>NC_136920.1:34057410-34657410 GCF_949752795.1 Hyperoodon ampullatus | reverse complement strand
TACGGATCTAAAGCTTAGCGCCTAAAACCCAGGAAATGCCTATGTCTGACCACTGAGGCTGGGAAGGAAAGTCATGTATTTTAGTATTATCAGGAATGCATGAAGGAAACCTGAGATTTTGGTTCACCTTCCCTTCCCTTCCCAATCTCAGGGCAGGCTACCTTAACAAGTCAGTCCAGTTTCACAAGCAAACAAACTTTTCTCAAGTGGATGTCTTAGAATCTTGATCTTTACTTTCATCTCCTTAGCTTCCAATCTTTAGGTTTTAAACACTTTGGGCTCCCTTAGGGAAGACTGCTCTTCCACCCTTACCTAATTAATTTATCTATTTTCTTAGAAAGCCAGAAGCAAAGTCCATATGTGCCTCTCATTTCAGCCTTGAGGCACCTACAGACCATGATTCAAGGTGCCATCTTTCTTCATAGGAACTCACAGCCCTGGTTGTCTGGAACCATTCAGATGATAGTTTTGCACTGTTCAGTGGCCGCAATATAGCAAACACCTAAAATTAACTGACATTATTTTTATACTTCTTATGTGGCTGGCACTTTATAGCTATTCTCCAAAGGGGCCCTCACAAGATCCCTCTGTATTGGTATCATTAATACTTATTCTTATCCTCATCATTTAGGTGAGGTAACTGAGGCATAATTCCACTTGTTTTAAATTTTCATCAAACATTTCATGAAAGTAGAATCACATATTAGAGTGAGCAGAGGGACTTTGTAAAATCCTGTGTCCTAAGTTTTGATTCAGAAAATAGTCACTATATCTATTATCATTTTTTTTTAATTATAAAAGCAGAGCAGTTCAGCCTTCAGGGAACACGTTCCTCTAAAAGGCATATATATTCTATGTTTCTGAAATTGCAACCCATATGACAGATTTTTGAGGGGGATATAAAGAATTGGAAAACATGCTTCCATTTTTGGAATATCTAACCTGAAGTAAATTTTACAATTTCAAAACATGAATAACAATGGACACAGGCCTCTTATACTTAAAAAAATTTTTATTGAAATATAGTTGTTTACAATGTTATGTCAGTTTCATGTGGACAGCATAGTGATTCTTTTGGGGGGCGTCTATATTTGCTGAATGAACATTGACTCTTTCCCTTAGCTTCTATAAATGAAATAAATATTTTCTGGTACTGGATCGCTTCTCAAAGCAGAATAATACTCAATTTCTGAACTAAAGATTACAACAATTTCTCTCAATGATGATGAAGATACTGTGTTTATTACAAGACCTTGGGTTCCAAACAATGAAACCTAAAGCTTACTTTAAGTGAAAGGCATCTCATTGGTTTAAAAAAGGGATTTAAGAAAGAATTTTTAAGGAACTATCAGAGTATTTTCAATGAAATATAGATATATAAATGCATTTACTACATCACTTCAGTGATGGGCTTATGTTTATAATTTCTGAAGCTTTCAGTAAGTTATTAAATTATTCCCTAAGGAAAAAAGCAAAAACAATTCCTATTAGTTCAAATTTCACTAAAAGAATAGATATCAATTCATCTTATTTTATTTGTTTTAGGGAGCCTACAAGAGTAACCAGCCCATCAAAACCCATGGACCTCAGAATAACAGACATCTATTATATGAGCGCTGGGCACGCTGGGGAATGTGGTACAAACATCAGCCCCTGGATTTAATCAGGTACTGGATTGATAACGGAAGACATATTATGCTATTTTGTTATCCTCTTCTTATTATTTTATTTACCCACCAACTCATCTGTATTAGTTAGGGTGTGATTAAGGAAAAAGAAGCCACTATACGTCTTTTCAATGAAAGGAACTTAATTTAGGGAATCAGTAGCACAGGGGATGGGAAAGCTGAGAAATCAAACAGAAATGTGAGGCAACCAGCGATTAACAACAGCAGAAAATTGCTAACAACCCTTAAAGCTGGAGGCAAAATGAGATGAAGTATATTTCAGAGCTTACTACCTGAGCCGTTGGGCAAGAGCTATGCCATCCATGAGTAGGACTACCTGCAGAAAAGTGAAGTGTTGAGAGTCAAGCCACAGAGAATTATGGAGCCATAACAAATTATGGCTGCTCTGGAGACAGCCCTGAGGACAGCCAAGAGAGGAGGAAAGATATGGGCTCTTCTTCCCTTCCTTCCACCTTTGAGACTTCCAGTACCTCCTAGTGTAACTTACCAGCAGCAATTTACAAGTGAATCTATATAATCTACTTCCCCGTGAAAACAAATCCAAAGAGGAAAAGGCAGAAAATGGATCTAAGAGCAAAGAGAAAAATGGCCAACATAGCATCTACGCATGTATTTATCCTTCAACAAATACTTAGTGAGTGTCTATTCTATTCCAGGAGGTATATCCTAGTAAATAACTGCTCTCAACTTGAATTAGTGTTATATTCATGATTTATTTTATTTTGATGGAAAATAATTTGTTCTTATTTTTAAAAATCAGGAAATATATATTAAAAAAGACAAGTCCCCAGATAACTAGAAATATTTATAAAGTAAAATAAAAAAAGAGCATTCATATTATAAGGTTATATATGTTGACATTTTGAGCTGTTTATGAAATATAAATATCAAGAATAACTCATAACTGTATCAGTCATTTTCCCAACAGGAAACTGATAGAACTGATAGAATAGAAGGGGTATTTAAAGAGAATTTAATAATAGAATTTAATATGCAGAAGTATAAATAGGATCAAGGGAGCCAACAGATGATAATGAAGCTTCCAGGGACTGGCAAAAGCTGGAAGCTGTTATCAGACCTAGACTTGAAGGGACAAGGGGAGACAGCAGTTGGCAGAACTTGTTAAAAGCTATAATCATAGAAGAAGAAAGTCAGGGTAATAAAAAATACCCCACATCTCTTATCCCTCCTTGTGAAATAAAAAATACCCCACATCTCTTATCCCTCCTTGTGATCTCCTGCTGGTACCTTCAGTTGGCCAATGAGCCTATCAGGAAACAAGAAGAAGGAAGAAGCGTAGGTGATACTCTGCATACAGGTGAGCCTCCTGGGTACATAGCAGGAAGGAAAAGGGTAGAATGTGGAGTGGATATACAGAGCATACTATCCAACACCAAACCATTTTTATCTCAAACATTAAGTACTTGGGTATATCCAAAATCAAGATGCTTTGATTCTAATTCAGTCACGACAAATTATCAGTCTTATTTATGCAAGTTAAAGAATAATTGTTTTAGAGATACATGAATGCAGTGAGATGTGCTAATTCACAAAACCATATTTAATAGGAATTAAAGTGAAGTTGGGATTTTCAAGCAAGCATTTCAGTGTCAACAGTTCTATCTATAGGAGACATGGCTATTGCTGCCTCAGGTAATTTCAGCAAGCAACCTTTATTTTCAATAAATAGGGTGATTCAGCTGCTATTACCAATTATCTGGGTGTTGACTCAGAAGGGAAATTTTGCTTATGAAAATCATGTATTTTGTGTTCTAGTGGCTAAGGGGAGAGATGTGATGAGGGACCCACCCAAGATGAAGGCCGTAAAAGAGTATAGATGGCATTTCAACAGGTGCCTGCTCTCTAGGAACTTTCTTGTTAACAAAATTGAGATGGCGATGAGGCATTCAGATCAAACTATACAATCTTGTACATAGCATTTTGTATAAGACCCAGTTTTTTACAATGAGTAGGAAGATTGCCTTAAAATCTGTGACTTTTTAATTATTTGGAGTTACATTGTTCTTAAGACTATACAATTTTGAGGACGTGAGCCTCTTATTGTGTGGCTTCCTGTCCATAGTGAGAGAAAGAGGGTGTCCTGGAATCGGAGTTTTTTTTTTAATATACTTGTGTCACAGATGATGGACACCCACAGGCAAGGCCTGTATTCTCTCCTGCTGAAAAAGGCAGTTCAGTAATAGTGGATGAAAAGTGAGGGACTATCAATTCATTTTATTTTTTATAAACAACCATTCCTGAACATGTGTTTGTGTTTTGTTCTCATTTTAAGAATAGACTCAAACATTTAGTAGACAATGCCTATCTTCGTTTCAATCTATTTTTCCATGGGAAATACTGGAATCTGGAAAGAATACGTTTAAAAAATGGTCAACTACAAAACCTGCTTAACAAAATAGCTGTGTGTTTTTTTTTTCAATGTTTTTCAATAGGCGCCGGAAGGATTTAAATTTAAAAACTAAATGAAATGATTCTCTCTAAAAGAGGTCAACTTAACATTTGTTTTTATAATAGAAGTTTTTTTATGATAGAAGTTATTTCAGCAGCAGAATCCTGTCATCAAATGAAATGTCACTTAGGATACAAGTATATAAAACATGAAAAGAAAGTGACTGTGGGTGAAGTGTGATGGGGTGACACCAATAGCAACCCCCCGTTCCTCCTTGCCCTGTCATGGTTTTAAAGAAATTTAAGGAACGCCTAGAGATCCTAAAAGATTGTGACTTCCCATGTTCTAGGTTAAGGACATTTTCATTAGCCTTGTTTGCCTGGAACTAGCTTCTTCTCATGAAACAGATCTGAAATCTGCTGTAACTTAGGTAATTATACTCCTGTCAAATAACATTATTGCTCCTCTTAACCTTCAACAAGGTATGATTTAAAATCTTGGTATAATGCTCTCCGTATAAAGGGGTCTGTCTGTGCAGTCCTTTATAGTCATCGTTATAAAAATGTTAGTAATATGTGCCAAAACCCTACTCCACCCCACAGAAGAACACTTGTTTAAAGGAACAAGTGGCTATATTAGAATACTTGTTAATATTATAAGCTTCGTCTCAAAGTAGAACACTGCCAGTATATAAGAAATGAATAGACTGTTGATCTATCTCCTAGGAGAAATAAATGAAAAAACAAAAAAATTAGGTAAATGATGCTCAGTGGAGGACAGCTCCATGTCTACACTTGGTAGAATACGCACAAATTTTAGTTGGCACAATACAGAGAATGGAGTAGAAAGAATGATTTTCAGAGAGAGAAGTCTTGTTAAGGTAAAACAAATAACAAGAGAATTTTCTTCCCAGCAAGAATTTTTGCCCAGAGAGGTATTCCCAAATGAACTGTAAAACACCAATCTCTAAAACTAGTGCTGGGACAAACACCAGTACAGAATTCAAGAAATTATTATTTCTTACCAGAGCTTTATAAACTGTGACAGTTACTATTGGCAGCAGATTCGGTGAAGAAAGAACAACTGAGTGGTCATCAGAACTGCCTCATTCATCTGCTACTTCCATATAAATTATGTTAATAAGCTGAAGGGAAATAAAATGCATTCATTCCCTTCACTTCTTTCAATAAAACACTTCCTGTGGTGGGTGCTAATGAAACAGGACACAGGTCCACTTTCAAGCAGCTTGCATTCTGATGAGGAGGGAGAGGAATAGGGGAGTGACAGGTAATTGTCATAAAGTTTTACAAGTTTAAGACACTGAAACATAGGTGAAGGGAATGTGATAGCAAGAGCAGGGATGTCTAACCCAGGTTTGAAGTGAAATCAGGGCAGGCTTCCCAGGAGAAGTGATATAAAGTACAGGATAAGTACAAGCCAGACAGGAGAAGAGGGTGAAATGTAATATTCCAAAGTGAGGGAACAGCATTAACCAAGGAAAGAATCATGTGCTCCAGGAACAGCAGAGTTGAGCTTTGTTGAGGAAGATGTGTGACACAGTTGTGCAGATTGTGTCTGGCATAAGGGAGTCGGGCCAAGGGTGCAGATGGAGACAGAAATCAAGTCTGCTTTCAGCAGCTACCTAGAGGGAGATGTTTTTCTAATTTACGCCAAAGCAATATGGTTTAGCATAGCTTTGTGTAAGGAAAACAAAAAGGATTCTACTAGGAGGATGAAGAAAAGCAAGACCTGGCTTATAAAAAGAAAGAAAGAAACATACTCCTATAATAAATAAAATAAAATTACTTCTATAATGACAATGTTTAATGATAAACAGTATCACCATTATTGTATTCATTAACAAGCAAGACTATTAAGATAACCCACCCAGATGGAGCACAGGAGGAACTGAGCCAGTATAGTCAGTTGTCCCTCTGAAATTGACTAGGTGCGACATCAATATTTGTAGTGTCACTTACGTTGCCTTAAGCTAAGGATTTGCTTTCTCATGCAGGCTATACTTTGGTGAGAAGATTGGGCTATACTTTGCTTGGCTGGGGTGGTATACTGGAATGCTGATTCCTGCAGCTATTGTTGGCTTGTGTGTTTTCTTCTATGGAATATTAACAATGAATGCAAGTCAAGTAAGGTAAGCTATTAACAGACTTATTAAAAAAATTTGGCCCTTCTTCTGATTGGATGAAATCTTTATAGTAATGCTGACTATAAAAGCAAGTTTTGGTACTAAATTTATTTGCTTGTTTTTGTTTTTGCAGGGGAGAAGCACTATAAAAAGGTCATTTCTATATTTTTATACACAAAGTCTCTTGGATAAGTTCTAAGACTGTTTCTCTTTAGGCCAAATTTCTCTTTCTAGTATATCCCACATAATCAATAATTCAGCAATGCAATAGACAGTTCTATATAATTTAAATTTGCATAGTATTTTGTAGTCTGGAATGCTCTCTCAATACATTAATTCAAATAATTATAATAGCTACAGTTCTTTAAACACTTAAGATATACAAAGACTGTCCAAATATATTGTTTCATTTTATGCAACTTTCATTACCACCTTTGGAGATGAGTATTCCTTTTAGCAGATGAGGGAACCTTACATAGTTAAAGATGTCCAAACAAAATATTCATACCACATAAATCCTACCCTAAGTAGTCTCCTCTCATGAGAACATAAAATCACTTTCTACTTTCTTACTGTCTATGAGAATAGATTTATGAAAGACTTGATATCAAAATGGTAGTAAAATAAGATTTGGGAAATAGCAAACATTTATCAGAATGGTGATTTTTCTGTTAAAGTTTAAATGACTCAAGACTTGGATATAAGAACAATACATTATTATTCAGCAGAGGTAAAAGTCACATTAAAGAATTAAATGAGTTAAGGAATTAATTAAAGAATCCTCTTAACAGCATGTTCTATTTACTATACCACAAGGATTTCATCAAGTTCAACCTTGTATGATGCAATTCAAAATTCAAAAAAAAGTACTTTTCCCCTCCTTAAAAAAAAGCTCAGTACTTTTTTCCCTTCTGGTCCATCTTTTAACCATGGCCTTGCTACTGGGTAGTAATCATGACAGTTAATGGGACCATAAAGTACATTTCCTTGAATATTCTTTATCTATATATATGTGCACATGTATTTGTATAACAATTTTGCCTAAAAGCAAAATATTTTCATTGTCCCAGGGTTGAATCCTATTCCATAACCAAATTCCTTGATTTGGTATCTCAGAATCCCCTTGTTCTTCCTGAAGGCCAAATGGTAATTAGCATGAAAACAAAGAAACACCTACTGCTCAAAAGCATTTCACCTAGTGACAAGTTTATTTCAGAGTTTTGCAAACTCACTACCACTCTGGAAGGCAGCATCTTCCTGGACAAACATGTGCCCACTGGAAATATTCATCCCCCTTTGGGCATTTCTTCATATGATGTTGAATCAGTAACCTCTGAAGCTGAGAAGTGAGATTGTAATTTGGAGTTATAGTGTCTTGAAAATAAAAATACTATTTTTTTTTTTTTTTACTACTTCTCTATTCTCTATGAGTTTGGCTTTTTTTTTTCTTTCTTTCTTTGTTTTTTAAGAGTTCACATATAAAGTGATACCATACAGTATTTTTCTTTTCTATCTGGCTTATCTCACTTAGTGTAATACCCTCAAAGCCCATGTTGTCACAAGTTGCAAGATTTCCTTCTTTCTCATGGTTGGATACTCTTCTATTTTGTGTGTGCCTGTCTGTGTGTGTGTGTGTGTGTATCTCAAATCTTCTTTATCCATTCCTCTGCTGATGGACACAAGTTGTTTACTTATCTTGGCTATTGTGAGTAATGGTGCAAAAACATGGGAGTGCATATACCTCTTCAAGATCCTGTTTTCATTTCCTTTGGATATATACCCCGAAGTGGAATTGATGGATTATATGGTGGTTCTATTTTTAATTTTTTAAGGAACTTCCATATTGTTTTCCATAGTACCTGTACCAACTTACATTTCCATTAACTGTGCACAGGGTTTACTTTTCTCCACATCCTTACCAACACTTGGGTTTTTTTGTTTTTTGTTGTTGTTGTTTTTGGCAGTGGAAGCGTGGCATCCTAACCACTGAACTGCCAGGGAATTTACTATTTCTTGTCTTTTGGATAATAGCCACCCTAACAGGTATGAGGTAATATATCATTGTGGTTTTGATTTACATTTCCCTGGTGATTAGTGATGTTGATCACTTTTTTATGTACCTGTTGATTTTTGTATCTTCTTTGAAAGAATGTCTGTTCAGTTTCTTTGCCTATTTTTTAATCAGATTTTTTTTTTTGCTATTGAGTTGTATGAGTTCTTTATATATTTTAGATTTTAACCCTGCATCAGATATATGATTTGCAAATATTTTTTCCCATTTGGTAGATTCCCTTTTAAAAAATATTTATTTATTTATTATTTGGCTGTGTCGGGTCTTAGTTGCGGCACACGGGACCTTTTCGTTGTGGCATGCGAACTCTTAGTTGTGGCATGTGGAATCTAGTTCCCTGACCAGGGATTGAACCTGGGCCCCCTGCATTGGGAGCTCGGAGTCTTAGCCACTGGACCACCAGGGAAGTCCCCTGGTAGATTGCCTTTTAATTTTGTTGATAGCTTCCTTCGCTGTGCAGAAGCTTTGTAGTTTGATATAGTCACTCTTCATTATTGTTGCTTTTGTTGCCTTTACTTTTGGTGTCAAATCCTAAAAATCATCGCCAAGATTGATTTCGTAGTTTTACAGTTTCAGGTTTTAAATTTACGTCTTTAATCTATTTTGGGTTAATTTTTGTGTATGGTGGAAGATACAGCTATAGGTTCATTCTTTTACATGTGGATATCCAGTTTTCCCACCACCATTTATTGAAGAGACTATCCTTTCCCCATTGAGTATACTTGGCTTTTTGTCAAAAATTGACCATATATACATGGGCTTATTTATGATTTCTCTATTCTGTTCCATTGATCTATGTATCTGTTTTTATGCCAATATGTACTCTTTTGATTACTTTAGCTTTATAATATTGTTTGAAATCATGGGGTGTGATGCCTCCAGCTTTGTTCTTTCTCAAGATTGCTTTGGCTCTTTGGGATTTTTGTGGTTTCATAAAAATGTTAAGATAGGTTTTTCTATTTCTGTGAAAATACCATCGAAATTCTGATAGAGATTGCATTTAATCTGTAGATCTTTTGGGGTAGTATGAACATTTCAAAGTGTGAAATTTTCTAATCCATGAGCACAGAATATCTTTCCATTTATTTGTGTCTTCTTCAATTTCTTTTGCAAACGTCTTAAAGTTTTCAATGTATAGACCTTTCACCTCCTTGGCTAAATTTAATCCTAAATATTTTATTCTTTTTGATGTAATTGTAAATGGTATTGTTTTCTTAACTTCTCTTTTTGATAGTTTTTTGTTAGTATATAGAAACACAACTGATATTTGTATACTGATTTTTTTATCCTGCAACTTTACTAAATTCATGTATTAGTTATAGAGTTTTTTGATAGAGTCTTTAGGGTTTTAGAAAAAAATGGTCTTTTAAAATGAATTGACAAAAGCGAAAATGATTTTTAGGCAGTTAGCTACCTTCAAATTGGTTCCATGGAGAACATATTCACAAAGTTTTCCCATGTGGTGTAGACTTCCTCCTCCAGGTTTACAAAGCTGAAAATGAACAAAAGGCAATGAAAGGAATAGATTTTTTGTTCCTATTGATTTACGTGCCAATGAAGTAAATTAGGCTCCTTTTGTATAAGATAAGTATTCTTTAACCTTTAGCACAAGGAGTGTTTTAAAAGGCTCTAGCAAACTCTTTTCTTCTGTGCTTTGTGGTATTATATTACTGCTACTTCTGTCACACTGTAATTAAGATCCTGTCAGACTTTCTATTCTAAACTAAGATAAGCATCACTGAATATCTTGACTTTCAAAATTTCATGGGACTGAATTTTTCCATTCAAGGTGTCAGACATGGTTAAGTCTTAGGTGTTATCATGGCGAGTGAGTGGAGGACATAGGGCTTTTATTTTGAGTTGCTTTGTTTTAGTTTTGGTTTAAGCACTTTTTTTGTTTACTGCGAGGTAACAAAATGTTGAATAGCTGAAGACTGGGTTGTATTATGTTTCTACCAGCTATGTTCACGTGAATTAATGTCATATTTCTTACCTGCTCTGCAGTTAATTGTAGAATTACATGAAAATCATGTTATAGATTTCTTATTGTATGTATATGTGCATGTATATATTTACATGCACGTTGGTCTTATACAATCAAAGGTGGTCAGATTTGTGCCAGGTGGAGCATATATCATAGGAATATAAAAATGAACAAGCAGGTAGATACGGTCCTTGCTTCTCAGGCTTTGGGTTTCAGGTCTGGGACAAAGAGCAGAAACAACTCTCCGGCCCATTCTTGCCTCTTTGGCATGAGAACTCTGTATTTGGCCCTCAGTACTGACCAGCTTTTCAAAAGCTGTTACGTCCTAAAGGGCCTCTCAAATCCTCTCCTGATGGCATCCTTAGCAATAAGGGCTTCTTCCATTTATCAAATGCCTATGATGTGCCAGGCACATTATCAATATTCATTACATAATATCCCAGTTGCATATTATCTCCAACTGGAGATGAAGAAATTGATCCTCAGAGAGGTGGGTGACTTAGGGGGAAATATCTAGTAAGTTTAAACCTATATCTGATTTTTTTAAAATTGTGATAAGAACACTTAACATGAGATCCACCCTCTTCACAAATTTTTAAGAGCACTACAGTATTGTTAGCTACAGGCACGATGTTGTACAGCACGTCTCTAGAACTTACTCATCTTACATAACTGACACTTTATACCCATTGAACAGCAACTCTCCATTTCCCTCTCCCTTACCCCCAGCAACCACCATTCTACTCTACTTCTATGAGTGTTTTTTTAAGATACCTAATATAAGTGGAATTGTGCAGTATTTGTTCTTCTGTGACTGGCTTATTTCACTTAACATAATGTCCTCCAGGTTCATCCATATTGTTGCATATGGCAGAATTTCCTTCTTTTCTTAAGGCTGCATAATATTCTATTGTATGTCAGTTCCACAATTTTTTTATCCATCCATCTGTGGATGGACATTTGGGTTATTTCCATATTTTGGCTATTGTGAATAATGTTGCAGTGAACAAGGGAGTGTATATCTCTTGAGATTCTGATTTCTATTCCTTTAGATATATACCCAGGGTTGGATTGCTGGATTAAATGGTAGTTATGTTTTTAAGTTTTTGAGGAACCCCTGTATTGTTTTTCATAGTGGTGGTACCAATTTATAGTCCCACCAACGATATTCAAGTATTCTAAATATTCCACATCCTTGCCAACACGTGCTACTTTTATTTTATTTTGTTTGGTTTGTTTGATAATAACAATCATAACAGGTATGACGTAATACCTTGTGATTTGATTTGCTTTTCCCTGATGATTATATCTGATTCTAAAATGCATGCTTTACTCATGCTTCCATACTGCCTTCCTTTAAACCTACTTTCATATTACCACATTTCCCCAAAATGGACATCACCAAGCGTCTTATTCTGTGCTTTGTCAGATTAACAGGATTACAGGAAGCATCAAGACCCTAGAGCAGGTCCAGGCATCCATCCGCAAATGGACAAGTTGCTCCCTCCTTCCATATCTTAAATGGGTTGTAATTATCATTCCTTCCAATCAGCCCTTGATGTGTATACCTAACAACAGATATAAGACAAAAGAAAGCCACACTTCAAGCAGTGGTTTATATTATGAGTTTCTACAAAAGAAATTAAGAAACACTCAAGTTGGGCACTCTCCCTCCATCTAGTGGTTAAGTAAAGTCAAAGAACTTTGTGATTTCATCTCAAATTCCATATTTTAGGCTAAAAAATGCATTGCCAAAATTGTTTAATATTTTTTATGTTACCTATCAAGTTGAACTTTGGACAACTTATAGAAAATGAGTTTGATGATTCCAGAAATAAAAATAAGGCTAGTCTAATGGCTGGGATTCTAGACTGAGTGCTTTGAAACATCTGTTGCTTCTGTGTGATCACTTGGAAGGTGGGAAAGATAATATAGTATTAACCAAACTTAATACCATTTTAGTATGAGATTTCAATGCAGGGTACATTATGTCATTCTCAAAACAGTTAATTATGATAGCAAGCCTATTTTAATAAAAATTTTCTTCAGGAGGAACATTAATTCTTATTTATACAAATTAGTAGTACTACTAAGAGGAGGTATAATTGTCTCTTTCTTTTGAGTTTTTAAAATGTACGTTTTACCTGCTTCCTCCTACTTCACATAGACATTATGATTACTAGCAAAATGATGTGTGTGAAAGTGGGAGAACTATAGTATATATAAGACCTGTTACACCATCATCGTTATTAATAAATTAGTTTTTGATACGAAAGTTCCTCTTAATATGACATAAACTTATCTCTCCTTTAGATGGGTTATAGGTGATGGAGAACTGGACCTAGAATCAGGAAAACCTAAACTCAGTTCCCTAAATTACCTCTTAGCTGTATGACCTTGAGCAAATCACTTAAATTAAACATCAGTTTCCTTTCAGTTTGGAGATAGTTAACCATTGTAGGAGACTGCATTGAGGACTAAACGTAATGGACGTGGACCCACCTTTGCTTTTTGTAAAGTATTGTATACTGTATAGCATTATTACTTGCTAGTCATTTCCAGTTTGGCTTGAGATTATACACATCAGGCATTTGAAATACACATGCATTATTTTTTACTTTGAGTGTATACATTTTGAAAGCAGCAAATCTTGCTCTCAACACTGCCAATTAAACTTTTAATAACAGTTGCATTTCCAGGCATATTTTCAAAAGCCTTTATATTACTTTCAGTATTTCCAAAGCATATTTATTTGGGCAATTTATTTATGGTATACCTAGTGGGAAAGGGTCGAGCATGACAGATAAAGGCACAAAACATCTTAAAAACTGGTTGCGGTGAACTCTCAGGCTGTGAGGCTTTTGAGAAATTGTTATCGATGCCCTATTCATGTCACAATGTCATCTATAATGTATGCTGAGATTTTTTAAAGATAGCATAACACTTAAGAGACAAATATTATGAAGTTACATTCTAATAGAGAATATTATATATTTCAGTAAATGAAATCTATGCCATGTTATCGTGACAGTGTGTGTCACGATAAACATCCTCAGATTTCCAATGAACATAATGCACTGATTGACTGCAGTGGGGGTTATGAAATTATGTGAATTATGGATGCTGTTCATTTTGGTGATTGTAAAGCAATGAGATCCAGGGGAAAGATCGTTAGACCTGAGAAACCAGCAGAGTCAGATGTGACTCCAGCTCAGCCACGTCCAAGCCTGTGAGCTTGGTTAAAACACACTCGGTTGTTCCTCACAAGATTATCCTGCATGCCATGAAATCAGGTATAAAAGTGTCCTTGTGACAAAGCCCCACAAGTGCCTCCCAAGTATAAAATATGGCCTATTATCATTACAATATCTTGGCAGAGATTTCTAAAACAAAGAAGAAAACAAAAAACTCTGTATCACAAAAATCCTAAAAATTTGAGTTGGAGCCACTGTCTTAAGTTCTTCCTCACCTGTCCACCCCCCACCCCAGGCCCCAACTATTTCCATTTCTTCTTTTCCTCCCTGCCTCGCTGCTTCCCACAGGGTTGACCATAGGGGCTAAGTATCTCCTAAACATGGAGGTTCATGCTTTCTTTTTCTTCTTTGATTTCTCAAGCCAAGAAATTTGCAAGGCCACTGAAGTCTTCATGTGCCCTCTCTGTGACAAGAACTGCTCACTGCAGAGACTCAATGAAAGCTGCATTTATGCCAAGGTGAGTGTGGACCCTCACGTTCCTCTCCCTGCCCTCTACTTTTTCTAGGAGGCAGGTGGTAAAAAGTCCTCCAGCAAACCGCTTTTTACCAAAGTTAAATGTTCCCAAGTGTTTCAACAATAAATATCATTGACAACTGAATAAAACCTCACTCTGTGGCAATTACAGAAAGAGTATATTTTATTAGAATATCTTTGTCTTCCTTTGCTTTTATAAGTGATTATTGCCATCATAGACCTAAAATATCCACTTGGAGTGACATCTAGATTCTTTTTTGGGGGAAGATGAGTATTTCCATGGGTAGTGATAAAATTTTTATCTTCCATGAAGACTCCTGAAGTTAAAATGCTTCTAATTTTACAGAGAAAATGAAGTAACATACCAAAAGCTCTCAAATTGCTGCCTATTAGAATCACCTGAAGGGGGTTTTAAACTCCTGAAACCCAAGCCACATCCCAGAGCAGTTAAATTAGAATCTTCGGATTTAGAACAAAGGCATCAGCATAACTTAAAACCTCCCAGGTGATTTCAAGGTGCATACAAGTTTGAGAAATGTGTACTTGAATTTTACAATTACTATTATTCATTTGTAAAATGGTTTTTATTAAAGTATGATTAACAGATAATAAAATGTACACATTTGAAGTATATAAATGAATGCATTTTGATTATATATATGCGCCTGTGAAAACATCACCACGATCAAGATAATGAAGATATTCATCACCTCCAAAAGTTGCCTCACGACCTCTTGTAATCTCCGCCTCCCCTCCCTCCCAAATTCCACCCCTGTGCTCAGGCAACAAACTGTTTCCTATCATTATAGATAAGTTTGTATTTTCCAGACTGTTACGTAAATGGAATCATACAGTGTGTGATTTTTTTTCTGATTTATTTCACCCAACATGATTATTTTGAGATTCATCCATGTCATAACATTTATCAATCATCTTTCTTTATTGCTGAGTAGTATTGCATTATATAGCTATATCAAAATTTGTTTATCCATCATCTGTTAATGATCTTTTGGGTTGTTTTGTTACCATTTTAAATAAATAAGGCTACAAATGTCTACAAATCTTCATTTAGGCAAGTAGTGTTATTTCTCTTGGGCAAATACCTAGAATAAAATGGCTGGATTATGAGATAGAAAGATGTTTAACCTTCTAAGAAACTTCCAAACTGTTTTCCATTTTTTACACTTTTTTTACATTCCAATTTTTCCATTTTTCCATTTCCACCAGCAATGTATGAGGATTCCAGTTTTCTATATAGTCACTGATTCTCAGGATCGTCTGTCTTTTTAATTCTAACTATTCTAATAGATGTTTAGAGATATCTCATTGTGGTTTAGTTACTTGAAAAAATTTGATTCTTCTGGGTCTTGCTTTTAGGATTTGTGAGATGGGCTCACAGCAGTGCTCTTTCTAGCACTCATTTTTCCCCACAGTAAAAACAAGATCTTTCTGTGTACTCTACCCAGTGCACTCTGAATAATGAGGATTTCCAGTCTGGCTGCTGGGAACAGGCACTATTCCTGACTCTGAGCTCCTGAAACTGTTTCCTCTAATTCTTTCAGGGGGTTCTTTCCTCAGGTAGCTTCCTCACATTAATGCTCACTGTCTGGGTTGTCCCTCTCTGCACGCTGGTGACTACACTTTCAGTGTAGTAACCTGAGGCAATCATAATGCTCACCTCACTTGTTTCCTGCCTCTTAGGGATCACTGCCCTTCGTTGCCTCACATCCAATCTTGAAATCTGTTGCTTTATATATTTGTGCATTCTTTGGTTGTTTTCAGAATGGGGGTAAAATCGATCTCTGTTACTCCATCTTGTTCAGAAGTAGAGGCCTCTATACAGTTAACTTTTGACAAGGGTGGATATAAAATCAAAAGCCACTCAGGATCCTACTAGGAGACCAAAACTTAGTAAAATTAGCTTCTGAATTATTTATTTTGAACGCATGGCATGGGAAAAATCTGTTTTGTTTATAATTTAATTTCTAAAATGTGCTCGGTGTTGAATTCTTTTAAATGCTCCACAAAGATGTCTTGTTTGGGGAAGCATTTTCTCCACACTTTTTGCAAAAACCAAGTGTATGGAGTCATTAGATGTAAAAACGCGTGTTTTTCCCTTTGTCCATGCATTTTAAAGACATATAACAGCCCTAGGGACACCAACAAATCCATATATAAATATGTTACTTCTGCTTGGACAGTTCTAATAAAACACACTGGCATTATCTGAACACTAAAGCTAAGAATCATATGTGGCAGAGTGATAAAGTGAGGAAACTGTCCAAGGAAACATTAAATCTAGGGGGCCTTTGTCATTGTCATTGTACACTATCTACATCCTTCCTTTACTCTGTAGAAATAGTATATATAGGGACAGGTATGACTCAGAAAGAATTCACTTGGTAGCTATTTTAAGGTAGGTGGAAAAGTTAGCTTGCAGAGGAGAATATTGCCTTATGGAACAAAACAAGAAATAAAACCCACTACGGTGAAATCTTTAAGGTGTCTTGTATTTGTTCCTCTGGCTAAGGTATAATGTAGCTACTTTGTTTACACCTTAAAAATCAGAATTACTCTTCCTTCATTGAATGAAAATAAACATTCTCTTTTAAAATCAGTTTAAATATTTAAACACCTAGAGATTACTGTATGGGCAGTGTCAGAAATAAGGGAAGAGATTTTTAACAAAGAAACAAGGCCACCAATCTAGAATCATCTAGCCTACACCATCACCCAGCGACATCATCTAGGAACTGGTCAATTCCTTATGGAATCAATCACCACTTGTGACAAGTAACAGGAAATTAAATCTGTCATATTTTACTGAAATATGTGTGTGCATGTAATAATTTCCTTAATAATTTCAAGGGTGTATTTCAGAGAATATGTGGTCCTGTCATACAATAAAAATTATATTTAAGTACATTAACATTTTCTTTGGTGACTGTTTTCATTTTTAATACTTAAAAGTATGGGAATTAAGAAATATTTTCAATTAACTAATTCAGTGATATTTGCATACTCTTTTCAAAGCACCTGACACCACACTGTCAATTTCCACTATGCCAGGATTTCTCAGTTAAGGTGAAATCATCAGGTACAAAGGTCCTGCATTGTTTTTACATATGATTTTAAAAATGACTCAACCTTTGAAGTTAGCCTTATTTATAACAGTTATTAGTATCTGGGTTTTTTTCACTTGTTCAACAAACATTTATCCAATACCTAGAGTGAACCTCAGACTGTATACTGATATTAAGGCTACAACAGAATTAGGACAGACCATCTTTCTTTAAGAAATTTCATGGATGAGTCTGCATAAGATTACACATCAGAATCACCTAGAACTTTTGTTAAAAAGCAGATTCCTGGGCCCCACGTCCTGAGATTCAGAATCAGTTGGCCAAGGGTGAGGCTTAGAAATCTGCATGTTAAGAGGCTCCTCAGGTGATTCTGATTTCTAGGACCACATTTAAAAAGCTGTTGCCCTAAATAAGTAATGAGTTGGGGGCGGGGTAAAAAAATGAAGTTGCCATGTTTGGTGTACCTTTGTCCCAGTCCAATGCACATGGATAGTTACACAGATTTTGCTCTGTCGAAGAATTAGGAACTAAGGAACTGAGAGAGGGCTGAACTTCAGCCCAAATTCCAAACACTGCCTCTCTCCCCTCCGTAATCTCCTGGCCCGCAGCGTGGAATCTGCCCAAGAGGCACCTTGTTCACCTTAGCCCAGAGGGGCTTGAATTGAGTATAAGTGGCAGTTTCCAGAGGCTTAAGTTATTCTGAACCCATGAAACAATTTTAGAAAGAGATCTATCAACTACAGTAGAGGAGACATAGAGTTTAAGCTTCCAACCTAATACATTTATCTCCTTAAACAATATCCACATTTATAGATTTCCAGCCACACTCAGCTCTGCAAGGGAAATCACATGTCAAACATAGTGGAGAGGGTTTCCCTGGTGGCGCAGTGGTTGAGAGTCCGCCTGCTGATGCAGGGGACACGGGTTCGTGCCCCAGTCCGGGAACATCCCACATGCCGCGGAACGGCTGGGCCCGTGAGCCATGGCCACTGGGCCTGCGCGTCCGGAGCCTGTGCTCTGCAACAGGAGAGGCCACAACAGTGAGAGGCCCGCGTACCGCAAAAAAAAAAAGATAGTGGAGAATTTGTGCTAAAACACAGCTTTGTTTGAGGCATAGTTTGCTTCTGTCTTCTTATATCATCCCTATTTACATCAACAATGTTGAATAAAAAGCTTGTCCAGAGGTTCCCTGTGCATAAAGGCAAGCTATTTTTCCAATAAAATAATTAACTGCAAATATACATTTGTAGATCAGACAAGCTTTTTTTTTTTTTTTTTTTTTTTTGCTTTTAGAAAAGTCTGTTACGATGCTTTGGGATTTTTCTGATCACTCACGATCTAAGCTTGAGCCATCCACACTGTGCTTGACTCTTCCATCCCCCTCTCCTCCATTTCCATTCAGCAACTCATATCGGCACCCTAAAAAACCCATATCATCGGAAGCTGTAACTGCAGGCTTGTAAGTGCTTTTCTTATCGCCACAGTCTCCCCTGTCATAATACACCCCGCATGTAATAGTTTAGTGGGTAAAACAATGATTTTATACTTTTACACTCCTCCTCAGGGCAAGTTCTGAAGACTTCCCTAACTCCCATTCTAGCTTTATCTCCCACTACATGTATGTAATCTCACATTACATCAGTATGGCGTGTATACCTCACCGTGTCTCGTGGATGTGTTTCTGAAAAGCTGATATTTAAATTTACTTAGTTAAAAATGCCTGAAAGATTAAACAAAACTAATAAGAAAAAAATGAAAAGCTTTTTTAAGGAAAATATTGCATGAACAATGACAAATTATGTCTGTGCAACACAATTGTTGTTAAGTATTGCTTTTTATGTGTCACTTTTCTAAAAACCTGGCTGTTTCTGGTGCAGGGGGAGCCATTATTTCTTGGTGACCTTTACGTCCCCATGTGTGAAGTCTCTGTTCTAACACTCTAAGAGTCTCTTTCCTGCACTAGGCTTGTTTATAAAGGAAAGCAGACAGCTATTCAGTTGCTTGGCAGCTGCAGGTATTTCTGTGGGATGCCTTTGGACACAAAAAAGCTGGATTCCCCTGCTGGGTGGAATTTTATCAACTCTGTGAGATAATTTCTTTGCAGTCCTTTTCTCTACTGTACATAATATATACGGATGATTGGTGTGAAAACCAAGTCTTATAACATTTTTTAAAAGCCCAAGCCTTAACAGTCTTAGAAGCTTAGAAGCATCTAGGACATCTTGAACCTATCCACCAACTTTCAAAAGGAGCTCATCTTTTGTATAATAAAATTTTCAATAATGCTACATAATAGGAAAATACATCCCACCTTTATCTGTTTTATATTATTTTACAGTGTGTTCCAGATGTTACAATTAAAATACACATTAATGTTGTTTTAATGCACTCATTGAGCAGCCTCTAGACTGTAGACTGAGCAAAGAGGACACCATTCTACTCCCGCTTTCCTTAGAATAATGTTCTTTAGCCCCCAGTTGGCATCTCACTCCTGTGAGGATAATGCCCCTATTTTCTCTTTAGTTTCTGTGGTATTTAATTGACTGCCAAACATACATTGGCTTGGCTATATTGGTTTAACCTCCCTCACTAAATTATAAATATAGTTAGGACATTACGCAAATAAAAAGAGGCAAAGGTAAATTGAGTTTATACTTTATTAAAATCAAACAATTCTTACAACTCTGAAATGTATATTCAATAATGTTGTATAACTGTACATTGTTCTTTATAAAACTTCAGGTCATGTCTGATTAAAAAACACTTGGACTATATCCTAAATGTCCAGTGATTTATGAAATTTCTTAATGACCCATGGCACATTCTGAAAGATATCAGAGAGTAGGGGTAGCACTGTGATCCCTTTCCCTTGGAAGTGCTGTATCACTAATGGAATTCTGCATTTTGCAAATCTCCCAATCCTGGAAGTTTTGCTAACAGGAAGTTCAGCTAGGCATGCCTTCACTGGAAAGCTAACTTTTTAAAGCTCTCTGTGTAGCTTCTATTTGTGGCCCACAAGTAATTCCTAAGGGTACGAGAACCACTTCTAAGCAGAAATGAAGGTAGAGTCAAAGGGGAAAAGAGAAGAGAAGGGGGGAAATGCTGACTCCTCACCTCTCCCCATGAGAAAATCACATGAAACAGTTGCAGGACCCATGAAAGGATTGCCTATCTTATATTTGCAAACTATAAAATAATGTGATTCCATTGGGAAAAAAAATCAATAGTACCTAAATGCAAACAGTAATCACTGGATTATTATAACCAAAAGTGTGACTAATACTTTTGTTTGTTTTCCACTAAGGTAACATATCTGTTTGATAATGGAGGGACAGTCTTCTTTGCTATTTTTATGGCAATATGGGGTAAGTATGTTTTTCCATTGCTTACTTCCTGGCCCTCGTTTTCTGAGGCTGTTGCTATGTTTATTCATACCCACCATACACGCACACACGCAAACACACATACCATGTATCAATTCAACAGTAAAATCTCTTGTCTCATATGCCCTCGTCACACATTCACTGCTTCTTTGGGAATTTAACTCTTGATTTAATCTTCTAATCCCTAAAGCCTCAACCTTCCTATACTGTGGAGTATATTTTTCCTGCCAAAAACAGGCAGTAATTGAAAACAAACTGAAATATACTAGAATCCAAATTAAGCTTCTTGTATTTTCACTTGTGAAAATGATACCAGAAAATGTTTTGTTTGCTTAAGGCTTCCATTATATATTTTTTTAACCTTACATTTTATTCACTTAGAGATGCAGAATCTATTCCATATATGATTGAGCAATAATGTCTAATACAAAATAAATCCTGTTCCTATCGACCATCTTAAAACTGTAAAAGTTATGTATAGGTATATGTATTGGCTGACTTTTTTCACTAAGTTTCTCACTGAGTTTTTAAAGAACCCAATTAATTGCGGCCTAAAGTAAACCACAGATTGGAATTCCCGATGCTTTGAAGAGAAGTGATCACTTTCCTGGTTAGGATAAGCTTTCCTACCATAGTCTGTTGAATGCAAAGTCACTGTCAACTTGGCAACTCAAGGGGCTGACTATGTACCTGCTGATACAGAAAAGTAAAATGTACTAGAATTCAAGCCTCTCACTCCTGTTACTTTAATTTCCCAGGAACAGAATCTGTGCCATACTCTCTTTCTAGCTTTAAGTCAAAATTAAAAAAAAATAAAATCACCTTTCCAATTTTCCTTCAGGAAAATGCCAATCTTGATATATGGTATTATGACTACACGGGGAGCAGTGAAGAGTCAATTCACCACCTCCCCCCAAAAAAGTAAAAATGTAATTTGGGGTCCCTATTTTCATTGAAGGATTTTTTAATTAAATTATTGGGCAGGGCAATCATGGTGAAATCTTTCAGTTTTACTTGATTCCACAAACATTTCCTGCTAAGAAAACAATTGACCAAAATACAAATGAAGGTTACTCAATAGAAGATTCAGCACAGTGAGAAATGGAAGAAAGGAAACCTTTTGGATGATTTATCCTCTATGTTTCTGCTACTTGTCTCATACTTTTACAGTTCTCTTTGGCACAGGCCACATGAGAGTGATCTTGCTTCAGCTTTTGGATGATGGATTTGAAAGGCCAGGATATAGTGAACATTTGCCATCTGAAGCCTTTTTCCCCTTAGTTTTATACTGAGGTACGAAGTGGAGGTATGTCATCCATAGGAATGCCATCCCGTGCATTTTCTCGGCCTGCTGGTGTAGATGAATCATTCGCCGTTGGGTTATAATAACTAGAATTTCCAAAACTTACATCATAAGGTTCCGGTGCATTATCTAATCGCAGAACTAAAAAAGCAACAAAAAAATTGCTTTATAGTGACAGTCTGGAAGATGCATGCTCAGGCATCTGCTAGACTGTAGGAATTGTTCTGGATGAGTTAGTTACACTTTTTTATATGGGATTTTCAGAGATTAGTTTTGAATTTTAAATAAGTACATATTTTGCAAGCCACATTTTTCTTCTAAAACTATGAACAGTTTAACTTCCAAAATTTCACTGCTGGTGGTCCAAAAATAAAGGAACTAAGGGAGAGATCACAACAGAAATATAGCAATACTTTATATAAAGAAGTATTGACATGACTCACTGACACTTTTTTTTTTTTGCGGTACGCGGGTCTCTCACTGTTGTGGCCTCTCCCGTTGCGGAGCATAGGCTCCGGACGCGCAGGCTCAGCGGCCATGGCTCACGGGCCCAGCCGCTCCGTGGCATGTGGGATCTTCCCGGTCCGGGGCACGAACCCGTGTCCCCTGCATGGGCAGGCAGACTCTCAACCACTGCGCCACCAGGGAAGCCCTCTCATTGACTTTTGAATCTTGTGAATTCAGAGCCTTGTCAACATGTTCAGAATTTTTACTTCTGGTATAAAAATAATTTTTAAAAAGTGAAGAGCTTTAATTTTAAAATGTGTCATTATTTTACCAAGGGTCTTAATATCATTTTGGGTGAGCCATTGAAGATGGAGATGAAAGAAAACAATTTGTAAAATCTTATGTTTCCTTCTGAGAGATCCAGGTTATTAGCCTGATTAATAATATTGGAGATTGTTTTTATTTTCAACAAACAACTAACTATTATTTCTTTTATATTCTTGAATTTAAAGAAAACTTGGGGCACTAGGTATTTGAATACTAAAGCAGGGACTACTTACTAATTAGACTAGTAATCTAATTATTCAGCTAGGTATTCTCATATCCTACCTATTCCTTAAGCCTTCTGTTTACAAATTGGACCCCCAGGAACCTTAGGAATTTGGGAAAGGTGTCTCAAAGCTGAAAGAGTAAAACAGGTGGTGTGATTGAATTATTCCATTATGCCTTGATCACAATATCTTAGATTATATCAAGTTGTTAGACTGAGCTTTTGCATGTGATAACATTTAAAGAAAATATTCTGAAGTTAAAAAAAAAGTTTGGAAAACCCTGTTGATTGAAATCCTATCCTTCAATTTTGAAAAGTGATAGTTTTTATTTTCTATGGATTGCTAGAAGCCCATAAACAGAATTCCGTTAACTTACAATTAATGGATTTGATTTTGAAAATTAACAATATATCAGTAATGTTCCAACCTTATCAAAAATCAACAAGACTTTATCAATGAGACCCAACAGGGGCATTTAACTATTTTTTATGGTGGCAAGAGTCCCTTGTGTAAACCAGAAAACAGATTTTTTTTTTGGTCCTGAAATATTAAAGAAAAAAAGGGTTGAATCAAGCATTTGATTTTATTTCTGTCCTAATTACTACTGCATTATTAAGATCAAATACAGTGCTTTATTCTTAGCAGACACATTTCTCATCCATAGATGTGGTGGGTTTTTTTGCATCATATGATTGGGAAATTTCTGAATTAAGGTTTATCTGACTTTATGTACCCAAATATGCGACCCTTTAGCAATTCTGTTTTAGAGACTCATTAAGATAATTAATAGAGGGCTATTGTATACGTGCAAACTTTGCAAGAGCTCCAGATTAGAATAAATCATTGTTCAAATTACTGCTACTAAGAGATCCAACAATGGTGAATAATGGCTCCCCAGTTACTTGCTAACAAAACTGGCCATTTTGTTCTTAATATCATGCCATTATCTTTCAATTATAATGATGTTTTAGGTTCTGGGATTATTACTTAAAACCAATTGTGATGCGATGAGCAACAGTTCCAAATGGTTTTAAAATTTCACACACAGTTCCATAGTTATTTTGATTATGTTCTTTGAGAAAGAGAGAATAGATCAGAATAAATCTTTAGTTCGTTTCTGTCATATGAATCTCTAAATCGCTTCTAGATAATGCAGTGAACGTTAGCAACTTCACTTAGTTAAAACCACTGTGTACAGGTGAAGTTCTGAAAGTTGTTTTTACCTGGTTCATTTCTGTCATCATAAAGTCGCCGATGGGAAAATGAGTCTGTTTTCCTTTTTCCACACAGCAAGTAGCCAACAAGACTAAGCAGTGAAGCTCCCAGAATAGCACCTAAAATGGCCCCAAATACTACTCCTGTACTTCTGTTCTCTAGAGGACAAAGAAAAAATAATTCACAGATAAGAAATAGAAAACAATTATTCAAAGAAAAGAAATATATACATGTGGACTTTGTGTAAGCAAAGAATGTTTAACACTTTTTTTAAAATTAGATAATGGATATGTATATACAGAGAAATATATATACATTGTGTGTGTGTGTGTGTGTGTGTGTGTGTGTGTGTGTGTGTTTTATAAAGTACTGAGTTTTGGGGATATATTGGAAAATATGCTTCCTGATAAAACTGTACTTCAAAATTTGAATTATCTTGAAATACTTCTAAGCTTTAGTTTTATAACTATCTCATTACATATTAACACTAATAGTACTGAAATGCCATGTGTATTCTCTATTAAGATCTAATTTCTATGTTGAATTCTATATTATGTTTTTAATCAACTCTGAATCTCTGATGAACTTTAATAATGAGATAAGCTTTGAGTTTGTTTCTATAATAATTGAAAAGTAAAAAGCTAATGGCAGTAAGTAGGTAATAGGAATTGAATCCACAAACCCCAAGTGAAAAGGCATTATGAAGAAAAAGAAATATATCCTGATAGAGGGTATTTCCAAATACAACAAATAGACAAAAGCAGGATGTTTGCAGTGCCTTGCACGTTGTGAACAGATGTGTAGGTCTGAGTTAAAGGAGTCCAAAATTTCATTCTATCATCACCTTTACCAAGCACCTTATTTGAAGACTAAGTCATCAATAAATCACTGAATGCTTCCTGGATTTATACTTAGTGCATTTTATTTTCAGGTTTAAAAAAATTTTGTTGAGAAGCTTATTAATTAGGTAGGCAAGAGGTCTTACAGGGTCTCTAAATCTATATCAGATTCCATTTATACACAAAAAACATGGAAGATCAACAGCAGCACATTTTTTACCAAGATAAAAGTGGAGCAAAGTTAACTAAATTTTTTTTGATTAATGAGCAATGGTAGGATTAAGTACTCAGTATTCTCAATATGTATATTAAGTTTAGAAAGACAAAACAAAATAGTTTAAAAAAATCTTTCTGATGGAATATAAGAGTATGTATGAACGGAAAGATATCTTAAGATTATGAAAATATATGTACGCACAATATACTGGTTGCAGTACTATAATAATCCTAGATTTTAGAATTTAAAACTTTTCCTGTACACTAACAACAACTTTCAAATAGGAATTTGTTTATATGATTTGTTGTTTCTATCACTAATATAATCTGTAGATAAGTTGCATTGGAAATCAATGAGTTCATGGGGGGGGAGAGGAGTTATTTTTTTTTAATTCAGAAAACAAAAACATGGTTAGACCTGAGAAAATAAAATAGAATGAATTTTCATTAAATATTAGAGATCTTTTCCACTTTATGTTTTAAAGCTTGACTGATCTCTAAATGAAACAGAAATGTCCCCATAACACAATTTTCTTGTGATACTCAAAGCTGAATTCCATTTTTATGGTGTTCAGTAGGTACTGAACTAAAAATTGAGGGTATTCTTCTGTTGAGTTTAAATTTTTAAAATACATATATTTTTAATATATTTTAAAAATATATATATTTAAAAATACATATATTTTTAAACTTCAGTTGTATCATATTCCTAAAAGCCTGTGAAATTTCAGGTAGTCTTTCTGAAATGCAGTAAAAATTGTTACCCAGTATCTCAAAACTGTACCACTACCTCAGTTTCTGTTTCTTTTCAATCTAACCTACTTCTAATTTTGGCCCAGACTCATCCCATTCTCACATTCCCATACAGTAATGACTAGTATATGCTGACTTAAGCCCTAAAATCCCTTCACTATTCACTTTGAATATCATGGTTTCTCCCCCCAAAATAAGAACCACCTGTGCTATTGCAGTCTCCTTTTTTTTCTAGTGTGGTGCATTTCTTAGGTGTAATGACTTATTTGGAGATTCAGTTTCACACAAAAGGAAAATTAAATCCATTTATATTTACCTTCTTGGGGGTCTGATGTATTTGGAAAGATTTTTGAATTATTGGTGAATTTCAAGGTGGGATATAAAGTTGTTTCTTGATAAGCAGTAAACCCCGCCAAGCTATCTCCAGTCATGGTAGGCCATCCATCTGTTTCCATTATCATGGGGGTCACAGATATGGTGTTTGATCCTGAAGGGAGGTTGCTAACTGCAATGGAACTGTTGTCAGGAGCTTTCATGGTATCATTGACCGAAGACCAAGTGAAGTTTTCGGAAGATACAATAGCTGAAGTATTGGGAGGTGCTGAGACTGGCAGAGGATTTTCATCTGCTACGGATGAGTTCCAAGGCAATTTAGAAACAAAGCTGTGGATCAAGGGAGGGCTTGGGGAAAGTGTGGGCATGAGTTTGAGACTGGAAGGGTTGTCTGTTGACAAATTATGGTAGAAATCTGTTCCATGGGTTTTATTTGATGGATCCCCAAAAGAGAAATTACTTGCCTTGGGGTGGGAGGTTTCTCTATTTTCTTTATCTGAGGTTGAATTTGCTTCACTTTCCAGAGGAATAGATTGATTTCCCCTTGTTTTAAAGTCTTCTGCAATGTTTTGTGTTGTGTTTATTTCTTGACCTTCTTCTCCATGGCTTCCAAATAGTAGTAAACTAAACAAAATTGAAATCAACAGAAATTTGGCTGAAGTCAACATTGTAATCTTCTTTGGTATTGGTGTTAATAATGAGAATCTGAAAGAAAATAATGACCATTTGAATTATTAAATGAAGTACTGAGGTTTTTTTAAATGGATCTACATTTTTAAAGTGATAAAAATATCCAGAGACATAATGCTGACATGATAGTACCATACTCTTTATTCCAAAAGTTTGTTTCCTTTGGATTTTATTAAAACTAGAGTTACTGAGTTCTATTTCACTGAGTTCTATTTTCTATATAGTATTTCTTTCTTTCTTCCTCTAGGGAATGCCATGAAAAATCTTCGTCAAGCCAGACACTACTATTTCATTATTCCAAAGACCATTTAGCGTGGGACAAGTTGAAATACACACACACACACACACACACACACACACGCACACACACACGTATTGTACAATAGATGGACTACTAAGTAATTTTTAAAAAATAATGTAATATAGGGCTGCTTTCTTCAACCTATTTAAGAAAACATGTTCTTTATAAAGATGTAATTTGGAGTATTTATTATGAAAATGATGTTATTGATTATACAGTAAACATACCACTTTAAAGTGAGTCAGTCAGGAACTCCACTTGAAAACATTTTATTCGTTCCTAATTTGAGTAACTTGAATTTGAGGTTAACATCCCTTTTTTCACGGCATGTTTACTTCATGTTACCCTTTTTCCTATTAATCCCAAATAACAGAGAGTCAGAAATACTTTTAGAATTGGGGATTTTTTCACTGCATTCCCTTATTGTATAAATGAAGAATCTGGTTGTGACTGTGTGTGGAAAAAAAGTACCTAACTAGATTGTGGCAGAGTTGAAGTTTGAAACCATGGTTCTGACCTCCAATCTGGGCACATCATTCTGCCTCTTAAGTGTGGAAGCGCCACAATTCATAGATAGGAGGATATGGGGGAAAGATTTTGAAATTATATTTATATTGTAATTCTGGTTTCTATCATGAATAACATGTGAAAAATAATCATCATATTAAGCATTTGCTTTATCAATATCATAATCATACTGACTTCACAGTGTTCTGCAGACTAAATGAAATGATTTATGTAGAAGTACTCTAAACAATGTCTGGACTAAAGTAAGCAGTTAGTAAATATTAACTTCCATTTCTTATTATTAAAATATAATAATATTTCTATAAATATCTTACAGTTTATAATATCATCTCATTTGAGCCTCACAATGATCCATTGAGACAAAAAGAGTAGCTCACGTTATCCCCATTTTGCAGATGAAGAACCGAGGTTCAGAGTGGCCAGTAATGGAAGCTAGAAAAAGCAGCACTGAAAGCCAAGTCTGCTGACTCCAACCTAATTAGGTGCTAAAATTTAAAGTGTTTTTAATTGAAAAAGGTAAAAAAAATGTTAGACTATTCCTCTTCAAACAATAAAGTCTAAGAACTGATTTTATGTTCTTTGAATTGGACCTTAGAGCTTATTTTTCACTAAAAGCCTCCAGGATGACTGAGATAAGAAAAGGAAGGAGGTGCAACTGCTATTATTTATGTCAACATTAATTGCCATTTCTTAAAAGCTCCCCCAGAAATTTTTACAAATATTCTCAACCTTGATGATTTTTCACTAGTGTCTGAGGAGCCTCTAAATTACTCCCTCTGATCATCGTGTGGTTTTAAGTACCCCTCTCCTCGCTTAATGATTACTTACACAGTGGTACAACTTAGACGTATCTATAATACATCCTGATATCTCCAAAGACTTTTAGCAAGCAGTCTATACCTGTGGATTTCTAAAGTTTAAAAGATACAGTCATTTCCATGCTCTGTGCTTATCACTTAAGAAAGTTCTGCTTAAAAAGCAAGCAGGAAGGGCTTCCCTGGTGGCGCAGTGGTTGAGAGTCCACCTGCCGATGCAGGGGACATGGGTTCGTGCCCCGGTCTGGGAAGATCCCACATGCCGCGGAGCGGCTGGGCCCGTGAGCCATGGCCGCTGAGCCTGCACATCCGGAGCCTGTGCTCCGCAACGGGAGAGGCCACAACAGTGAGAGACCCGCGTACCGCAAAAAAAAAAGCAAGCAGGCAGACATACAAGAACATTCATAAGGGCATTATTTATGTGTCTCCAACCTAAACATCCACCAGTAACAGGTTGGATAATAAATTGTTTAATATTTGCACATGAAAAATAAACGAGATGCACAGATGAGTTGCACACAGTAACATGAGTGATTATCACAAATATCATGCAGAGCTTAAAATGCCCGTTGTACTGTATGATTGCATGTTTATAAAGTTCAAAAACTAGAATGTTAAAAGTCAGGAAAGTAGTTACTTGTGGGAAGGAAGGAGACAGTATTGATTGGGTGGGCATGAAAGGGACTTCTGTGTGCTCCTAATAATCTGTTTCTTCACTTGGTAGGGATTATATAGGTATTTGTATTTGTGATAATTCTGTTTATTTATATTTCATTCACTCCTCTGTGATAATCAAGAAAATTCATTTAGATCCTAAAAATTGTTAACATAATTGGAAAACGTTACTAGTATACATCTATTACATCAGATGCTTCGCATGTTTTCTCATTTAATTCTTAACAAAAACAATCAAACAATAAGGAAGGGATTATTAATCCTATTTTACAGATAATTAAATGGGACATAAAAAATGTAAATAATGTATTCAAGGACACATAGCTAGTGGCTGAAAGATAGGGTTAGGATTCAGACCTTGGCATTAAAAGCTAGTAATCACTCATCTATGCCTTGGCATTAAAAGCTAGTAATCACTCATCTATGTAACAAAAGTTACAAAGGAATATAGAATTTGGTAATCAGCTGGTTTTTAGAACTCTTCCCACAAATGTTTTCTTAGCACAGAATAATAAAGAATAATGAAATCCTCCAAATTTTATTTTAACCAGAGCAGGTGATAATCCCACATTTTTAAACACTAGAAAAATAGTGACTTCTCCTTTAAGTGCCTCTTAAACATACTAAGTACACTTTTATCCTAATTTAAGAAAATCCCAACAATTGTCTCCATGGTTTCTAGATAAACACTTTTGCCAGGTAATTTACAGATTAACATTAACAACACAGGAATGATTATCCCCAGGACCTGAATTTCACCAATATTTCATTAAACTGTTGCTTCACCTAGCACATTTAAAATACAATTCAATTTAGTTTAAAAATACATACATGGACCTTTTCAGAAACAGCTCTTTCCTGTGAACTCTGTCAGTTTCATAACAAACGTTATAACCTTTTTCACTGTCTACTGCCAGTGCTGTGATTTGTTTATGCATTGTACTTGGCCACCTGTCTTATTGTTAGGCAGTTTGATTGCTTTCCCTAAACCTAGGCTTTCTGGTTATTTTCTCTTCCTAAAGAAGTGGTTACCAGAGGGGAGCAAAAAACAACCCTTAGCTTTTCATCTAATTTTCTCATAATGTCACATGAGGAACGTGACATAGAGTTTTTGCTCCCTTCCAGTAATGAGAATCCACATACCAAGAGTCAACAAAGTGAGTTTTGTTGTTCCTGTTTCACTTTGCTTGTAACATAGAACCACCAAGGGGATCTTGCTACCCTTTACCCAGCTTTTGATTGTAACTTGAAAACCTAAGGTATCAATGCCCCCAATAAGCCAAGCATTCTGTTACTGCCTGTAATTCATTTCCAGGGAAAAGAGAGAAAGGGAAGAGTGGGATAAGACAGTATGTTGTGGAGGCTCTTTGCCATTTATTCCAAAATTAATACAGTTGTGGGAAAGGCTTTTGTGAATATTGATTCGTTCCTGCTGTCCTAGCTTGGCAGCTGGGCACAACTTTGCTTCTGCCTTCTGGCTTCTAAGAGAGCCAGGTTCCACCTCTTACTCAGGTCCATTCATCTTAAAGGGACAGAAGCAGCCAGGAGCTGAAGCCATCAGCTGTTCAGAACCCCAGCCCTGGATTTTTGCTGGGGCAAGAACTAGGCAATTTTGGTTAAGTTTGACCCCATTCTGAATTGAACCAAGCACATTATAAGCAGGGAAGGTTAATGGAAGTGGTACAGAAGCTCCAGAGGACAATAAAAGTACTCTGTATTCTTTATCTTTACACTTTTCTTGCAGCCTCTTTCCGTCTCTAGAGTTGAGATATGTAAACTGTGTGGTATATTTGTGTGTAAAGCTATGCTGGATGATGGATGGCATGCTTCTGTGTTCCCAAGATTCATCAGTCAACCAGGTGCACAGTAGAGACAGAGAGAATGTGGGGATGAAAGAAAGTGAAATTGGAGAGAGAGAGAGAGAGAACCAGGAAGACCAGGCAGCATCATTTCTTCTGTTCTTTGCCCCTTCTTGCCCCTACGTGGAAATTCCTAAGAGGACTTTTCAGGATGTAACCTAGGAACAGAGATTAACTCATTACAAACTTGAAAAACTTCTAAGATGATAATTATTATAAAGGGAACAGAAAGAGAGAGGAGGATTTCCATCCAATTTGTGATACCTGAAACAAAGATTCTAAATCTTTCTGTATATATTGAAATGTTTTTACTGTTTCTAATGTTCAGTAACTTTTAAAATATACTTTCGGAGAGTGAGTTTCACTGTTTTTGTTTTTTTTTTAAATAATTCGTCTACACAAAGAAAATGAAAACTATTTTCTCCCCTGTCTTTGGTGTTGGCACTAAAAAGTGGTTTCACATTACTACTTTTGTTTAGAGGGCTTCAGGAGGCGGTGAGAAGGAAAAAAAAACAAAAAAAACCCCCAGAAACCTATGGCCATTAAGGAAAGAAAATCCACACTTACTGTGCATAAAATTGTTCCTTCTTAAGTTCGTAAAGTTATTATTCTGCCCAGCCCTCTTGTTGTAACCAAGTCATACCCATTTTATACGAAGCTTTAAAAATAAGGAGGTACCCTGGTTTCTATCAGGTAATCAACCCATGCAAGGGAAGAGAAATGCTAGTCATTCTAAACTAAATCAAAATCAGAAATTTTAAATAAAAACATTACTTTAGCTGCACTGAGGGGATAATATAAAAACATGTTTCTGTAGTGAAATAACTAAATAGTATATTCTGTACTACTTCTCTCTCAGTTGCCTGTGATCATTCTTCTTATAGGTTTCTGGCTAAAAATTAAGACAGATGAGTTTTGTTTGTCTTTGTCATAGGAAACTCAGTCTGACGTGTAGCCAATATCCCAGGCAGAACTTGAGTGTTACACTGAGTGGACTTTCCAATCTTGGACAGTATTTTGCTGTCCCTAGATGAAAGAACCACAGTAAATGAAGACATAAGGAATTATCCTTCTCGAAATGCCTCTTTTATAAGAGGGTTTTGAAAGGGTGTGAAGACTTAACTAGTCAGAAGGTAGGATTATACCTGAGGACCCACATCATTTCACTTTATTTGAGTTTAAAAGAAAGAAATAAAAGGAAAAACTTTCTTTCAGGAAATAATAAATTTCAAAAGTTTGTGATCATTTTAATTAAAAGACTGAGGAATGCATAAGCCCAGGAAAATAGATAGAATGTCATACTCCCTGCTAACTTGGGCATTCTCAGCCATAAAGTTCAATACTGAAATAATTAGGTGGAAGAGTATTAAGCTTAGAAAGATTGTGTCTCCAAAAGAAATATTCTGGACCCAAATTTCCGAACATGGGGTTTTCAGCCTTCTCTTGTGTTTCACTATCTGTAGAAGCAGCCTCTATGGATTGATTAGAAAGTGTTAAACAGTAAATCAGCATCCCTTTAATAAGAGAAGCCTTACACAGAACAAACAAAATAAATTTAAGAAACTTAATCCACATCTTTGATCCATGGGATGTCTTTTGCAGCGACTGGCTTAGCCTTTTAGATTCCCATTGAGTGCTATACATGTACACATACCATGCTAAGTAAAATAATACATAGACATCACTTTGCCAACTTTTAATTAAGAAAATCTTTGGGAAAGGTATATAGAAGGTTAATAATTCATTGCATTAGCAGACTGTTTTTCAAAAGCTACCGTATTCTAATACTTTAGCAAAAACCATTGAACCAAATGCATACTTTAAATCTAAATATTCATTTATATTCATGTAGCCACTTCCACTTTAAACATTTTAAAACTTACTAAGATCTGACTTAAGAAAACTCTCTCTTGTAGTCACTTACATTTTAAGCAAGGTTTGTCTTTAACTCTTCATCTGGTTTCATCATCTAGCAAATTTGACAATAATTCTTAAAGTTAACTCACTTAGCACAAATGCTCATTTGGAAGGTGATTACTTAATGAAACAACTACCTGTCTTTACAAGGGTCTCTGTAGGTACTTGCCAGGCTGTTCTGCCAAAAGTTCAACTTGCTTTGATTCTATTTGGTAAATAAGTAAGAGAGAGAGCGAGAGAGCGAAGGATGAGGGTCTGGGGATCCTATGTAATGCAGCACACACTTACCTTCAGGTCTAGGAGGTGTTTACAGACAAGAACTGGAGTATCACAGTTGTTCTGGCTGGAATGAGTCTGTCTTGCATTAGAGAAAGCAGATGAGTTAGTTGTACTGATGTCCCACTGAGCAGGAGGGTGGCAGAGAAACAAAATTAGGTGGGGCTGGTCGTATCTGGCTTGTGTAATAGAGCACCCAAGAACCTGACTGACCTGCTTCTCAGCTGTCAGCATGAAGATATCACCTCATTCAGGCCTTTAAAAAAAAAAGAAAAAAAAAGCCCAACCCTCCAGCTTTCATAGGTTGGGTGCTTTGACTTTCCAGACAGGCTAGTTCTCTTAAGTGTTGGCAAACAAAGGACATACATTTCTTGCCTTAAATGAAAAAAAAAAAAAAAAAAAAGGGCAAAGACTTTGGTAATGGTCCTTGCTCTATCAGGAATTTCTGACACATGCTGGGTTCCCCCTTCGCAGGTGAGGAAACCAAAATGAGTCAGCCCTGCACCTGTTGCTCATGTGCCAGCCGCATGCTGTCCTCCTAACACATGAACAAATCTTTCTTTCCCGTGGTGGGGATGCCCTATTTGTGTACTTAATACCTGAATGGAGAAAGTGGTGTCTGCAGTGCACTGAAACTGGATTTATAGAAAGTCACACTTAACACCAAGTGGATTAATGTGCATCGGATCCTTGAGAAAGCTGTGAAATATTAAGTTAGAAATCATCACCAGGACTTTGGGAAGTCTGGGGAGTAACTGGAGTCTGGCTGAGAATGGCCATGTGATCCTGAGTAATTCTGTAGTTTCCATCCTGTGTTCTCTTTGCTTTTCCTCTCAATTTAGAGGCTGGAGAGTTTCAGAAGAGCCTGAGTAATGCTTGATTAAATACTAGAGTTGAATAACAACCTGGCATACTTCCTTCACTTCCTTTCACCGCTTATGAAAGGGAGAAGAGTGAAACTGCACTTTCTGGGAGATTCTGCACATCAATATTTGGGGACTGGCGCCAAGGTCTGTTCAGCTCAGTACGCCTGAGGTTCATGCTTAGTTTCTGTTGCGCAAGGAGATAGGTTTCCAACTGCTGAGAGAGAAAATGAAACTTTAGCTAAGGTTCAGGAGCCTCAAATTGAATGCAAAGAATCTGCCCAGTTAATTGGCCCCAAGAAAGAACAAGGTAATTCTATAGTTTCAAACTTTCTGAAGCCCAAAGGCCCTTCAGAGTTTGATTAGAAATTAAGCCAAACCCTAGAAAATATTCACTCAAAAGATATTTAAGCTGTATCTGCACTAGTATGAAGAAAAGCAAGTTCAGTCTAATCAAATAACTGTTTACTGAACAGTAGCTTAATAAAAATCAATTGGTTATTTTCAGATTAGCTAGTTACTAGGAAAAAATCCAACTGAATAAATATTTTATGTCTGTACTTAGAGAAATGAACATGACTTAGCATGATTGGGTGTGCCATACCCTGAGGGATTTTCCTAGATATGCGTGTGAATATCTTTACCACTTTCTACTTAAGCATAGTAATTATGGCCTATACCAGGCAAAGAAATTACAAAGCACTTTTGCTAAAACTCTGCTTTCATTGCCACAAGAGACAAAGTTCATCTCCAATGACCCTCTTTTCTGAAGACCCTAGGTGTGGCCTCAGAATCCTTTTCATTACTGCCCTCCTGACAGCCTTAGCCAATTGATTAGAACTGACCCTAGAGATACACCTTATTTACCTTTCCTCTCATGAGCACATCTGGAGGTAAAGTTGTAAAATGAAAACTATGCACAAATTTAATGCCTCACTTATTACTTAGCTCACTTAGTTGTGATCAGACACCTTTATGGAAGCACCTGAGTTGGAGTTAAAAAGTAATTTCTTGCCAAACAAACAAGTCTTGCCGAGATACATTTCCAGGTATATACCACGATACCATGTTCTGGGTAAGACCAATCCCATTTTGGACCTTGTTTCTCCAGAGGAACTCAACAATAACTGATAATCACCTGACAACTTCATCAGCCGAGCCAGCTGAGATGACACATTATGCAACGGTTACATAATTTTTGTTGTACTTACCTTCTATGGAGGCTCTCATCTGGAACTCTACAATTGCTTTGCACCCATTAATTAAACCTCACAATACATAGTGGAAGAAGAACTACTGCCTCTTTGCCTGAAATGGTAGAACCACTCACCAGTGGAGTTTCCAGAACATGAAGTCACATTATTGTCTCTGATGGACCTGAAAATGGAACCAGAATGTAGCTTGGCACCATGCCTCAGATAAAAGTGAAATATTGTTCTGGATCCAAAAATGGTATCTGATTTTACAAATCCTATAACACCATTTTGGATCCAGAACAATGTTTCGGTTTTACCTGAGGCATGGTCCCAAGCTACATCCTGGTTTTGTTTTCAGATCCATCAGTGACAATAATGTCATTAATCAAAGCCTCGAAGAGCTAGAGAGTTGAAGGTATATGCAAGTGAGTCAGTATAATGATTGATCAATAGGATACATAGAGAAGAAAGTGAGGGCACAAGGGTAGGAAAGGACAGTGAAAATGTGCTGGGGAGAATGGATTGAAAATCTGGGTCAAAAGTTAATGGGTTGAGGAGGGAGGGGATGTCGGAACAGATGTATATGTATGCCTGATTCACTTTGTTGTAAAGCAGAGACTAATAAAGAAAATAAAAATAAAAATAAAGTTAATGGGTTGAAAACATCTGGGCCAAGGGATTACTGGAATTGGAGTTTATAGGGAGTGAGCTACAAGGATGGAGGTGATAATTGGAGATTATGGAGGGTTTGGAGTCATTGATCAAAATTATGCCATGGGAGGACCAGGCATAAGGTAGAGTAGGAGAAAACAGCTCTGAAGATAAACATCAAAGAACTGAGAAGCCAAAATACTAGAAATATTATCTGTGTATGTTGTAATTTCAAAAATTTATTTTGGGAGTCATGTTGATAAGAGTTACCCTTAGCCAAGAGTTGAACAATCTTTAGAGAATTTGAGGAAGTGTTCCAAGGGAGTGGTAAATGACTTCCACAAAGAGAGACAGTAGGAAGTATGGATTGATAATATGAGACTCAAATCTGTGACTCTTTAAGGAGAAGGGAGAGAAAAAGCCTTGAAGCAGCAATGAGGAACAAGAAATTCACTACCTCATCTTCGACACAAATAGCCATCACCTGAGATTGCCACATAGAAAGTGAGGTTTCAGGAGTGTCCCAGGTTTCAGTTAAGCAAGGAGGTGAGAGAACATTAAAGACTTTGCTATTAATGACTTTGAATAAGAGGGCCTAGTTGAAAGCATCTCAAATAGTTGGGAAGGAGTGGGAGAGGATCACAAAGGCAATTCCCATTTCCCTGGAACCAGAGGATTAAAATCTGAGTAAGGAATGATCTGGAAATTCTGGTCTTCTTGAAATAGCTGATATGTACGCAGTTAAGGGGCAGAATGAATTAGTCCTGAGGGACCCACTTGTGAGTGATGACAGAGGGAAAGGTGTGTGTGTGTAGGATATGGGGATGGGGGCATCTTGCCAAGATGGAGAGTTCTGGGCTCCCTCTAGACTCCTGCTGATAGATGAGTTCTGAAGAGAAGCCTCTTATTGCTGGCACCTAAAACAATTTTCCAACCCTGCAGTAGCTGACTGCTAGGAAATGATATTGCTCTCTTTAACAAGTACATGATATTCCATTGTGTGGAAGTACCACACAACTGATTCATTCCAGCATGATGGAGTATTCTGTTATACATGTTTGCATCTTTTAGAACCCTGATTTCATTATAGAGTCTAACCTCATTAGATAGCTATTGCCCAGTTTATCAACTGTATAATCTATTTTGATATGAACTTAATTAAATGAAGTTACAACTATGTTTAAATACAATAAAATGGCAAAACTGGAAGATTGATAATATTATAACTTATTTTGCCACCTTTAGGAAAAGATCCAAGTGATTTATTAACACTTTCTAAAAAAAATAAAAAATCAACGTGGGTAATTAGATAATCCTGTTATTTCTAATTTTTTTTTCTGGTTTGAAAAGTTAGAATAACTAAGTAATAACCTTGTAGCAACAGAGTTTATTTGCTGAGTGCTCTCAGCACTGAGCCATGACTTAGAGAGGGTCAGAGTGAGGAGAGAAGGAGATGCCTAGGCTAGGTCTCTACACTCTGAAGAAGAATCTAGATTGGTTCCTTGGCTCAAAAGCAGGAGCAGAAGAAAAATCAAACGTATTCATGACCTGAAGGGGATTTTGGCATCAAGTTCATGGGCAGAAAATAACAATAAGTGGTTTTCTCATCCATTTAGAGGACTATAAACAACATAAACATATTGTAGAGAACAATGAAAACACATTAGGTTTAACTATGCTGACAGTTCTAGAAGCTCTTAGCTACAGAAAAGGGAAGACGTTTTTGTGTTGTATCAGGAGAGAATCCTTATTTGATTTTTAATGGCATTTGCAATTGAAACATTTATTGTAACCTACATTAAAATTCCAGTATCCTTCTTTTACAGAAAAAGACTTTCAAGGAGTATGAATGCATTTTATACAAGGTTGAAGAACTTTTTAACGATGGGCTGATCAAAAGGGGGTGAAATGCCTTTTCCGTAATACATTTTAAATTGATATAGTATTAAAGTATAAAAATCATGTGGCCAAGCATTTTTTCTTTTCTTTATAAACAATATAATTATATTAACTTAAGAAAGTTAGTTTTTATCATTTCTCAATAACAATTAAGTTCAAACATTGAAAAAGAGAATCCTTATCAAAAAACACCTAGGGTTCTTGTAAATCCCCTCTTTGAATAAATACTTTAAAGTTTAAAGTTTAAACCAGTACAGTACAATCATTTCTTGCACATGGAGCTGTTGTGAGGATTTCATGAGTAAGTATGTGAAAAACATTTAGTAGGATGTCTGGCATATATGTGTCTGATGCATGATAGCTATTCATTGGAAAGAAATACACAATTTTGGAATCTCTCTTTAAGAAAAGAATACAAAATTATGAATATAAAAAGAGATATGAAAGTAAATGGAACAATCAAAAATTTACAAACTTTAGAAAGCTTAAAATACTACATAAAATCAAAATCCAGAAAAATAACAGTATTTTAATAACTAGATGCCTGACACATCTCTATAGTGCTTTTTGTCTTACACTTTTATCCATATTTTTTATCTCTGCATATGATGTTTAAAAAATATTTCATAGAAAGAATAGAGAACTAATTCAGTCTTTCCTTTTCCTCTAGCACAGTTAATTGAAAATTTTTTTTTATTATTGGCAGTTTTGAAAATATTATTTCCGCTTCATAATTTATTATTGATAAAGCCATGTGCATTTTTAATATTGTTGGAACTTTGGGGAAATCTCTAGTGTGTTTCATATATGACTTGAAGTTTGTGAAATAATTTCCATAAAGTAGTTTCTGGCTCCATATATTTCAGACCTTATTTCTCTTTCATTATCAGAGCTGGATACCATAGAACATGTGCATCTCATCATATATCCCCTGTCCTGGCACCTGAAAGAGTCAGCATGTGAACTGGAGGAATTTCCTCAGAATCCATTGCTACATTAGGATAATTAGCAATAATTGAACAACACTTGGAAGTGCCTGCAAATCACATAAAGATATCTCACTAAGCCCAAACTAAATGTATCCCTGCCTCAACATTCCATTAGTCAACTGTCAAAAACACTCGGCCACTCCAGCACCCAATATTTGGAAAAGTCAGAAATTCTGGCTATGTATAGAAGAAGCTTTTAGACACATCAAAATTGTAAATATAAGCAATTTAATTATCCTGGGACTAACTGAGTATTTGCTTGAATTGTGGACCAAGAAGCATCATGCTTACCTCTGCATGTCCGTCTTCACAAATTCAGATATAGTGGTCTAATAAAGGAAAAAAATACTCTTTTCAGACAATTAAGTTATAAGCATGTGTCAATATTTTATTAGAGTTTCACTGCAAACGAAAAGTTCTCTAAAAGACCAATGCAAAGATTTTGGTCTTCGTAGAGACATATAAGAAAAGAGAATGGTTAGTAATCTTTTTTAGACTCCAAACAAAACAAAAATGGCGTCAGATCAAATGACTGTAGACTTTTTTTTTTAACATCTTTATTGGAGTATAATTGCTTTACAATGTTGTGTTAATTTCTGCTGTATAACAGTGAATCAGCTATATGTACACATATATCCCCATATCCCCTCCCTCTTAAGTCTCCCTCCGAACCTCCCTATCCCACCCCTCTAGGTGGTCACAAAGCACTGAGCTGATCTCCCTGTGTGATGCAGCTACTTCCCACTAGGTATCTATTTTACATTTGATAGTGTATATATGTCAGTGTTCCTCTCTCACTTCATCCCAGCTTACCCTTCCCCCTCCCCATGTCCTCAAGTCCATTCTCTATATCTGTGTCTTTGTTCTTGTCCTTCCCCTAGATTCATCAGAACCTTGTTTTTTTTTTTTTTGATTCCATATATATGTGTGAGCATACGGTATTTGTTTTCCTCTTTCTGACTTACTTCACTCTGCGTGACAGAATCGAGGTCCATCCACCTCATTACAAATAACTCAATTTCATTTCTTTTTATGGCTGAGTAATATTCCATTGTATGTATGTGCCACATCTTCTTTATACATTTATCTGTCAGTGGATATTTCGGTTGCTTCCATGTCCTGGCTATTGTAAATAGTGCTGCAATGAACATAGTGGTACATGACTCTTTTGAATTATGGTTTTCTCAGGGTATGTGCCCAGTAATGGGATTGCTGGGTCGTATGGTAGTTCTATTTTTAGTGTTTTAAGGAACCTCCATACTGTTCTCCATAGTGGCTGTATCAATTTACATTCCCAGCAACAGTGCAAGAGGGTTCCTTTTTCTCCACACCCTCTCCAGAATTTACTGTTTATAGATTTTTTGATAATGGCCATTCTGACTGGTGTGAGGTGATACCTCATTGTTGTTTTCATTTGCATTTCTTTAATGATTAGTGATGTTGAGCATCCTTTCATGTGTTTGTTGGCAATCTGTATATCTTCTTTGGAGAAATGTCTGTTTAGGTCTTCTGCCCATTTTTGGACTGGGTTCTTTGTTTATTTGATATTAGGCTGCATGAGCTGCTTGTAAATTTTGGAGATTAATCCTTTGTCAATTGCTTTGTTTGCAAATATTTTCTCCCATTCTGAGGGTTTTCTTTTCATCTTGTTTAGGGTTTCCTTTACTGTGCAAAAGCTTTTAAGTTTCATCAGGTCCCATTTGTTTATTTTTGTTTTTATTTCCATTTCTCTAGGAGGTGGGTCAAAAAGGATCTTGCTGTGATTTATGTCAGAGTGTTCTGCCTATGTTTTTTTTTCCTCTAAGAGTTTGATAGTGTCTGGCCTTACATTTAGGTCTTTAATCCATTTTGAGATTATATTTGTGTATGGTGTTAGGGAGTGTTCTAATTTCATTGTTTTACATGTAGCTGTCCAGTTTTCCCAGCACCACTTATTGAAGAGGCTGTCTTTCCTCCATTGTATATTCCTGCCTCCTTATCAAAGATAAGGTAACCATATGTGCATGGGTTTATCTCTGGGCTTTCTATCCTGTTCCATTGATCTATATTTCTGTCTTTGTGCCAGTACCATACTGTCTTGATTACTGTAGCTTTGTAGTATAGTCTGAAGTCAGGGAGCCTGATTCCTCCAGCGCAATTTTTCTTTCTCAAAATTGCTTTGGCTATTCAAGATCTATTGTGTTGCCATACAAGTTGTGAAATTTTTTGTTCTAGCTCTGTGAAAAATGCCATTAGTTTGATAGGGATTGCATTGAATCTGTAGATTGCTTTGGGGAGTATAGTCATTTTCAGAATATTGATTCTTCCAATCCAAGAACATGGTGTATCTCTCCATCTGTTTGTATCGCCTTTAATTTCTTTCATCAGTGTCTTACAGTTTTCAGCATACAGGTCTTTTGTCTCCTTAGATAAGTTTATTCCTAGGTATTTTTTTCTTTTTGTTCCAATGGTAAATGGGATGTGAGTGTTTCCTTAATTTCTCCATCAGATTTTTCATCATTGTTGTATAGGAATGCAAGAGACTTCTGTACATTAATTTTGTATCCTGCTACTTTACCAAATTCATTGATTAGCTCTAGTAGTTTTCTGGTAGCATCTTTAGGATTCTCTATGTATAGTAGCATGTCATCTGCAAACAGTGACAGTTTTACTCCTTTTTTCTGATTTGCATTCCTTTTATTTCTTTTTCTTCTCTGATTGCTGTGGCTAAAACTTCCAAAACTATGTTGAATAACAGTGGTGAGAGTGGGCAACCTTGTCTTGTTCCTGATCTTAGAGGAAATGGTTTCAGTTTTTCAACACTGAGAATGATGTTGGCTGTGGGTTTGTCTTATATGGCCTTTATTATGTTGAGGTAGGTTCCCTCTGTGTCTGCTTTCTGGAGGGTTTTTATCATAAATGGGTGTTGAATTTTGTCAAAAGCTTTTTCTGCATCTATTGAGATGATCATATGGGTTTTCTCCTACAATTTGTTAATATGGTGTATCACGTTAATTGATCGGCGTATATTGAAGAATCCTTGCATTCCTGGGATAAACCCCACTTGATCATAGTGTATGATCCTTTTAATGTGCTGTTGGATTCTGTTTGCTAATATTTTGTTGAGGATTTTTGCATCTATGTTCATCAGGGATATTGCCCTGTAGTTTTCTTCTTTTGTGACATCTTTGTCTGGTTTTGTTATCAGGGTGATGGTGGCCTCATATAATGAGTTTGGGAGTGTTCTGCCTTCTGCTCTACTTTGGAAGAGTTTGAGAAAGATAGGTGTTAGCTTTTCTCTGAATGTTTAATAGAATTCTCCTGTGAAGCCATCTGATCCTGAGCTTTTGTTTGCTGAAAGATTTTTTATCACAGTTTCAATTGCAGTGCTTGTGATTGGTCTGTTTATGTTTCTATATCTTCCTGGTTCAGTCTCAGAAGGTTGTGCTTTTCTAAGAATTTGTCCATCTCTTCCAGGTTGTCCATTTTATTGGCATAGAGTTGCTTGTAGTAATCTCTCATGATCCTTTGTATTTCTGCAGTGTCAGTTGTTACTGCTCCTTTTTCATTTCTAATTCTGTTGATTTGAGTCTTCTCCCTTTTTTTCTTGATGAGTCTGGCTAATGGTTTATCAATTTGTTTATCTTCTCAAAGAACCAGCTATTGGTTTTATTGATCTTTGCTATGGTTTCCTTCATTTCTTTTTCATTTATTTCTGATCTCATATTTATGATTTCTTTCCTTCTGCTAACTTTGAGGTTTTTTGGTTCTTCTTTCTCTAATTGCTTTAGGTGTGAGGTTAGGTTATTTATTTGAGATTTTTCTTGTTTCTTGAGGTAGGATTTGTATTGCTATAAAATTCCCTCTTAGAACTGCTTTTGCTGCACCCCATAGGTTTTAGGTCATTGTGTTTACATTGTCATTTTTTTCTAGGTATTTTTTGATTTCCTCTTTGATTTCTTCAGTGATCTCTTGGTTATTTAGTGGCGTATTGTTTAGCCTCCATGTGTTTGTATTTTTTAGAGTTTTTTTTCCTGTAATTGATACCTAGTCTTACAGCGTTGTGGTCGGGAATGTTACTTGACATGATTTCAATTTTCTTAAAGTTACCAAGGCTTGATTTGTGACCCAAGATATAATCTATCCTGAAGAATGTTCCATGAGACTTGAGAATACTGTGTATTCTTTCATTTTTGGGTGGAATGTCCTATAAATATCCATTTAGTCCATCTTGTCTAATATGTCATTTAAAGCTTGTGTTTCCTTATTTATTTTCATTTTGGATGCTCTGTCCATTAGTGAAAGTGGGGTGTTAAAGTCGCCCACTATGATTGTGTTACTGTCGATTTCCCTTTTTATGTTATTAGCATTTGCCTTATATATTGAGGTGTTCCTATGTTGGGTGCATAAATATTTACAATTGTTATATCTTCTTGGATTGATCCCTTGATCATTATGTAGTGTCCTAATTTGTCTCTTGTAATAGTCTTTATTTTAAAGTATCTTTTGTCTGATATGAGAATTGCTACTGCAGCTTTCTTTTGATTTCCATTTGCATGGAATATCTTTTCCCATCTCCTCACTTTCAGTCTGTATGTGTCCCTACGTCTGAAGTGTGTCTCTTGTAAACAGCATATATATGGGTCTTGTTTTTGTATCTATTCAGCCAGTCTATGTCTAATGGTTGGAACATTTAATCCATTTACATTTAAGGTAATTACTGATTTGTATGTTCCTATTACCATTTTCTTAATTCTTTTCCATTTGTTTTTGTAGGTCTTTCCCTTCTCTTGTGTATCCTGCCAAGAGAAGTTTCTTTAGCATTTATTGTAAAACTGGTTTGGTGGTGCTGAATTCTCTTAACTTTTGCTTGTCTGTAAAGGTTTTAGTTTCTCCATCAAATCTGAATGACATAGTTGCTGGGTAGAGTAGGTTGTAGGTTTTTCCCTTTCATCACTTTAAATATGTCCTGTCACTCCCTTCTGGCTTGCAGAGTTTCTGCTGAAAGATCAGCTGTTAACCTTATGAGGATTCACTTATGTTATTTGCTGCTTTTCCCTTGCTGCTTTTAATATTTTCTTTGTATTTAATTTTTGATAGTTTGATTAATATGTGTCTTGGCATGTTTCTCCTTGGGTTTATCCTGTATGGGACTCTGCGCTTCCTGGACTTGATTGACTATTTCCTTTCTCTCGTTAGGGAAATTTTCAACTATAATCTCTTCAAATATTTTCTCAGACCCTTTCTTTTTCTCTTCTTCTTCTGGGACCCCTATAATTTGAATGTTGATGCATTTACTATTGTCCCAGAGGTCTCTGAAACTGTCCTCAATTCTTTTCATTCTTTTTTCTTTATTCTGCTCTGCGGTAGTTATTTTGTCTTCTAGGTCACTTATCCATTATTCTGCCTTAGTTATTCTGTTATTGATTCCTTCTCGTGTATTTTAATTTCATTTATTGTGTTGTTTATCATTGTTTGTTTGCTCTTTAGTTCTTCTAGGTCCTTGTTAAATGTTTCTTGTGTTTTCTCTATTCTATTTCCAAGATTTTGGATCATCTTTACTCTCATTCCTCTGAATTCTTTTTCAGGTAGACTGCCTATTTCCTCTTCGTTTGTTTGATCTGGTGGGTTTTTACCTTGCTTCTTCACCTGCTGCATATTTCTCTGTCTTCTCATTTTATTTAACTTACTGTGTTTCGGGTCTCCTTTTCACAGGCTGCAGGTTCGTAGTTCCCATTGTTTTTTTTTTGTTTGTTTGTTTTGTTTTTTTGTTTTTTTACAGTACACGGGCCTCTCACTCTTCTGGCCTCTCCCACTGCAGAGCACAGGCTCCAGATCCACAGGCTCAGCGGCCATGGCTCACGGGCCTAGCCACTCCGCAGCACGTGGGATCTTCCCGCACTGGGGCACGAACCCGTGTCCCCTGCATTGGCAGGCAGACTCTCAACCACTGAGCCACCAGGGAAGCCCCCCATTGTTTTTTGTATCTGCCCCCAGTGGGTGAGGTTGGTTCAGTGGCTTGTTTTGGCTTCCTGGTAGAGGGGACTGGTGCCTCTGTTCTGGTGGGTGCGGCTGGATCTTGTCTTTCTGGTGGGCAGGGCCACGTCTGGTGGTTTGTTTTGGGGTGTCTGTGAACTTAGTATGATTTTAGGCAGCCTATCTGCTAATGGCTGAGGTTGTGTTCCTGTCTTATTAGTTGTTTGGCATGGGGCATCCAGCACTGGAGCTTGCTGGCCATTGTGTGGAGCCAGGCCTTCAGGTTGAGATGGAGATCTCTGGGAGAGCTCTCACTTATTGATAGTACGTTGGGCCAGGAAGTCTCTGGTGGTCCAATGTCCTGAACCTGGCTCTCCCACCTCAGAGGCTAAGGCCTGACACCAGGCTGTAGCACTTAGACCCTGTCAGCCATGCGGCTCAGAAGAAAAGGGAGAAAAAAAGAAGGAAAAAGTAATAATAATAAATTTTAAAAATTATTAAAATAAAAACAAAAATAATAATAAAAGACAAAAAAAGAGAGCAACAAAGCCAATAAACAAATCCACCAATGAATACAAGCCCTAAAAACTAAACTAAGATAAACATAAAAATCAGAAATCTGTTGCAGACAGCAAACCCCACATCTACAGTTGCTTCCGGAGTCCACTGCCTCAATTTTGGGATGATTCGTTGTCTCTTCACAAATGTAGTGTACATCAAGTTGATTGTGGGGATTTAATTGGTTGCTCCTGAGGCTGCACGGAGAAATTTCCCTTTCTCTTCTTTGTTCGCACAGGTCCTGAGGTTCAGCTTTGGTTTCGGCCCCTCTTTGCATGTAGGTTGTCCTCAGGCTGCTGTTCCCACCCAGACAGAATAGGGTTAAAGCAACAGCTGATTAGGGGGCTCTTGCTCATTCAGGCTGGGGGGAGAGAGGGGTACGGTAGTTATAATTGGAATGCCAGGTGTGCCTGAGGTCACAGAAGCCTATGTGACGTTGCAACAGCCTGAGGTGCACTGTGTGTTCTCCCAGGGAACTTGTCCCTGGTCACGGGACCCTAGCAGTTGTGGGCTGCACAGGCTCCTGGTGGGGGGTGTGTGTGGATAGTGCCCTCGCTTGCACACAGGATTCTTGGTGGCTGTAGCAGCAGCGTTAGCGTTTCATGCCTGTCTCTGGGGTCCGATCTGATAGCTGTGGCTCGCACCTCTCTCCGGAGCTCATTTAGGCAGTGCTCTGCCTTCTGTGGGCACACTGGAGAGGAATTCCCTCTCCTCAAGCACCCCAAAACAATGGTCTCTTGCCTCTTAGGCAGTTCCAGACTTATCCCCAGACTCCTTCCCGGCTAGCCATGGCACACTAGCCCCCATCAGGCTATGTTCACGCAGCCAACCCCAGTCCTCTCCCTGGGATCTGACCTCTGAAGCCCAAGCCTCAGCTCCCAGCCCCCACCCCCTCCCCCTGCAGGTGAGCAGACAAGCTTCTCGGGCTAGTGAGTGCTGGGCGGCACCAATCCTCTGTGTGGGAATCTCTCCACTTTGCCCTCCGCACCCCTGTTCCTGTGCTCTCCTCCATGGCTCCAAAGCTTCCCCCCTGCCACCCACTGTCTCCGCCAGTGAAGGGGCTTCCTAGTGTGTGGAAATTTTTCCTCCTTCACAGCTCCCTCCCAGAGGTGCAGGTCCCATCCCTATTCTTTTGTCTCTGTTTTTCCTTTTTTGTTTTGCCCTACCCAGGTACATGGGGATTTTTTTGCCTTTTGGGAATTGCGAGGTCTTCTGGTAGTGTTCAGTAGGTGTTCTCTAGGAGTTGTTCCACATGTATAGGTATTTTTGATGTATTTGTGGGGAGGAAGGTGATCTCCATGTCTTACTCCTCTGCCATCTTGAAAGTCCCCCCAAAAGACTGTAGACTTCTGATTGATGGACCTCTCGGTGTTTGAGCAGCTAACCTCCCAGAAGTTCTCAGTCTCATTTAGGTCTTTACAAATTTGCTTAAACCTTTTGTCTATAATGCTAATTTCTTCCCAGAAGGATGTTGCAAATTATGTAGCTCAAAAAGTTCTCTCCCAAACCATGTTTAAAAATATTTTTTCCTTTGGCATAGAGAAAGGTCAGTGTTTGGATCTGGGTGTGAATTTCAGCCAAGGGACTTCCTCAGGTAACTTAACCTCCAAGAGTTTCGATTTGCTTCTCTAGTGAAGGAGATTAATAAACTTTATTCCACCTGGGTTGTTGTGGAAATAATAGGAGTCAATTAAAAACATCTAGCACAAAGTCTGGGATCTTGAAAGTGCTCAGTAAATAGTAGTTCTCTTCTTCTTCTTTGGGACTATGATGGAACGCATTTTCATTTTTTTTGTATGCTCTCTCTAAGAATAAACAAGCATCGTGCTCTCAAAAAATAAATTTGAATTGAATTATTTACTCTAGAGGCAGCTTTACCATCTTAAATACAAAAGAAGAAAAAGGACAATATAAGCTGTTTGCTGTGTCACCAGCAAAAGATGGAAAGTGTTATGACAATTATGACTGAATTTTTATAAAAGTGAAACAATCAAAATATAAATAATTGACAATAGCCCATATTTCCTGCAGAAAAATATACGGTATCTTTATACAATGTAAGCCAAGAACTTTGCCTACAAAGTTCCTTATGTATAACAACGAACAGAATGTTGAAAAAAATGGGTTATTATAATTTATTTTCTCTTAAAATGAATTAAGCATAGTTAGACCACTTACAAATTATACCTCAGTTAATTTGTACAATGCTGCCATAAAGACAGTTTTTCTATTCTTGTTTTTAAGTTGTGAAAACAAAGGCTTATCATTGTTTAGTCATTTGTCCAAGGTCACACAATTAAAAAAGAATATAGGCAACTCTCAAACCCAGAACATTTGTACCCCATGCCATGCCCTTTCTCCAGCACCACATTGTCATTCCTAGGTGGTCTTTTGAGGGTCATTATAACTTGATCAAGAAGATAAATTGTATTTATTATAAAAGTGAAGTTAGTAATTTCTTATATTGTTGTCATCATTCATCTATGGTGCTAAGTACAGTTCTAAGTATCCAGTTCTAGGGGGATGCTTATAAAGTGAGCAAATATTTAAGAGTTTTTAAGGCTCTGTACTGGCCAATCAGAATGGATATAGACTTTAGTTCTGGAGCACTTTCCTGGAGGCCAGCGCTGTTCCAGGGGTTAACTCTACATATACTTCATCCTGGTGAAGGTTTCCTAGGGAAGAAGGGCCAGCCTGTGAGGAGTATGACACTTTTAGAGGGTTCAGTTATGAATCAGTTTTTTCTTTTTTTCTGTCATAAATGAACAGCCTATATGGCTTTATCTCTGAGTACCAGAGATATATCAGTCCTAACTATACTTCTTAAGAAAAATACTTTGGATAGGATTACCTAAATTGCAATAGTGACTATTTATGAATGGTGGAATTGTAGGTGCCTTCTGTTCTTTACAGTTTAATTCACTCATTCAGCATACATTTATTGAAAGCCTAGTAAATGGCAGGCCCTCCTAGACTCCTGTATTTCAGAAGTGAATAATACAGGAGTTGTTCCAGTTATTTTTGTTGGTGTTACATTTATAATCAGAAAATGTTCGACCAAGTTAAGTAAAGAAAGCATATCAAATAGTTGAATGGTAAGATGAGGAAAAGTCCTGAGAAAAATCAATCCAGAACTTTAAAAAGATTACATTGTATTTATAAAAAATACATGTCAGGCTCCCCTGGTGGCACAGTGGTTGAGAGTACACCTGCCGATGCAGGGAACGCAGGTTCGTGCCCCGGTCCGGGAAGATCCCACATGCTGCGGAGCGGCTGGGCCCATGAGCCATGGCCGCTGAGCCTGCGCGTCCGGAGCCTGTGCTCCGCAACAGGAGAGGCCACAACAGTGAGAGGCCCGCGTACCAAAAAAATTTAAAAAACATGTCAAAAAGCTGACAGCTTATTTGTGCAGACACCTAATTTTTTTAGCAAATCAATTGAGAGTATCCATGTTAATGTGAACAAATGCTACTGAATGAGTATTTAATGTACAAATGCCAATACCATACTGACAGGAAGAGTTAGCTTAGAGAGACACATTACATCAAATTTAAGAGTCTGCTCTGGTCAAGACTGTAGTAAGAGTTCTCCTATTTTAATATAGCATGGTGCTATTTATGTGTAGCTTCTTTCTAAATGAAATTGCTTAGGGGAAAAAATATGAAGTCTGATTTCAGAAATTGGTGAAGATTTTCAGTGATTATAGTTCAAATGCTGGCTTTCTCATGTTCTTAGAACTCAGATGCTTGTTATTTTATTTCTTACTTAGTGTTTTTAGAGAGAGAGAAGAAGGAGAGGGAAATTGGAAGTAAAGTTAGAGAGAGATTCCATGTCCTTAGACAAAGAGGAAATTTAACAATAAAAGTAGGTCTTGACTAGCCAGTTCTACAACTAACCAGTTGAGGCTGTGTCAAGTACAGTTCAGTCCAAATATTCAAAATCTGCTGTTTCACACATATGTATAGGCTCTTTATATTGATTAGTCTACTAATCAATAGTCTACTAGATATTCATGCAAAAAACTCTACTAATTGTATTGCTATAAGGCATTAACCAGAAAATCAGTAACTTACCCTAGGCAGGGAAATTTAAAATGTCCCACATTCATGGTCCTTCTATTAATTGTAGAACCTGTTTAGTGAGGTTTCTATTTCTAACTCATGTACAGTGATGTTGCAATACCATGTGGGGAAAGCACATTATGCTTGCAGATGTTGCTGAAAACAAATCTAGGGAATGGAGGATTCTTTAGTAGTCCTTGGGTGTTGTACAAATTGGCTATGTCAGAGAGGTTGCTCTGATATACTCTCATTTCAGCTGGGTCTCCTTTTGAGAAAGCTTTAAATTTTTATCTCTTCTGATGAAAACAATACTTGGAATTCTTTTTTGGGCTCCATATTCAGACATACTTAACTTCATTTGTGTTCGGAATTGACCTCTTGCCCCTGTTGCCCCTCTCATTAGCCACTCCCCCACCTGGAAGTACAGTGAAGTAGTTTTTAAAACTTTTTAAACAATAATTATTTTTCCAAATGAAATTGAACATGATTGCTCAATATGTATATTAAAAGAAGGGGATTCTCTGGTGAGGGACTCTCTTTCTTCCAATGTCTTTAGTGAAATTCCATACAGCATAATTTGAAAACCTCTAGATTAATGCAAAGAACACTCCCCCAGGAGTTAGTCACAATCACTGAATTCTATTCAGTAATTCAGTTCAATTTAACAAACATTTATTGAGCATTTTCAGTGTGCCAAGTACTAAAAACGCTAAGGAAAAAAGGGCCTGAAGAAACTTACCTTCAAGTGTGAGGAAAAGCAGGTACAGAAAAAAAGTGTAATAAAGTGTTGTAGATGCTTTGGCAGATTTCTGGACAAGGTCAGTGATTTATGTCAGTGACTCTGGGCCTTGTTTTCTGTGAATTTAAAATAACTTGGAACAAACTACATACAGAATCTTACCTCTCTTACATGCTTGACCCTATGATTCTGTTACTCTGTACCATTGACTTTAGATCACAGAGGAAAGCCACTGGAAATGGACATGAGAAATGGAAGTACAAGGGTTGGATGCAGCATGTGCATCTTTGAAATTTTTGTAACGTTGAGAAAAGTATGTCATTATAGTCAGAGAGGTAGGAGTGAAAAAATAAATACAATGCATGTTGCTAAGGAGCAGAATTATGGGGTATCATCTTCAGATTTTCCAAAATACTCTCTACCTCCAATGATGCACATGAAGCCCTGCTTTCCCCTGACAACAAAGTTCCTTTTTCCACTGAAGGCCTCTTATCTCCCGCTTCATCTCCAACCCAGTTTCACAAGATCAAGATCATGCTATTGTAACAAAAATCTCTGCTTATTTATTCCAATAAAAAGAATCACTCTTGGACTTCCCTGGTGGCGCAGTGGTTAATAATCTGCCTGCCAATGCAGGGGACACGGTTTCGAGCCCTGGTCTGGGAAGATCCCACATGCCATGGAGAAGCTAAGCCCATGTGCCACGACTACTGAGCCTGAGCTCTAGAGCCCACGAACCACAACTACTGAGCCCGTGTGCCACAACTACTGAAGCCCACGCTCTAGGGCCTGTGCTCCACAACAAGAGAAGCCACCACAATGAGAAGCACATGCACTGCAACGAAGAATAGCCCCTGCTCGCCACAACTAGAGAAAGCCCGCATGCAGCAACGAAGACCCCATGCAGCAAAAATAAATAAATAAAATAAATAAATTTATTAAAAAAAAATCACTCTCCATCAGGAGTGCATGCTGATAGCAGTTACACAGATAGGGAAAAAAGGGTAAGGGAAAAAAATTCCAGCTGTATAAATTTAATACAAATGTAGTTAATTTTAATTATTTAATAATAAGATGTGAATGCATCAATACAAGAAGAAAGGCAATGATAACAGAGTGGGATATGGTCAGGTAAAGAATTGTAATAATAATAATAATATTATTATTTATAGCCACAGTCTTCCTGGAGTTTTGGAAAAGGAGAAGAAGTACACTGACCTATACTTGGGACCTTATTGAATGGGAAGAAGAGGAGGTAAGATGTTAAGAAACCGGGAGATAAAGAAACTGGAATAACATATGGTACAGAAAATCATTCACTGTCCTTAATGTCCAAGCAGGAAGCAGCTAAACACCATTCAATTTTTACTTGACTTTTTTTTACTAACAAGATTCTTATTTTATGAAGACAGTAAAGATCAATGATGAAATGTGTAATTTTTTCAAAGCACTTCTATGATGTTTCCTTAAATTGCATTAGTGGAAAACTGTGCTAATTAAAATATAGTTTAGGGTTAAATAAACCCTAAAATAACTTTCATCTAATTTTTTACAATTTGCTTCTTTGCCAAGACTTGATATAAAAGTAGGCCAAATTCCAGAAATTTATTAAGTATTGGATTTTTAAAAAATTTATGACAGATATTTAGTTAACTTTAGTTTTTCTCATAGGAAACACTTCGTCCCCAGTTTGAAGCAAAGTATTACAAGATGGAGAGAGTGAATCCCATTAGTGGAAAACCTGAGCCGCATCAGCCTTCCTCAGACAAAGTCACTCGGCTTCTTGTTTCTATCTCAGGAATATTCTTCATGGTAAAATATAACCATAAATCTCAGAATGTGGGATTCCAGGTTTAGAAAGACGTTCTAGGATACCAACTCATTTTGTGACCCTGAGGATGTAAGACACTGTATCCTGTTCAGTACCTTGGTAGTACATACATACTATTAAACAAAATAAAAACAGCAGGTCACAGAATAATTACAAAGGGAGTTTGTGCATATCCCTAAATAAAACACTCTTTGGGAGAAACAAAGATCATCTAAGATAAAATGGAAATTATATGGTCATCTTAAAATTAGATATTTTGTTTTAAAACCAAGCATTCATGCGAAAGTGGAGATTTGAACAGCATATCCCACTAAAACAACTGAATCTTATACCATTTATTTTGACTCTAATGAACATTAGTTCCTTAAAGGAAATTTTAAATTTACATATGCTTTCTTGGAAAAGTAAATTTCTTTAGCTTTTGGGGTCAGTGTATTGGATCTATGGAGTTGCTTTTGTTTTGTTAACGATGCACAATGTGGATGTCTCCTCTGGTCTCCCATATTGTAGATTTCTCTGGTGATCACTGCCGTGTTTGCAGTCGTCGTGTATCGCCTGATTGTCATGGAACAGTTTGCATCATTCAAGTGGAATTTCATCAAACAACACTGGCAGTTTGCAACTTCTGCTGCTGCAGTCTGTATCAATTTTGTGATCATTATGGCACTGAATCTTGTAAGTGTTTACAAATTTTTCAATAGGTGTACAGGAGTTGGGTAAAGGAGAAGACTGTGTTTCCTTTATACTTGGATTGGATTTACAGGCAGTCAAAATAAGACCTAGTATCATTTCTGGCAAAGACAATTTGGCTTAACAGAAAATATTTCATTTATGTGGTTTACATGATGGATTTTTAAAAAATTAAAATCACCGACAGTTGTATTGTCTTCCTTACTCTTTGGGTTTATAGTTTTGTTTAGCGACAACTTCCATTCATCGAGTATCTAGTGTGTGCTAGAAATGGTGCTATGCTCTTTTCATTCAGATAAGGGATTGTTTGGATTAGAAAACCATTCTAACAAACTCAACCTCAGAGGAGAATTTATTGGAAAGATATAGGAAATTCTGTTTGAAAGTGTAGCCTTTTTATCTCCAAGACCTCATGTGAAATGGAAAACAATCAGACAGCTACTCCATTTTTATTCCTCTGGGACTAAGTTTTTTTTTTCCTTCCTTCCCTCCCTCCCTCTTCCTCTGTTTTTCTCTCCCTCTCTCTATCTTCTTTCCCTCTCTCTTTCTCTTTTCCTTTCTTTCTACCTCTTTTTCCAATGATTCTATTTGCATATCTGCTCCATTCTATCAGGAAGAGACTATCTGCCCACCCATGGCCTCCCTTTCAGAGTCTAGTATACTGTTGCATTGCTATGCTTTTGTTATTTTCATTGGCTCTAAATTCATGACCACGTTGGTCAATTTCTGTAATTTATTTAACTTAGATCATCCAGTGTTTCAATGTGCTAGTTTCTCAGAGAAAGCATCTGATTGGCTCAACTTCACATATACCAAGTGACTTATGAACTAAATGTCTATGGCCGAAAGGACAATATTATGCTTAGGTCTACCTCTTCAGCAAGATCTGTGGATGGGGCCCCATTTTCTGAAGACAGGAGGCACTTATTGGCACATTTAGAATAATATCTTTCCTTTAATTCTTCCAACAACACCACAAGGTCAATATTTTCTCCATTATGTAAATGAGGAAGCTGAAATTCAGAGAGCTTAAATAACTTGTCCCAGATTATGCATATAGTAAGTGTTAGTGCTTATATATTTACATGGTGAGATAATTCATATAGAGGGCTGACCAATACACAAACAATGATGTTGATAACATAAGCAGGTAATATGCATTTGGTTCCAAACGTGGATTGATACTGATGTTACATGGTTAGTCGGGAGGGAACTGGAACCATTTACTGTTTAACTTTAAACTTATCAGAGATGTTCTTAAGAGAAAATAAATAGTCACTGAGAAATGGGTAAATATTAATGCAAGGACAATAGTTAATATTTTCTACTGGAGTCTCCTTTCTTCAGGTTTAGGTTAATTTGCAGAAGAAGAATGTTGTTTACTGTATCTCCAAATAAGCCATACAGTATTTTAATTTATGCTTTTGACTCATAAAGTGAACAATAAACATTGAAAAAAGACAGTGCTAGGATTGAGAGGCTTGTGAGGTAGCCTATATAAGGAAGTATCTGTTGTGCATTGCACAAAGTCACCACATTGAAGGAGGAACCATTCACAGCATGGACACTGTAGAGTTTTATATTTATGGTTTTTATATTAACTATTCTGGCAGATTGGGAAAAAAATTGTTTCTAACAAAACCAGTGTATTGTGGCAGTTTTCCAGTGGGCATAGGTTATTGTGGTTGATCTCATTATCTAAGGAAAAGGAAGCTAAGTGGTTAATGTATTTATTTCTAGGTAATACTAGCAATCAGCTAGTCTGATTTTAAATTGTTCCAATTTCTTATCCTTAGTAAGTTGGTTGAATTTTAAATTTTAATATTATTTAAGTACATGGAATACAGTTACGGAAGAAGGGTATACAATTTCACTTGATTTCCATTGGAACACACCTGCATTTTGAAGAGTGACAATAAAATGTTAATAGTGGTTATATCTCAGAATAATATATATTTCTTCTGTTCATTCAAATATTTATCTCTATATGTATGTTTTGATTTATAATCAGAAAAAAGTAGCCTTTATTTTTAAAACATTCTACCATGATATAAAATTTGGAACAAATTAGAATTGGAATGTACTTTATTTTTACTTTATATATGAGTTACCCATAAAACCGCAGCCACCTAGGTAGCAACTTTGGGTCATTTTTTAAATTTCGTCTTTCACCAAGTAAGGAACAGGCTTATCAATGGCTAACATCCCAGGACACACACTCACACTCTCCCTTTCTCTCTCTCTCTCTCTCTCTCTCTCTCTCTCTCTCTCTCTCTCTCTCTCTCTCCCCATCTGTTCCTTCTGTTCTCATTTATGCTCTCTCCCTCTCCCCTGCCCCTCTGAACACTGCCCAGGCTTTCATCAGTTTGAATCATCAGTTCCTCAACTTAGTGTCCTGATAAAAGTCCATTACTTTCTATCAGGCTGGCTGCAGTTTTCACTGATGTACCAGGCTCCAGTTTTATATTATTCCAGGTGCTTCTCAATTCCCAGTCCCTTGAACTCTGATTCTGCTCCCCCTCTAATTTCTATCCTCGGTGATCACCCCTTCCCTAGAATCACAATTGACCCTCCAACATACATTCCTCTCTCTTATAGGTTCAGATACAACTTCTTCTCACTAAGTTTATATTTTTGATGAGGCTTAGTGTATTCTTTCTTCCAAAGTACTTGCATTTACAGACAACAAAGACCTCTGTAGACAGGTAAGGATAGTACTATTTTTATCATAGAAACCATCCTTTGAGATCCTTAAAATCCCACTAGCTCTACTTAATTAAATACAAAAGCCCATGTAAGTGCCTAGTGCTATGAAATAAGCATCCATAGTTCCCAGGAGAAAACAGAGCTTACTTTTCTCTTTCTAAATGTTTATTTCTACTTGTTGAGCATTTTGGCTTTCAGATTCAGGGATTGTTAGAAGTGAAGTAGACCATACAACTTCTCCTTTGCCCTTGCAACTAACTCAGGAGAAGATTTTAAAATGGATTTAGCATAAAAGAAGTGAATTACACAGCCAACTCAACAAATGTGAAAGGAATGTTATATTTCTCAGATTCAATCAGTGTAAAAAAAATAATGCCCTTTTGAATTTATGCATTTCCTTCCCACCCAGGATGTTAAGGCACTTCACAGATTATGAAACAGCCCTTCTGACTCACCTGAACACACAAGATCAATTTAAGAGCTTAATCAAATAAGGATAGATTAACATCATTAATATCGAAATATCAGACTCTTTAAAAAATTATACCACCAAAAAGATTCACCTAGAATACCAAATGCTATCTTTTGTTATTTGCAGAACAACTCTAAATATACAGCTCATACAAATGTACTTTTCAAATGTACTCATACAAATGTTTCTTTTTTTTTGCGGTATGCGGGCCTCTCACTGTTGTGGCCTCTCCCGCTGCGGAGCACAGGCTCCGGATGTGCAGGCTCAGCGGCCATGGCTCACAGGCCCAGCCGCTCCGCGGCATGTGGGATCTTCCCGGACTGGGGCACGAACCCATGTCCCCTGCATTGGCAGGCGGACTCTCAACCACTGCGCGACCAGGGAAGCCCCAAATGTTTCTTAATAGCTTGACTTTGTGATCCCTGCGCTACCATATTCCCCAAACGAGGGATTTGGACTCAGTTAAAATATTCTATTAATCTAATATGCTTTTCAGCTATAAGCCATATACATGAAACTATGAAATGAGTGCATGGAAAAATAGTTTAAATCAGCCAAATAATTTTTTAAAACTGAACTTTTCATGTTTAAGGTACACAACCAGAAACCTTGTCATTCTTCATGCATTACTTTTGTCTCCTTCATCATATCAGTGACTGTTGTGAACTGTGCTTCCGTAACATCACTCTTATCCATTCCCTGCTCCCCATCCTCACTTCTGCTTCCTTAGTTCAGCTGTTTGTCATTTCTAGCTCAGGCTATTGTCACAGCCTTCTGACTGGTTAGTCTTCCTGTCTCTGTTCTCCACTCTTCCCATCTCCCTTTCACACCACTGCTGCAAGGGTCTTTCAAAATTACAAATTTGAGGGTTTCCCTGGTGGCGCAGTGGTTGAGAGTCCGCCTGCTGATGCAGGGGACACGGGTTCGTGCCCCGGTCTGGGAAGATCCCACATGCCGTGGAGCGGCTGGGCCCGTGCGCCATGGCCGCTGAGCCTGCGCGTCCGGAGCCTGTGCTCCGCAACAGGAGAGGCCACAGCAGTGAGAGGCCCGCGTACCGAAAAAAAAAAAAAAAATTACAAATTTGATCATTTTATTTTGTACTCAGATCTGTATAACAGGTTCCCATTGCCTCTGACATCAGTGGCATGGGAAGGTCTCCATTATTTAATGCCAGTTTTCCCTTCTCCCCTTGTTGGAGTTTGTGTCTTGCCCCCTCCCTGTCACACCCTGCAGTCCAGCCTATAGAACCACTTGTGCTTGCTCCCTGGCATTCTGCTATTTCACACCCATCTCTTGGTTCACAGTGCTTCCTCTATTGACCTTTTTTTCTTTTTGTCTCCTTGAAGAATATCTCTTCATCTTTGAAAATTTCAGTTAAGGATCACTTCTTTCATAAAATTTTTTCTCAATCCCAAATGTGGAATTAAAGAATCTCTTTGTGTCTGTTCTTCTCACAGGTGCTTGGACAGGTCTATTCTCCCTCCTTATCAGATTCTCCTGATATGATTAAACAATCTCTTTTGTGAATGCTCTTCTGCTACAGTGTTTGGGATATGCCTATTCTCCAGCCATCAGGTTATAAATTCCTCATGAGCAGGGGCTGTAGCTTCCTCATGTTTATATCTCCAGGTCTTTGCCTAATGCCTAAAAGACATTTAGAATATATTCTTTCAATACATTTTAAATATTTTATTCTCCAAATATCCTAGCATTTTGAATATTGTATGTGCTCAAAGTCATTTTTGTTACTGGAATTATATTTTCAATGTCTTTCAAGTTTTCTGCCCTTGTTAATTTCATTCAAACTAACAATCAAAGGATATATATTCTCTAAGCTTCTAAAACAGGTGGATTGTGGCATTCCTACAAATATTTAATTTGGGAGAGAAATATGGATCAAGATAATAAAAATTTGATGACAGATCCATTTTACAGATCATAAAAGTAACTTAAAGGATTGTTTCCTACTCTTATGCTCATCAAATCACCTGAAACACTTTTGAAAAACTACAGATTCCTGAGTCTCATTCAGAATCTTCTTTGTAGGACTATGAAGTCCGTATTTAAAACAAAAAATTTCCCATAATGCTCTCCAAGTGATTCTGATCCAGTTAGTCCACAAAATACCATTACGAAATCAGTGATTTAAGGAGCTAAGGTGATTTTGATACACAGCCAAGATAAGAAATCACATCTTTCAAAGATAAATTTCAAATAATTCAACAATAACTAAAACTTCAAGTTATTATCTGTAACATCTTTTACCAGGCATGCAGCTAAAAAACTACAAAGCCAGAATTTGAAACCAGGAGTTGCTCTTTACAAATCCCATCCTTTTTATTCTTTATTTTGCTGCCCCTCAAAATATAATGCTACTGGAGGTGCCATAAGTAGCATGGTTAACCATCATTAGGAAATACTTCCAAAAAGATTTTAATAAAAATTTAAAATGTGCAGTTACTTAAAAAGTGTATATTCTTGGGGCTTCCCTGGTGGCACAGTGGTTGGGAGTCCGCCTGCCGATGCAGGGGACACAGGTTCGTGCCCCAGTCCGGGAAGATCCCACATGCCGCAGCTGGGCCCATGAGCCATGGCCGCTGAGCCTGCGCGTCCTTAGCCTGTGCTCCGCAACGGGAGAGGCCACAACAATGAGAGGTCTGTGTACCGCAAAAAAAAAAAAAAAAAAGTGTATAATCTTGTTGCTTGACAATCAAACCTCAATTAATCTAAGAATTATTTTAAGAATGAAAGTTCTCTGGTCTCATGATTAACATGTAATTTTTTTTAACATGTAATTTTTAAGAAAAAGTAGAAACATCACAGCAGAAGTACTCTTGTACTTCTGGGATTAAGCCAATTAAACCATTTCAGCATTGTCAATGAAAGGATAAACTCCTTTTGGTATTCCTCCTCTCATTTTAAAGTCCATGTACCATGCATAGAGCACACTATAACCAAAAGGAAGGAAAAAAAACAGAAAGCCCTGAATACACTTGGCTATTGTGTATTCATGCTGGTTCTGGCTCTTCCACATTATTGATCCACTTCCATCTCTAAAGTCCAGAGAATACATTCCTATGTTTCCTTCATGGGCCTGATCCCTAAAGACCTCAGAATGTACCTGACTTTCCTCAACACCTTATTTCCACTGGTAATTACAATGCAAATAGGCTTTTATGGAATAGGGTGGTTCAAAGTGTTAGACCACACATCTTAACCTCGAAAGGAAGCAATGGCAAATGACTCATTTAATAAGAAGGTTAGCTTTTTTTAAAAAAATGTATTTGTTTAGTTTTTTCATGTGTATGTCCACGATTTCTAGAAATTCAAAAGGGGGATTCCTGGAAAAGTGCAGACTCTTTTTGACTCTGCAAAAGTCTGTTTGGAGCTCCTTTTTACAAGGAAGGTTAGACTGTGAGCCTCTGACTCAGAGATAAAGAGCATTAAAACATGTGTACAACTCCTTAATTTGCCCCTTCACAACAACCTTGCTGTTTTTTCTCTGCCTTTGGCATTTTTTCCCACAACTGATTTCTGCATTGCACCCCAAAACAAAGCATTAGTAGGGAGATGACTTCTCAGCTCAGGATGAATTCTAAAGTCCTCACCATAGCCTACCAGGCCCTGAAAAGGTGTTTCCCTCTGAGATCTCTCTGACTCATCTCTTACTACCTTTACTGCCTCCACCCTTGTCCCTCTACCTTCCTTGTCTTTCATGAAGCACACCAAGCCCATGGCAGGCTCAGGCATTTGCACTTACAATTTCCGCATCCCCCAGATACTGAGCTGCATCCCTGCTGGGTTCCCTCACTCCATGCAGCTCTGCTCAAATGCCACCTTCTTGGAGAGGCTTCCCTGACCACCCTCTAAATAGCACACTGTGCCACCACTACTCTCTACCCCTCAGCCTGCTTCATCTTTCCTCTCAGTACTTTGCATCTCCTGGCCAATTACATATTTCTTTGTCATCTGTCTCTGAGTGCTGGAGTTTAAATTCCATGAAAGTAGAGACTATGTTTGGTTCACTGTTATTTGGTTCCCTGAATAGTACCTGACTCATTAGCAATTCCTAATAAATATTTTTAACCCAATATATATGACCACAGAATATCAGCTTACTGAATGCACTAGTGAATAATTTTTAAAAGCATAGGTTCCTCAATATGGTATTTTATATACTTTTAAAATTTTATTTTATTTATAAATATGTTTTACACACACACATATATTGCATATATATATATAATGATGTATATTTATGTAGTGTATACATATACTACATGTATATAATGTAGTAACCAGAACAATTGACCCTGAATCCCCTTATTCTCTCCTCCCCCAAGTACATATCCATTCTACCACACACACACACACACAACTTGCTGTGTTAATGTGATTGCTGTAATACACCATCCAGTTGGTTATATTTGCATTGTGGTTTCTTCCTACACTTTGTGGGTGAGTTAACATGTCACTCTGCATGGACTGATTTTGTAGCTCATCATCATGATGATGCCAATGGGCATTTGGGCCTTGGGTGATGCAGGCTGTCCACTACCCCAGACAGCTTTCCAAGAGCAATATATCCAAGGGTGGCACAACATCTTTTGTGATTCATAACATTCCTCCAAAGGTTATTAGGTTATTGTAATCCCTTGGGACATCAGCTGCAGATGTCACCATCCCAGGCTTACAGACAGGTCTATGTGCTAAGTATTAAGACAAAATCTGAAGTGGTTATGTGACAAGGCACAGCATAGGTGGTACAAGAGAGCCATGATACCAAATCCCGACTTTGCTACTTGCTTAGAAGTATTATCTCAGGTTAGGTGCTTTACATTCTAAACCTTAGTTTCCTGTTCTGTAAAATGGGAATCATAATACCTATTTGATAATATTGTTGTAAGGACAAATATAAATAATAGTATATATAAAAGTTTGGCACCAGCCAAATACTCTAAATGGCAGTTATTTAAATGAAATTTTCTCTCAGTCCCCATGAGGGCACTTAATTCAGTGCCTGAGGCACAGGAGCTACTCAAGTACTATTTGCTGATTGATAAGGCTATCTTCCAATACTCTCTGGAAACCCTTCTCTAATCATCTTAGTTGATAAATGGGGCATGGAAAAGAACAAAGTCAGGATAACTTTGGTGCTCATGAATTCAAGCTAATCGGGTCCTAAAATTTGAAAATGATTACTTGAGTGTACAGTTCAAAAAATAAAAAACTGCACCAGGGGTAGAATGAGAGACTATTGTACTCAATATAATCTTTTGTCTCAAGATAACACTTTAAATCTTAGGAAGAGATGGATTGAATCATGGTCAAGATGAATAATCATAATAGTGCTATTGAAAGAACAGTCAGGGAAGGTGAACAACTTTTAAAGTGTCCAGACACCTTTTTGATTTTGCAAGCCAATATGCAGGGTTATTGGAATTTATAATCTAAAGAATAATTTGTTGAATTGTGGGGTTATGTAGTCATATTTACATACACACACATCACCCTTCTGTCCATAGTAAGTATACATTTCCAGCTATATTTACTTGGAATATAGTGAAATATGTTTTCTTTCCTTGAGTCTTTATGAGTGGTACACAGAGTACGGTGGGGCAAGGAGAAGGTGGCAGAATATAAAAAATGTTATAAAAATCTGTTGTGCATGTGACTTACAGATTCAACAGATTTGACTAGTGAATCTTGTTTTAAATAACCACCAAACCAGCTTTGTTCTTTAGGAATGCAACTTTGCCCACTGTCTTTGTCATAGTTTGGAAAATTCTTTATCAATAGTAAAGAAGACATACTTCCACTTAACCTTCCAGTGTAGTGAAAAGCACATATAATTTGATTATCAAATCCCAGGTCAGCCCTTAACTAGTTGAATGTCTTTGAGGTTTTTTAAAGTCTCATTTCTTTGATTTATAAAGTGGAAATAAAGATAACTAGCAGAAAAGACATATTGCAGAAATCAAGTGTGTCTGTATATATACACATATTTACAACACATTTTTATTACATGTATTTTGTGTGTATGTGTATATATAAAGCACTGTAGAGTAAGATTTAAAACTTGCTTCTGCTTAATTAAAAATGTGGCCACTATGTAGAATATACTTTAGATGTTTCTTGAATAGTGTAAATAACAGCCTTTTCTAAAAGAAAATAATAATATTAACTATTTGTTTTCTTTTATTACAGGCTTACGAAAAAATTGCTTACCTTCTCACTAATTTAGGTAAGTCCATTTTTCTTCACTCTTTAGTAACATGGGCATACTATTCTGCAGTTGCTTTACACACTTTAGCATTTTTATATGTTTTTGATATCAACTTTAGTTATATAATTGTCAATAAAAGTGAAAGAAGGGGCATAGGAAGTTAGACTACATCACATAACTATAGAGAGGCAATGTGTATAGTTACAAAATCTTACTAGAAATTAGCAAACCTAGGGCTTCCCTGGTGGCGCAGTGGTTGAGAGTCCGCCTGCCGATGCAGGGGACACAGGTTCGCTCCCCGGTCCGGGAGGATCTCACATGCCGTGGAGCGGCTGGGCCTGTGAGCCATGGCCGCTGAGCCTGCGCGTCCGGAGCCTGTGCTCCACAACGGGAGAGGCCACAACAGTGAGAGGCACGCGTACCGCAAAAAAAAAAAAAAAAGAAATTAGCAAACCTAGTTCTCCCTACTTGGAATTGCTTTTTTCCACTACCTTTTCAGTTCTTTGTGATTTCCACCCCCAATATTTATTTTTATCAAAGTGTCATATTACATGTACACAATTTAAAAGGCAAAAGATTATTAAGAGATTTATAATAAACACCAGTCCTTTGCCACATTACCCATTCTTATTTTCCATAGCCCTGAGGGACAGCTTTTTAGCATTTTATCAATTAATTTCTTCTGTTATTTTCTACCCTATTTCTAAACTGCATGCCATTCTTGGGTTTTCCAGCTTTGGGAAGTGATTGCCTTCCCATCATAAAGACAAGAACTTAAGTCTTTATTCCCTGCAGTGTCCTGTCCCCGCACACTTTCCCATCCATCACCGGCTAAAAACGGACTTAATTCCCCTCCTTCCAAAGTAGTTGTACCAACAGTTTTAGCCAAATGAATAATTAGTGTTCAAATCATTGTGTCTAGAGAACTATGTTCACATCTAAGGCATGGTGTGTACTGTGATCCTTCCTTTCTTACACAACCTTTATATTTTCATGAAGCTAATAATATCACTTTTTTTGCTTAATTGTCTACAATACTTTCCTTAATTTATCCCAAACTTCCTGCCATAACTCTAAATTCTCTCTAAATACATTCAAAAGCATCAAGTATCGTATTCATTTTATTTTCTTCTTAGAGTTATCCTCCCTGAACCACTGTCTCCTCCAGTCTCAATAGGTTACCCTCTGGGCTTGTGCTCAGCTGCATCTACACTTCTCTTCACCAGCACTCTGGGAATTCCTTTCACCTTTTTTTTCTCGGTTGGACATTACTTTTTGGATCCTATGTTTCTTCTGTCTTAACTTAATTCCTTATTTTACTACCTGGAAAGTAAATTTCTCAAAACCTTACATGTCAGAAAATGTCTTTTTTTCTATCTTCGAACTTAATTTTTTGGTCCCCCAGTTTGGGGTACAAAATTTTTATCACAGATTTGTTTGAGCAGTGATCTTTTATTGTTTGAGAACTCACCAGAGCCAAGGCACTGGGCTAAGCAAAACACTTCTCCTTCATTATTTTGTTTTATTGTCATCACAACTCTATGACAGTATGATCTCTAGTTTATGGATAAGAAAACCAAGATAATTAATTAAGTTAAATAAGTAGAATTTAAACTCAGAAGTCACAGACTCCATTGACTCTGGTGGAGGAACTGTATGACTCTATTATGATATATCACTTTCGTTATAATGTATTTACAAATACAAGTAACAGGAGAAGGAACAGTGTGTAGAGGGAAGAACTAGTTCCTAGTTCATCCTCTGGATGACATGATCACTTGGAACTTACATGACTATGAGCAAATTTTCCCCTCTCTCCATTCCATTCTTCCTCCTCCTCCTCTTTCCTCTGTTCCTCCTCCTTTTTTTTTTTTTTTCTTTTTGAGTCTCAGTTTCTTCACTGGTAAAATGAGAATGATAATACTTTTTGTTTCACCATTGTAGGTTGGCTGCCTGACACATGACAAGTGCTCCATAAATGGAAATGATCTTTTTCATCATTTTCATTGTTCTTTAAACCCACTGAGCTACAATTTCTTCAGTTGGGTAACAAAACACTTGAACTAGATTGTCTCAAAGGTTTCTTCGAGCTCTGATTCGTTATATTTATTAACTTTTAAAGTACTTTATACCCAAGATAGAAGCAAATCTAAGCAAGTGATTTGGGGGCCACAGTTGATAGTAGGAAACAGAACAGTTATCTGTGCTAAGTTCCAGGTGTATTCACTTCATATTTGATTTTTCCATCTGTCACTCATACCATAATGCCTGTGGATTCATAACTGTTGATTAATAATTAATGAATTGTATTGATTTAAATTAATAAAATATTGAGATTTTATTTAAAGTAATATAATATCATTGCATGTATATACCTGTAAGTATATAAATATATACATATAATATATATGACATTATATTCTGTGTAACTTTTGGCTTGCAAATTTATGCTTCAAATTAGAAATTAGGTTTAACTTTCTAGAGGAGGCCAAACACTGTCTTGATTTCTTTTTTTTTTTTTTTTTTTTGCGGTATGCGGGCCTCTCACTGTTGTGGCCTCTCCCGTTGTGGAGCACAGGCTCCGGATGCGCAGCCTCAGCGGCCATGGCTCACGGGCCCAGCCGCTCCGCGGCATGTGGGATCTTCCCGGACCAGGGCACGAACCCGTGTCCCCTGCATCGGCAGGCGGACTCTCAACCACTGCGCCACCAGGGAAGCCCCTTGATTTCTTTTTTTGTCCAAATATTTTATTTTCAAAAACCACATACACACAAAAATCAAAGCTTCAATTCTATCACATTAAGGTTTTTTTAGAGAGGAAATATATAACATTTGATTCCAAGAGATAATTTTTTCAGCCTAGTTTTATAGTTGTTGAGAATTAGATCAGAATGGTTGTCAGTTGTTCCAAATAATAAAGTAACTATAATAATGAACTGTGATTTATCTGTAATATTAATTATCTATAAAAATAAACCTGGATTCCAAGAAACAAATTAGGTCAACTGGTAAAAAGAGTTTTTATTTTGTCAGAGGTCAATTCAGCAATAGAAGCATCTATATCAAGAAAATAGTAACAATAAAATCATATGTCACCATATTAACATTAGGCAAACAAGAATTTAATATCTATTTGAGAGAGACAGAGAAACACTTCATACTGATAAACAGTCTACCAGGTCAATATAATAGTCATGATTTCTATACACCTTTTCGTAAACCTTCAAAACATAGAAAGCAAAAAATGATAGAAATACAAAAATAATTTGATAAATCCACATTCAAAATATAAGCCAGGATATAGAGTATTTGAATATCATAACTAGCAAGCTTCTTTTAAAATATATATAAACTGTATGCTCAACAGAAATATTATTTTCAGACACTTGATACATTGACAAAACTTATCCATGTAATTTGGCCACAATGAAATTGCAACTTTTTTGCCCCCAAACAGAAATCACACAGGACACATTTGCGGATCACGATGCAATAAAATTAGAAATGGTGAACCAAAAGCAATCTTACTCACAGGGTTTTTAAAAAAATCCACATTCTCATTTCTAAATAAGTTTTATGCTTAATTTACAAACTATTTGGAAGGAAACAACAAAGAAAACACAACCTATCAAAACCCATGGGGAGATGTCAGCCTATCCTGACTGCTCTCACTGGTGCCCACCAACCAGTCACTCTTTTGGATGCCCCACAGACCCCCTCCTATTTCTGGCACCTACCTGCTTTGGGCTTGGAGTTCCCCAAGACCTGTTGTGTTTTTATTCTGTGCTTTGCTCATGTATATATTTTGGCCTCTCTTTTCCTTAAGTCAGAGCCCATCTATTTTCTACCTTTCTTGAATTTTTCAATTATATTAAAATATATATATTAGATGTGCATATATATTTTCTATCACTTATTTGGGTACTGTGTGGAAGCAGCGGCTGCAGTACATGCCGCCGTCTTCATCCAATCTCTCTCATCACTGTATTTTGTTGTGTTTTGCTTGTTTTGTTTTGTTTGAAAAGTTAGAACCCTAAGGTGTGAGTTGACAGAGTTCTTAAAATTATCTTATCTAAATTCCTCATTTCACAGATTATATAACTGATTACAAAGAAATGTGAAGAGACCTGCCTGAGATTACCAGCAAATCAGGTGTAAAGTTGAGATAAAAACTGGGCTCTTGTGACTGATGTAGCCCTCTTTTCTCTTTACTATTCCACTTCAGTCTGCATACAAAATATTCCTTTTTCAAAGAACCCTGTGGACAATTTAGGTCCCTATATTAAGTATAGCCAGTTTGGGTGAAAGACTGATCTAATATTTATGGTTACCTCTAAATGAAAGGAGCAGAGAGAATCCTGAAAATCTTTATATCTTAATAACAAGCATCATACTTCTGTAGCTGTGGGAAATGTCTAAAGATTATCTCATTGGATCCTTTCAGCAACTCTATGGAACAGATATTATCATTCCTATTTTTACAGATGCAGACACTAGAACTCAGAGACATTGAATGGCTCATAAAAGTAGTAAATGACTGAACCAGACTTTGAACATGGGACTTCTGATTCTGTATCCATATTTCTTGTCATTTACCTCATCTATGTAAACACACCCTATGTTCCTTTTAGAATATCCTCGAACAGAATCTGAATGGGAAAACAGCTTTGCTTTGAAGATGTTCCTCTTCCAGTTTGTCAATTTAAACAGTTCTATCTTCTATATTGCTTTCTTTTTGGGGAGGTAAGTCAACTCCATAAGCATTATCTTTGCAGAATGACCGAGATTGTCAACAGTTCCACTGCCGGTTTGTTAACAGGGGTGGCAAATTCTTGTCCTCTGCTTTAGAAAACTGTCCCAATCAATCTTCACATGCTTTTTCAAATCAAAAGACTTCTCAATACAGTGCTTCTAGCTGCCACTCCCAGTTAAAGTTGGCATAAAAAAATAAAATCATATAACCGTATCACTTTTCTGTATATCTGAAACTAACACAACATTGTAAATCGACTATACTTCCATTTTTAAAAAATAAATAAAACATATATGCCATCCTTGGGTTGAATTATGACTCCAATCATAAGTAATAGTTTTGTTAAATAAGAAAATAATTTTTATGTAACCCCAGCTTACAGTCCTTAGTGGGGAAACATACCTATCATGGTAATGTTTTTCTTTTCCTTAAATTTGCTGCAAAATATGAAAAAGAATCATATTAAGCTACTGGTTCTGGTTTGCCATATGCTTAACACTCTGACAAGTGCCATGGAAACATACTGAAGCTAGAAACATTTTAAACTAAACCATTCAGCACATTGTATTAATATTCGTTAACTAGGTCAAGAAGACATTAAAACTCCACAGGTAAAAGTGAAAAATTTCATTTGGTTGGTTTGTCTGTACTTTCTCAACTCATTGATATTGACTTCACACATCATTTTTCCTTTTTAAGTTGGGTCCTTTGATGTGTAAGCATGGCCTAATAAGGCAACTGTTTGGGTACAAGTTGCTCCAGAGAACACTTACATCTCTACCCACACATGCACTTGTTGTAATGCATTAGTAAATGTTCTTCAGTCAACCCACATAAACTCTAATAAATTAAAATGGCTTTTTACAGATTTGTAGGCCATCCAGGAAAGTACAATAAACTTTTCAACCGGTGGAGACTGGAGGAAGTAAGTAATCTTGTAAGGGTGGGTGTGGGGATAGGCATGGATATGGACCAATGACTATGGGAGGAAGAGGGGGTGGGAAGGGAGAGAAAGGGGAGGTGGAACAGGGAATTTCAGGCATGCTGAAGACGCATTTTCGATAAAGGAGACTTCCTATCGTTTCAGAAATGAAGGAACTAAGTCTTTCCAAAAAAGAGGGTGAACTTGAAGGTTAAACGCCAAGATCCTGACCTCAGCTCTTTTTTTTTTTTTTTTTTTTTTTTGTAAAGCAGGAATTTGCTCATTTATTTATTTATTTATTTTTATTTATTTATTTGATTGTGCCAAGTCTTAGTTGTGGCTTGTGGCTCCTTAGTTGCAGCACGTGGGCTCCTTTGTTGTGGCATGCAAACTGTTAGTTGCAGCATGCATGTGGGATCTAGTTCCCTGAGCAGGGATCAAACCCAGGTCCCCTGCATTGGGAGCCCAAACTCTTGCCACTGCGCCACCAGGGAAGTCCCTCAGCTCTTTTTAATATTCCATCAAAACTATTTTTTCCATTCACAAAGCCCAGAAATTTAGCTCCAGAACTGTTTTTCTTTGGGGGAATTATTATTGTCTACTGTACTGGTTTCCAAACTTTTAAACATGCTGGGTTTCCTTTGAAGCAGGGAAAATTTAGTCCAAAAGAAATCTTACTTCAAATACTAATTTATAAATATATAGGTATATCTTCAAAGTCTTATATTTCTTTATTGATATATGTATGTCATGGAAACAAAATGTCTAGGAATAATGTCTCTCTATCACAGTGTAAGAATATTTTATATTTTCACTGAGACTGACAAATTGTCCTCCCAAATGCCATGCTCTACCTATAGAGTATGAATCTACTTTTCAGACTTTTGCCAAGAGAAACATTTTAATTTTTACCAATAATCCAAAGGATATCTTCTTTTGATTTCAGTTCCTTTAATTACAAGTGAGATGGAGAATATTTTTCATATGTTTGTTGACATTTTATACTTCTGTGTGTGTATTATTCCTGTTTATTTTCATTAAACTTTTTGTTTTAATAATTTATAAACAAATAAAATTAGGCTCTAATCTTTCATATTTGCTGAAGATATGTTTCCCATTTTCTTGTATATAGTTTAGTTTGGTTTTGATATATTTTTTTACAAAACTATATAGCATTTTCTAATCAAAATATTACTGTTGTTAATGGTTTGGGGAATTTGTATCATGACAAAAAAAAATGTATTCTCCATTCAGGAAATTTTAAAAATTCACATTAAAAAAAAATATATTTATTTATTTATTTTTGTCTGTGTTGGGTCTTCATTGCTGTGTGCGGGCTTTTTCTAGTTGTGGTGAGTGGTGGCTACTCTTCGTTGTGATACTCAGGCTTCTCATTATGGTGGCTTCTCTTGTTGTGGAGCCCGGGCTCTAGGTGCACGGGCTTCTGTAGTTGTGGCACTTGGGCTCAGTAGTTGTGGCTCACAGGCTCTAGAGCGCAGGGTCAGTAGTTGTGGCACTTGGGCTCAGTAGTTGTGGCTCACAGGCTCTAGAGCATAGGGTCAGTAGTTGTGGCGCATGGGCTTAGTTGCTCCACGCATGTGGGATTGTCCTGGCCCAGGGCTCAAACCCATGTCCCCTGCATTGGCAGGTGGATTCTTAACCACTGTGCCACCAGGGAAGCCCAAAATTAACATGTATTTTTAGCTAATGTTATTTTTTTAAAATACTGATATCTTTGGCCCATTGGAAGTTTATTTTGGTGTAAAGAGTAATCAAGATCCTCCCATGCCTAATTGGCAGCCACACATTTACTAAATAAATGTAATAAATACATGTTTTCGTTTGGCAAAATGAGACTAAGATTTTTTATATTCTACATCTTGAAATTTCTGGACTCTGTTCAGTCTCATTGTCAGACTGTTTATTCCTTGTCTAGTTCAAAATTGTTTTAATTATTCTAATGTAAAATCCAATTTAATTTGTGGCAGCATTAGTAAGAGGTCATAATTTAGAGAGAGGCTAAGAAAAGATTACCTGAGAAATAGGAGACATTTCTAGTCTCTATCTAAAAAGTCCCCGAAACTCAGGACCTCTCTCATTAATGTTGTCTCCCCAGAGTCTTCTGAAAGTTTATTGGAATACATGGAGAAAGCCTAAAAATCCCAAAGAACATATGCTTTATATCACAGAAGACTGGGTTCAAATGTTAATATTGCTGATTATTCATTCTTTTTCCTTAATTTAACCTCTCTGAATATCTGTCTTCTCATCTGTAAACTGGCAATAGTAACACTTAGGTTGCAAAGCTGTTAATAAATAAGAGATAATTTGCATAAGACAATTAGCACAGTCCCTGGACTGTGGTAGGAACTCTATAAATTGTAACTGATATTTATCTATGCTCTGTCTCTACAGCCACCTGGGTATTATTCTATTGGGCAGAGATCAACTAAGGCCTTTCATAGTCCCAGGCCTCCTAAAAATCCCCAAATCAGACTTGCAGCTTTCTTTCATAGCCCAGAAGTATGACTATATCTGCTAAAAGGTTTTCAGCTACCCAAATGGGGGGAAAAAAGCAAGGCTTACTTTTTCCAGGAGTGTTCAGTGGAGTTAGCAAGGGTAGTGTGGGGAACAGTGTAGTCACGCGCAGGTAGATATGCATATTGATGCCATTTTAGTGGCTGCTAGCACCAATAATTTTGTTTAATTGAGTACTCTTAATTGTGAAATTATTGGAATTCATGATTCTTCTTTGAAAGTACCAGGGGAATAATTATAATACTAATGTCAGGAAAAATATTTCATAACCATCCTAGATATTTTCCACAATACATATGTCATAGATAGTAGCCATATTTTCCAACAAAGGATTATTTATTTTGAAAAAAACTCAGTGAAATAAAAATATGGGTTTGTGATAGTCTCTAGAAATCCTGGAAGTATAGATAGAAAAAGTATACATGATGGAAGGTAAGAATTGACCCTCTGCCTCTGAATTCAATCATACAGCAGCATTTATTGACACATATTCTATCCTAGGTCTCTGCTGGGTAATATGTGGTGTACAAATGAAGAAGTCTCTTTCCTTCCTTTGATGATGTTAATAGTCTTGAAGAAAAGAACATAACCATGATCTGTAACAAATATTTTTTCTTTGGAATCTGACAGTCTACATTCTAATTTTGCCGCACCTGAATGCATGATCTTAATATCTCTACGTCTCAATTTTTTTATGTGCAAATTGTGATAAGAATAGCCATCTCAGTAATATTGGCCATAGGTGGATTAAATTTGATCATGCATGTAAAATCCCTGGCATAAATAATGGTAGCCATTATAAAGAAAGGAAAAAAGTACTACAATTTTATTTAGAACATTTACGAACTGGCTATACTGGACTTCCCTCATACTATGCCATATAATATCTCATGTATGTAAATCTGTGTAAAATGTTAATAATAGCTAATATTTAATGAGTGTTTACTATATGCCAGCACATTCCAGCAATTGGTTCTAAGTGTTCTACATATATTAATGCATTTAATCCTCACAATTCTGTTATTACACTCATGTTACTGATGAGAAAACAGAAGCTTAGAGAAGTTATATAATTTGCCTACAATTATTGAAACATACCTATAAATTGATGAAGTCATCAATTTGATATCAATTTGATTCTGGCAGTCTAGAGTTCATGTTCTGATCACTGTGCTTTCCAGCCACCATTGGAATAACATATTGCCACAGTGGAGAATCTAATAAAAATTGGTTTTGGTACAAGATGGCTGAATGATTGCTGGCTCCTACATGTAAATTGGATTTAGAGTAAACATACTAAAGTGGATCAAGTGAAAGGAATAGGGTATTGGAGTCTGATAGTTCTGTCTGCGACTTAGCTTCATTATCTACAAAACAGAGATATTAACACCCATGTCACCAGACTCTCATTAGGAGCAAATGAGAAAAATATGTGAAGGCACCCAGCTTTGGATTGTCCATGGTCATATAATTTTGAATGGTGCAATGGGAATGAAAGCCTGGGTCTCCGGCACATTCATCCATGCCCTTTACTCATTCTAAGTATAGACTTTATACCGAATGAGTTTTAGAGTAATGAAGGACTGGATTTAGCTCAAAGGAATCATTTTGTGAAGAGGCAGATCCACTGAAACTGTTAGATCTCTTTCTCTACCCTGTAAATCAAACTACAAAGTCATCAAGGCTCAAATTCAACAATATTATAAATGGTCTGTCATCCAGCCTCCCCACTTTGGCCTACCATTGTGGAGAGTGATCCAATCACATGGTTCTATGATGGTCTTCTTTTTAACTTCCTACGTAATAACAGGCTTTGCTAAAGCAACCCTTCAAGGCAATGAACACATTTGGTAAATAGAATTCATCCTTAGCATTATGTAAAAGAGCAGTGGGTGAGGGTACAGGAGACCTAAGCTTTCATTCCCACATTACCAGTTAGCATTGCATGATCTTGGACAAGTTAATTTGCCTCTGTGAGTCTCTCTACAAAAATGAAGTTTCAGCTTGCAACTGTGATCTGTGATCTGACTCTGTAGTTTAGTAATTATTCTGCTTCAGACATTCTACCAAACCCACTTATGGTATATTTGTAGCAGAGTTCAGGGGGTCCTAAATTCAGAAGGAGTATGCTTGGATAGGAGACTTGAAACTTCCCCACACAATAAAAATTATCACTGGCAAAACCTCTCTCTGGCTCAGATTAGGGAGTTTTAAGTTACTGGGCTGGAAACAGAAAAGCAGGTTCTTTGTGTCCTAAGTATTTGTTCCCTTTGAAGTCCCACTGGTACTGATTTGATAGAAATAGAAACTGTAGATCAAAGCTATAGAGACCATCATCCTTACAAGCAGGACATGAACCCATTTCCAAAGAAAAAGACCCACGCTTTCCTACCCAAATATCTTCTATAATGCAAAGTTTTCAAGCAAAACACATTTATTGCAATTTTCATTGGAATCACACTTTTGTTTGTGTGGGTTTCTAATGCTGTTACTGAGCATCTGAAAAAGCAGAGGAGCACAGAGAAGGCAACGTTGGGATCATACTGACAAACTATTTTGTGGCATACTTTTATCACTTAAAATACATTATAATATATCTAGATATTCCCTCTCCAGGAGATACAGGAAAATGAGTAACTTTGCAGAAGAAACACTTGGCAAATACTATATTAACCAAGTGATGAAAGTTAATATCACTGGTGATGTCATGTGGATACCATGTGGCGCTGATGGGATGTTATGGAAATGGCACTTTACCTCTGTGTCCTGCCTCCATTCTTAAAGCACATAACCCCAGTCTAAATATATGAAAACGTCAGACAAACCCAGATTGGGGGATTTTCCACAGGGTGCTTGTCCAGCAGTACTCAGAATTGTTAAGGATATGAAAATCTGAGAAACTGTCTAGACCAGAGGTGACTGGGGGGAACATGACAAATAAATGCTATGGGGTATCCCACGTTGCGTCCTGGAGCTGGTGAAATCTAAGTAAAGTCTGGAATTTGGTTAATAGCAATGTACTAATATTGACTTCTTAACTTTGACCATATACCTTGGTAATGTAAGGGTCAATGGAGGGAATTGAGGGAGGGGTTCATGGGCACTCTCTGTACTATCTTTGTAAATTCTCTGCAAATTTAAAATCAGTCTGAGACAAAAAGCTAATTAAAAAAATATAAACATTTTGTCACAGAATTAAATATTTTGCTATCACCTGATTGTTAATAGGTATGTAGTATTCCAGAACATTCATTAAATGTGATCATGCCTAGCACAGAGCTTGGCAGTACTAAGTGCTCATTAAAAGTTAGATTTTTTGGTTATTGCTATTATAATTTTGATCAATATTCCAATGTATACTTTCCTATCAGGTATCCTCCTATGCGCTATTTCTTCCCTGTTTTTATTCTCTTTACGCATTGATATAAGGTGCGCTGGCTTTAGAACTTGCTGTGCAATTTGAATGTGGGGGTGTTTAAGGCAACCTAGAAGAGCAAGATCATTAATGCTCTTGTTGTTCTGTTTCAGTGTCATCCTAGTGGCTGTTTGATAGACCTTTGCCTCCAGATGGGAGTTATCATGTTTTTGAAGCAAATATGGAACAATTTCATGGAACTGGGATACCCGTGAGTACTTAATTTTTTTTTAACATCTTTATTGGAGTATAATTGCTTTACAATGGTGTGTTAGTTTCTGCTTTATAACAAAGTGAATCAGCTATACATATACATATGTTCCTATACCTCTTCCCTCTTGCATCTCCCTCCCTCTCACCCTCCCTATTCCACCCCCCTAGGTGGTCACAAAGCAACGAGCTGATCTCCCTGTGCTATGTGGCTGCTTCCCACTAGCTATCTATTTTACATTTGGTACTGTATATATGTCCATGCCACTCTCTCACTTTGTCCCAGCTTCCCCTTCCCCTTCCCCATGTCCTCAAGTCCATTCTCTAGTAGGTCTACGTCTTTATTCCCGTCTTGTCCCTAGGTTCTTCATGACCATTTTTCTTTTTTGTTTTTTAGATTCCATATATATGTGTTAGCATACGGTATTTGTTTTTCTCTTTCTGACTTACTTCACTCTGTATGACAGACTCTAGGCCCATCCACCTCACTACAAATAACTCAATTTTGTTTCTTTTTATGGCTGAGTAATATTCCATTGTATATATGTGCCACATCTTCTTTATCCATTCATCTGTCGATGGACACTTAAGTTGCTTCCATATCCTGGCTGTTGTAAATAAAGCTGCAATGAACATGGTGGTACATGACTCTTTTTGAATTATGGTTTTCTCAGGGTATATGCCCAGTAGTGAGATTGCTGGGTTGTATGGTAGTTCTATTTTTAGTTTTTTAAGGAACCTCCATACTGTTCTCCATAGTGGCTGTATCAATTTACATTCCCACCAACAGTGCAAGAGGGTTCCCTTTTCTCCATACCCTCTTCAGCATTTATTGTTTTTAGATTTTTCGGTGATGACCATTCTGACAGGTGTGAGGTGATACCTCATTGTAGTTTTGATTTGCATTTCTCTAATCATTGATGATGTTGAACATTCTTGCATGTGTTTGTTGGCAATCTGTATATCTTCTTTGGAGAAATGTCTATTTAGGTCTTCTGCCCATTTTTGGATTGGGTTGTTTGTTTTTTGATATTGACCTGCATGAGCTGCTTGTAAATTTTGGAGATTAAGCCTTTGTCAGTTGCTTCATTTGCAAATATTTTCTCCCATTCTGAGGGTTGTCTTTTCGTCTGGTTTATGGTTTCCTTTGCTGTTTAAAAGTTTTTAAGTTTCATTAGGTCCCATTTGTTTATTTTTGTTTTTATTTCCATTTCTCTAGGAGGTGGGTCAAAAAGGATCTTGCTCTGATTTATGTCATAGAGTGTTCTGCCTATGTTTTCCTCCAAGAGTTTGATAACGTCTGGCCTTACATTTAGGTCTTTAATCCATTTTGAGTTTATTTTTGTGTATGGTGTTAGGGAGTGTTCTAATTTCATTCTTTTACATGTAGCTTTCCAGTTTTCCCAGCACCACTTATTGAAGAGGCTGTCTCTTCTCCACTGTATATTCTTGCCTCCTTTATCAAAGATAAGGTGACCATATGTGCGTGGGTTTATCTCTGGGCTTTCTATCCTGTTCCATTGATCTATATTTCTGTTTTTGTGCCAGTACCATACTGTAGCTTTGTAGTATAGTCTGAAGTCAGGGAGCCTGATTCCTCCAGCTCCATTTTTCTTTCTCAAGATTGCCTTGGCTATCCGGGGTCTTTTGTGTTTCCATACAGATTGTGAAATTTTTTGTTCTAAGAGTACTTAATTTTTAAACTAGCCTTCTATAGAGTTACAAAGAAGACTAGTTCTTTTTTTTTGAATTTTTAAATTTTATTTTATTTATTTTTTTATACAGCATGTTCTTATTAGTTATCCATTTTATACATATTAGTGTACATATGTCAATCCCAATCTCCCAATTCATCACACTACCAACCCCTCCCTGCCACTTTCCCCCCTTGGTGTCCATACGTTTAAGAAGAACTAGTTCTTAAGAATTGGGGCTTGGTAATCAGAGAGATGACAGCTCAGTTCCTACTCCACTCCTTACTAAATGTGTGACCATTTGTAAGCCAATCGACCTTTCTGTGCCTCAGTTTTCACATCTCTAAGAGAGGCTCAACAGCTGTATCTACCTCAAGAACCGTTGTAAGGATTAGAGGAAATAATGGATATAGAGTAACTTGTACTCTGTTCAACATGTTAAGACACTTGTTGGTATTCTTAAAATATTATTGGCAGTGAAGGTTCTTGAGAACAAACATAACTTTCTGGTTTCTTTTGGCTACCAAAAGACCAAGGTTGTTGTTGTTTTTGTTTAATGCAGAAAACCTCCATTTCTATCTCCCCCCTTTAAGAATGAAATAAAATTAAGATCCTGGGTGGGGAGGTTTGGGGCTCTTTGTTACAACAACAATAGCAATAAATATTTAGAACAGGATTGATTGTGATAACATCAAGACAACAGCATTCTGTTTTTTCCCTATAGATAAATTCTAACTGTGAAATACTGACATTGAAGGACCCTGAATGCCCACTTTTACATCTGTTAAAATATATTATCCTTTAGAATACAGTGAAATAGAGTGTATTTAAAATATTGTGGTATGGAAGTATTGAGGCCTAATTAATTTAAAAACGTTATAATTTTGAGGAATTTCCTTACTATGGGGAAAGAACTGGTTAGTTGATTAATGATATAAATAACTTAGGCTCAGTCATTAAATTATACCATGTTTCTTTCTCCTCTTTGGCCCTTAAGTAGCATCAGGATATTCCTGAGCAGAGACCTGGGGGTTGGAGAGGTGATATTAACCCAGTGCATCGGACTGGGAAATTGTGGAGACCTGGTACAAATTCCTTTTCTGCCTCTTGCTAAAGGTGCTTATAATTTACTTAACCTCTCTGAGACATTTTTTTTAATTTGTAAAATAAGGGATTTATAAAGATTAAATGAGATGACCCAATGGTATTTAAACCTTCATCAGTAAATGACAAGCTTTTTGTGAAGGGATGTTTACACAAATCCTCAATAGTCAAAACAGATTAAAATGAATCTCTTCTAAATGAAAGGAGAATAGGCATGGAGGTTTGGGAAGCCCAGTCCATTTTTCCTATTCCTTTCTATCTTTGGCTTACCTCTTTGAAACATAAAGTTTCAGGAACATAATTTGAAAATATTTGAGTAAATTAGGTATCAAGTGCCTAGCACAGGATCTGACATGGTGTCAGTACTTCATAAGCACAGTCAAGATGGTGTAATATTAAGAATGATTCTTGTTGTTATTATTATCTATGTACTTCTGTACATACCATGCACTTTGGACATCACATTTTCACCATGGCCTTGCCCAAGAGGTGAGCCTGGATTTTGTATATCAAATCCCAAGGGTACCATGGCAAATGACATCCTGGTGGGGTTTTCCCAACAGCTGGACAAAGGCCTTGCTGAAGAAACTCTAGCAGGAGTGAACCATTCCTAAAACAATGATTTTTAAAGCACAATTCTCTTTCCTCAATTAAAATCTTAAGCAGACTGAAATAAACAGAATATAAGCAAGCAGGCCTTCCATTCCCAACCCCCTTTTTCATCTTCACGAGGCTCCAGAGGCAACCTCTATGGAGCACACATTGAAGCGCTACCTGACGTTTTGATCTAACTATGGTGGTTCTTCCAACCCCCACTGAAGCTCTAGGTCCATGATTAATTAAAACTGAGAGTTGGGTACTGTTCATTGAGTCCTGTGAGATTCACCTTATCCTAGAGATAATTTTTATCTAACTCTTAAGATAATTCATTACCCAGAAGTCTACAATATTTGCATACCAGGATATTTCTGAGTCGTATAATTTCAAGACTTCCCCTGGGTTAGGGAAAGAGTGTTGCTACTTCCTTTCCAAGTCTGATAAATGGACTGAGACACAGATTCATTACCTGTAAATTATTGTTCACTATAGGAGCAGAGTGTAATCGCTTGAATCCTTCATATTTATAAACTCAGAGAAGTGAAGTGACTTGCTAAAAGCCACACAGCTAATGCATTGTAGGGTGAGGACTAGAAACTACATCTCTTGAAACTCTAGGTAGGGCTCAGTTATCTAATGTGAAACATGATTTTACTCATGTTCACAGAGCACAGCCCAGAAGCTTTGGAAGGAAGGACTCAGATCCAATCACAACAGGCAGCATAAGAGTTTAGGTATTTATATAGGTGGGGTAGGGGAAGGAATCACAGAAATGAGTATTTGTCTAATCAATATCAGGAAGCACCTAGTATATGGGAGGATCAACTCTTTGATAACTATGTAGATGTTTATAGGGTCTAGGAAGTCTGAGGCCTCTTCTTCCTTGCTAAATTTAAAGTTGAGACCAAGCAAAGACCCCCCGCAATTCTCAGGCATGCTTATTGTAGTCTCAAGGTAGTTGGAGTTTCTCTTTGCTTAGTATACTATAAATTGTTTACCAGATGCTTAAATATGAGCTTAAAAGGCCATTGTCTTTATGCAGGTTGATCCAGAACTGGTGGTCACGACATAAAATCAAGCGGGGAATACAAGATGCTTCCATACCTCAGTGGGAAAATGATTGGAATCTACAGCCCATGAATATTCACGGACTGATGGATGAGTACTTAGAAATGGGTATGGAAAGAACCTTCTGCAAAGCTGTTTGACCCTCTTGATACTTTTTTTCTACTTCACTCAGGCTCTGATTAAAGAGAGAAAACCGTCTCTCTCCTTTCCAATCCCAAGCATTCTAAAACACATTTGTACCTTTATCTCAGCAGAGCTAGAGAAGATATTAAAGCAGTACCCTTGGAAGGCTTATGCATTTTGTCCTGTCAACCATAACATTTGACCAAAATGAAAGCACATACCTTTTGAGCAAATATTTTAAAGGAACAAAATAAAGCAAAACCCATTCCTATGTTAAGAAATGTATCAGCCCAACCAAATAAAGCAATAATTCTTTCTCACAATAAATATTTGCACAGACCCAGTCTGAGTTTTGAGTCTTCAAGAAGCTTACTTATTTATATTACAAAAATAAGGATTCCCATTCCAACTGTTAAGATCACTGCATGTTATTTTGACATTTGCTTTTGTTCTCTGGCCCTCAGTTTTCTCATCTATAAAAAGAAAGGACAAGATTAGGTCTCTTGCTTCCCTTCTAGGACTAAGCATTTTTCTTCAAGTCCTTCTCTGACGTTTCTCTTCCTTCATGCTGCATGGCATAGAGGTGAAAGTCTCATATACTTTCAATCTATTGAGATCTGAGTTTGAATGCAGGTTTTAACATTTTTCATCTATCTACCCTTTAGCCAGTTTACTTAACATGTATGAGCTACAGTTTTCTCAACTGTAAAGTGGGATAAGCATGCTTACTTTGTAGGGATGTTGGAAGGATTAAAGGCAATCTATGTAAAGATGCCTACTATGGTACAAAGAAAGCACTCAATAAATGATACTGTTTATATTACCGATTTTCTAACCCTCTCCCTTTACAGTTTTGCAGTTTGGTTTTACCACCATCTTTGTTGCGGCTTTTCCTCTGGCCCCTCTTTTGGCTTTGTTAAACAATATCATTGAAATCAGGCTGGATGCGTACAAATTTGTCACCCAGTGGCGGAGGCCTTTGCCAGCCAGAGCAACTGACATAGGTAAGATTCAGCAACTACATGATTTTTGCATTGCTAAGGCCAAGTGGTGGCTTGATCTTACTTAGCACAATGTGGGTTTCTATTTCTGGAGCTCCCTTCCAGCCATAACAAAACTGTTTTCGTTAACCAAAGAGTGAAATGAGAGTAAGTTTAGTTATAACTCTTAGTTGAGAGTAAGTTCATACCGAACATGCTATTTCATAAACTTATTTGTAACTGAAAAGGATCTCATATATCCCTTTCCAGAGCTTATTTTTTCATTCCATTATTTTTTTTCATTCCATTATTTTTAAAAGTTAGCTTTAATCCTATTTGAAACATCAGTTTTGACCATAATCAATAGTCTATTGATACTATATACAATTTCAAAAGCGTTTTTGTGTATCTATATGCCAGGTTGGCCTCTTAAGAAGTAGAAAATGTCAACTAGTGATTTCCAGGTCTTGACACTAAACTAGTTTTACTTTTTCATATTTTTACATTAAAAAGGTAGCTGACAAAGATAAAGGCAAAACCCATAGTGAATACAGGTATTTCAGAGTTCACACAATGATGTAGAACTTTATTTTTTTTATTTTTATTTTTTTTGCGGTACGCAGGCCTCTTACTGTTGTGGCCTCTCCCGTTGCGGAGCAACGGCTCCGGACGCGCAGGCTCAACGGCCATGGCTCACGGGCCCAGCCGCTCCGCGGCATGTGGGATCTTCCCGGACCGGGTCACGAACCCATGTCCCCTGCATCGGCAGGTGTACTCTCAACCACTGCGCCACCAGGGAAGCCCTAGAACTTTATTTTTATAGGTTTGAGTACCTCATCAAGTTGTATACATAGGCTTTGAAGAATCTTAAGCAGCTGTGTCTATATCTCATTGGTACAGACATGAACCAGTTCCTAATGATATTTTAATTTTCAAATCTCTCTACATGGTGTCTACCTCCCCTCTATGGAAAAGTATTCAATAGCTGTAATATCTGTAGTGAGATACATACCATCCTAAGAAAGTAAATAATGGACAGAGTCGTGGTTCCAACATAACTAAAACATTTTTTCCAAATTAAGGTTGATTAAGGGTTTTAACTTTTTTTCTTTTTACTCACTATCTTTAATCTTTCTCCTACTAGGTATCTGGTATGGAATTCTTGAAGGAATTGGTATATTGGCTGTCATTACCAATGCGTTTGTAATTGCTATTACATCTGATTACATCCCACGTTTTGTCTATGAATACAAATATGGCCCCTGTGCAAGTCATTTTGAATATAGTGAAAGGTAAGGTTGAAATGTACACATTTTTTATTTGTAATTAAAATGGGAACTTATTGGCAAGCTTTGTTCTGTGACCATTAAGGGTAATGTTTCTGATCATTGCGTTTATGTGTTTATTAGATGGAATCAAGTGGGATAAAAAGGGCAACAGTGTTTTTTACAGCAAATAATTTTAGAGTCTATGATTTACTGTGTAAATGCATCACCAGTATTAAAATGTTAAAAACATTTTAATGTATTTAGAAGTTAAATTTAGAACTAGAAGAGACCTTTGAAAGAATCCAATGCAATATTTTGTCTATATAGATGGGAAATTGAGACCTATACTAGTTAAATTACTGAAAGGAATTAAGCTAGTTTGTGGGGATATACAGTATATGAAGAAACTCTCAGCTATGTGACTAGAGATTTTTCTAAAGGAATTTACTGCTAGAGATTTTAAGCAGGCAGAAAATGTTACCCTAGACCTGTCTCCTTTTTCTTTTTTGTTAAAATTTAAATCAACACTTGAGAACAGGGTTTCTCAACCTCTGCACTATTGACGTTATAGACCAGATAATTCTATTTTTGAGGAGGAGGGGTGTCCTGTGCCAAAGGATGTTTAGCAGCAACCTTGGCCTCTACCCAGTGGATACCAAGAGCAACCTCCCTGCTCCCCGACTTGTGACAACCAGAAATGTCTCTAGACATTGCCAAATTGTCCCTGGGGGGCAGAATCACCCAGTTGAGAACCATTGCCTTAGGGGATATGAGTTTTTCAGATCTTTCCTTCTTGAAAGCTTGAAGATGCAAGGGAGCACTGGACTTGAAGACAGAGAGAAACTGGAGTTTTTAGCTGGAGGTTAGCCTTAGGTGTGGAAGTAGTGATAGGAAATAAAGTAGTGATAGGAGAAGCTGTGTCTCCTCCTTCCTTCAGGAGCAGCCCTGGGCATGCATCTTATCTAGATGAGGGACGTGTGCCCGAGCAAGCAGAGCCCTGGTTTAGGATGAAGTCAGCCCTTAGTCCTGCAGATGAACTCATTTGTCTCAGAACACTGCAGTGCCTTTCTGAACACAAACGTACGTCTCAGCTTTTCAAAGAGAGGTAATAAAGGCAGGAGATTTTCTTTTATATATTGGAGTCTTGTCAAGAGATTTTAACTTGAAGTCAAACTCCCAAGATTTAAATGCTAACTTTGCCTTTTACTAAAAGGCACATCATCAATCTGGACCTATGTTTAAGAAATGTTGCCTGAGGTAACATTTTATGAACTGTAAAACACTAAATAGATATAAATTGGTTTTTAGTATTAATAGTGAAAAACGCAAAAGTCTCTTTTTTCTTTATTCAAAATGGTCTAGAAGCAGATTTTAATGGTTTAAAATATGTAGGCTCGCTTGGCAGCCCTCTTCCTTACAGTCATTATTTGTTAGTGTCTTTACTGCCACCTAGTGGCAGGTAAAAATGAAATTGGATGGGTATACGCTCTGTTCACATTCCAGGTACTAACTTTTCACGTAGATAGCACCTGACCCCTTCTCCATTAGCAGTGACTAGGAATGTAGAATCATTTCAAGAAGAGATGTGGAGGACTTGTGAGTTTGAAACCACACATTCATAGGGGCTTCCTGGTATTTAATTTTCTCCAGGTACGTTTAGCAGCTAAACTGGAGTAAATTCATTCAGATTGGAAATTTTCAGAGCAAGGGGGCAAAAAGACAAGGTGGCAATGGAGAGGATGATACTGGCAAGCTGAAATGATAAGTTATGTCTAGGATGGCCAGGGAGGGGAGTGAAGTTGAAGTCAGTGTGGCCCTGTAATTAAAATTTGGGGTTTAGAATAAGATAAATGGGCACTTGAATCCAGTGTCTAACAACTCTATGTTCTGGGCAGTGGTTCTCAACCTATGGCCTGCATATCTCCTTCAGGGTCCATGAGGTCAATACTATTTTCATAATAATACTAAGATACTATTTGCTTTTTTCACCACATTGACATATGCACAGATGGTACAAAAGCAGTGGGATAAAATTTTCTGGTGGCTTTGCATCACTCAAGGCAGTGGCACCAAAAACTACTAGTAATGATTCTATTTCCCACCACTCTACATTCACCATTTTTAAAATGCCAGTAAGAAATTTCAGAATGTCTTTGATGAAGCAGTAATAATTATTCATTTTACCAAACCTCCACCCTTGAATAAATGTCTTCTCAATATTCTATTCGACAAAATGCAGAGTGTGCATAAAGCGCTTCTGCTACATCCTAAAGTGTGATGAGCGTGTCAGAGAAAAGTGCAAACTTCTGGAGTTGCAAACTAAAGAAACTTTTTTTTTTAACATGAAATAAAATTGTCAGACAAGCTATGAGTATTCAGACTTGGGTATTAGCAAACACTCTTTTACAGAATGCACAAAACTAGCTTGTCATTTTAAGGAAAATAATTGACAATATTTGTTGAGCTTTATAGGTTCCCCGTACTTATAGCGTTTTTTTTTTTCTGATAAAAGTCAGTGACGATATTAACAATTGTGCTTTTTCATGGTCTATAGTAAAAATATATCAACATTTGGAAGATCTGCATAATTCAGGGAACACATGTTCTCCAAATGGCCCCAATTTGACGTTACAAAATCATGCATGGATAAATGACGAATTCAAAGTACAAGATAGACCTATGGATTTTAATGCAAAATCCATATGAAAGTTCAGTTACACGAAGATTCCACCTTACAACTAAACTTTAAGAAATGACCACAGGTAGAGCTTTGGTGTAATATCAAAGAAAAATATTGACATTTATCTGAAATGATATTAAAATAGTCTTCCTTCTTCCAACTACTTGTCTGCATGAGGCCAGGTTTTCTACTTACACTTCAACCAAAATAACATATTGCAATATATTTAATGCAGGTATGAGTACCCAGCTGTCTTCTATTAAGGCAGGCATTAAGATGTTTGCAAACATGTAAATCAGTGTCATTCTTCTCACTACGTTTTTTTTCTTTTGGAGTATATAACTATTTTTCAAATGTGTTATTCATATTATTTGAATGGATGTGATAGTTATTTTAAATGAATGAATATAAATTTCTATTTCAATTTCTAATGTGGTAAATATCAATAGATATACCCCTATGCAAAAAGCTCCTTGAGATCCTCAACAGCTTTTTTAAATGTAAAGAGTATCTGAGACCAGAAGTTTTGACAATTATAGGCCTAGAGAAAGTCATTTAGTCTCTGTAAATCTTAGTTCTTTTATCTGTATGGTGAAGATAATAATATACATGTTCTAAGGCTATTATAAAACTTAACCCTGATCACAGTTTAATACCTAACCACCAGAGTAGGGAATTTTGCCATTTTTGTTTACTGTTGAATACCAAGCATCCAGAATTGTTCTAACAAATTATCGGTCCTCCATAAATATGTATTGAATAAGTTAATAAATTACAAACAAACATGTTTATCAATTGGCTGTTTGATGTTAATTATCCAAATCATGTTACATGTTTATATATATTTATTCAGTTTCAATGCATAGGAAGTAATTACCACAATGCCTAGTGCATAGTAAACACGTAATAAAACATAAGCCAAATGATAAGGCAAAATAGAAACTATTGGAGGGAAATGGCAGGCAAGAGTCTGTCTTATTAAGTCATAATCACAGATGTACTGGGAGTCAGAGAATAGAATCAGAGAGCTGAGTTGCTAGGAGTTTATAATTATAATGAAAGGCATAATGGCACTTATTAAATCTTGTCATTTGTAATGAAGGAATTGGACTAGAAATTCATGAATCTCTGAATCACACATGCTTTCTTTTCTGTTCTCCCAGTTGTTTAACAGGTTATGTCAACAATAGCCTATCCTTCTTTGACCTGAGTGAGCTTGGCATGGGAAAATCTGGTTATTGCAGGTATTTACTTATAAATTATAGTTATCTTTTCTTTTTGCTTTCACCATTCTGTCTCCTCCCTTCAACATGCTAATGGGCCCATTTAAACTGTCATTTTGGAGTTTTGGCAAATTAAGAACATTTGGGGCCTCCACATTTTGGTCTTTGTTCTTCAAATTCTTTATTTTTGTGGATTTTAGGTACCGAGACTACAGAGGTCCTCCTTGGAGTTCCAAACCCTATGAATTTACCCTACAATACTGGCATATCCTCGCTGCTAGATTGGCCTTCATTATTGTGTTTGAGGTTAGTCACAGGCTGATAAAATTACTCTAGGTAAACGCTTTTCTGACTGATATATTAGTTGCCTTTTTTTTTTAAAAACGATTTATTATTTATTTATTTATTTTTGGCTGTGTCGGGTCTTAGCTGCGGCACGAGGGATCTTCGCTGAGGCATGTGGGCTCTTCGTTGCAGTGCACGGGCTTCTCTCTAGTTGTGGTGTGCAGGTTTTCTCTCTAGTTGTGACTCACAGGTTCCAGAGCACGTGGGCTCTGTAATTTGTGGCACGCAGGCTCTCTAGTTGAGGCGCGTGAGCTCAGCATTTGCGGCGTGCAGCCTTACTTGCCCCGCGGTATGTGGGATCTTAGTTCCCCGACCAGGGACCGAACCAGCGTCACCTGCACTGCAAGGCGGATTCTTTACCACTGGACCACCAGGGAAGTCCCTAGTTGCCTTTTTGAAGTCAGTTTCTCACTGACTTCCAAAACAGGACTTGAGTATGTCCCTGTAAAAGGTTCAGATACAAGGAAACCACTATGACATGCAAAAAAGCAAGAACTGAATAATGTAAGTTAAAGAGTATTTATATCAGAAAACTAGGGTAATCTCTAGGTCCATGGGTGGACCTAGAGATTATCATACTAAGTGAAGTAAGCCAGATAGAGAAAGAAAAATATCATATGATGGCACTTATTTGTGGAATCTAAAAAAATGATACAAATAAACATTTACAAAACAGAAACAGACTCACTAACATAGAATACAAACTTATGGTTACCAAAGGGGAAAGGGGAAGGATAAATTAGGAGTTCGGGATTAACATATACACACTACTATATATAAAATAGATAACCAAAAAGACCTAGTGTATAGCACAGGGAACTATATTTTGTAATAACCTATAAGGGAAAAGAAACTGAAAAAAAATAGACATGTATGTATGTATAACTGAATCACTTTGCTTTACACCTGAAACTAATACAAAATTGTAAATCAACTCTACTTCAACTTAGTTTTGAGCCTCCTAATAACAAAATTTAAAAAGGAAATGTTGGTTTTCATCATCTAACAAAAGAACCCATATTTATTCATCAGGGTGGAGAGACTTACTTTCTGAACAATCAACTCTAATTATAGTTGGTCATATGTATTTGTACAGCAACAGTGCATAATTCAATAAATTATGCCTGAGAACACTTTTATAAAACGTGCACAGATTTTGATGATCAGAGTCATGCAATAATTTTAGATTGTAGTCTGTGAAGAAATTTTGGAGAAGCTACAGTATTATTGCCTTGCTTAAAATATAATCAGCTTGATACAGTGAAGAACTTAGCACTGGAATATATTGAGTATCTATTCACTAAGGTCTGTGGAAAAACTTTAAATGCATCTGTTTCCTATGGACAAAATTATGGAGAGAAAAAGATAGCCATACATAAGACTTTTTGCATATGAAATAAGGTTTAATCCAAGACTAAATTCTATTATTTAGTGACTCTATGGGCCTATAAAAATGTATCCTGATAAAGTTTGACTTTCTTTTTTATTACATGTAGCAAAAGAGTTTAAAGCATATTTCCAATCCAGTGATTCCAAAAAGTCTTTTTTTATTGTGTGTGTTAAAATGTACACTTTTTTCTTCTTCATCTTCTTTTGGAGCTCAGGTAGAAAGACTTAATCAAATGCCTCAATTAACAGCAACCTACCATCATGGATCCATAAGCCCAATGATTCCTTTTTTTTATTTCCTCTTCATTCCCCATTACCCACCCACTCCAAATGCACCCACTGTCTTTTCTTCTGTGGAAGATTTTCCACATCTTTATTTGAATATATGTTTGTTTATAAGTATATTGAATATATATGTGTGTGTGTATATATATATATATACATATATAGTATTGTTTTAAGTATTTTTCAAAATTATCTCAATGGTATTATGTAATAATTCATTTTTATCTCTTACCCATTATACTTTTTCAGATCTAGAGAGACATCTATCCATGAGATTTATAATTTCTTTTGTCTATTTATGATATTTCATCAAAATTAAATACCATATTCCCCTAAGGATAGGTGCTTAGACCTACAATAATTCTCTCTACCTCAATAAATCTTTTATTAAGAATCTTGGGCATGTTACCTTGTAAACATATTTAAGGGTTTTTAAGGAGTATTTTACTCAGGTGTGGAATTGTTAGTTTATACACGTACTCGGTTTCATGTAATACCAACAGATTGCTCTTCAAAATTCTCTTGGATTTTCACCAGATTTTCATAGTATCTGAATTTCTAACATTTTGCAGTTGTATAAGAGTAAAGTAATATTTTGCTTTAATTTTTTTTGTTTTAGTCTGTTTACTAATGACACTGACCATCACTTTTAGTACTAGAAAACCATTTGGGCTTCACTTTTTTGTAAATTTATAACCTTGATCCATTTTTGGTTGAGTTACCAAATTTTATGATTTCCTTATATATTCTACATATTAATCTTCACCAGTTATATACACAGCAGATATCTTTTCCTTGCCCATAACCTATTAACTATCTGTAAACAGATAATGTTCAATTTCACTGTAGTCAAGCACATCATTGTTTTCCTTTTATGGTTTGTACTTATTTTGTATAGCTTATTTAGGACATTTTCCTTATCTCCAGTTCAAAAAAATATTCTACTACATTTTTTACTATTAACTTTACAGTCTTACCTATCACATGTCTTTAATACCAGGAGTTTTTATAGAGTCTGAGGGAAAAGGTTATTCTCCATATAATGAAATAATTTTTGTACTATTTACTAAATCATCTTTTATCTATCCACTGATTTGTAAATCCATCTCTGTAATATTCCAAGTTCTTACGTAGTCATGGGTGTATCTCTGGCCTCAGTATTTTGACTTATCACTCCATTTGTCTGTTCCTGGATCACTATTGCACTATTTAAATGCAATATTTAAATATGTCATATCTGATAAAGCAAGTGACCGTCCACCCTGCCACACTTGCTCTTATTTTAAAAAAATATCTTAGCTATTTGGAGTTATTAATCATTCATATAAATTGTAGAAGCCATTTTTCAGGTTCCCCTGAATATTGAGCAAGGACTTTGGTTAGAATTACATTTGTAGAAATAAAATTTTGACTTATTTACAAAATCTGTGCTGTTTCATTAATGAATGTAGAATTTATTCAAATCATTCTTATGTCCTTTAATAGATTTTTAAATATTCTCTTACTTATTTGTACCTTTTTATTTCTAGAAACTTTATAGATATTTTTATTGCTGCTCTGAGTACTGTCTTAAACTTCATTATATGATTCGCTTGATTTTTGCCGGAATACAAATAGTCTTTCTAAGATGAGCATACCTCCTTGTTTAAGTATCTTACTGGTTCTAGTATTCTGTCTGTTAAATTGGTTGGGATTGTCTTTCCAAATGATAATACCAGCTGCAAATAACAACATTTTTGTATGTCTACTTCCAAGGTTTATGTTTCATGGCTTTTGTTTGCCTTACTGTGTTGCTGGAAACTTCAATGTGGTGTTGAATAGCAGCGGTGTGAACAAACATGTCTTTTTTCCAGCTTCAGTGGAAATACTTCTGATTTTTTTCTTTAAGTATGATATCTGCTGTAGGTTTTTTGTTTAAGATGATTGGTTATGATAGTGTCTTGATAAATGGGTATCAAACTCTAGTTTTTTAAAAAAATAGATTTCCTTAATATTAAGCCATCCTTGCATATCAAACTCTGTGAATCAGTTTATAGGTTTCTCTATTACTATCGTATAGGACTTGGAGCATATTATTTCTTACTAATTTAAATTGTAACAAATGTTTTTAATTTTTATATCTATCCTCTTGAGTCACATTGCTGGCTATTTCTGTGAATATCAAATATTTGGTCAGGAAAGAAGCTCTTGATCTGCTTCTCTATGGGAAAATATGACCTGCTTTTCTATGATCTATCAATACTATGCAGTCGGGCTTCCCTGGTGGCGCAGTGGTTGAGAGTCCTCCTGCCGATGCAGGGGACGCGGGTTCGTGCCCCGATCCCGGAAGATCCCACATGCCACGGAGCGGCTGGGCTCGCGAGCCATGGCCGCGGAGCCTGTGTGTCCGGAGCCTGTGCTCCGCAACGGGAGAGGCCACGGCAGTGAGAGGCCCGCGTACAGCAAAAAAAAAAAAAAAAAAAAAAAAAAAAAAAAAAATACTATGCAGTCCTGGGACACATATAGCAAGCCCAGTTAAAAGTGCCTTCTTCCTTTCCACGTAGAGACTACTGTCGCAAAGTCCTTTAGGTGAATGGGTTCTTTTCTACAGATCATCCGAAGTCTGTCAATCAGATTTTTCTTCTTTTATGAGAAATTAAAAGACTTATTGTTCATGGGAAAAGAAATAGGATGCATTTATAATAGTCGGAGATAATATTTAAGTAGTGCTTATACTGTGTGAAGCACTCCTTTGAGCCTTTCAAATATATTTACTCGTTTAATTTTTATACCAACCTTTAAGAGACACTATTATTAGCATCGCTTTAGAGCTGAGACATAGAGAACATAGGTGATTTGCATAAGGTTACACAACTAATGAGTGTCAGAGTAGGGTTCAAACATAGGCAGTCTCAGCATCTGTACTTTTAACCACTGGCGTGTTACCTTTTGATTTTTGTCCCTGCTTTTTTTAAATACAATACTTTTATCAGTTTATTTTTTAAATCTATTTTTATCATAGAAAAATTAATAGAGATAAGATATTTTAGAGCAGTTATAATAATATATGCTTTTAATAGAGTAGAAATTCTGAAAAATGTATGTGCTGGGGGTTGAGTCCAAATCCAGCGCCACAGGCAGGACTGTATTCTGTGTGTTTTGTACACTGTGTATTATAATCTATCGAACAAGGATTGTCCCTGCACATGATCTCTCTGTGTATAACAAAGCATATCATAACAGTATTGCATAATATATATGGTTTTTATAGGTGTGAATTTCAGATTCATTCAGTGTTTATAAGGTGACATCAACATGTCTTTGTTGGAATACTTATGTGATGGAAGGCAATAATTGTATTCCCAATATAATTTTGAAAATATTAATATTCTAGATGGTACATACTGAGTTCCGATGCTTGATTGTAAGTCAAATGCAACATTGTTCATGACTTCTGTTTTATAATTAGCATTTCAGAATCGTTGAAAATGTACTTTCTTCTCTTAAATTTTCAGCACCTTGTTTTTGGAATCAAGTCATTCATCGCCTACCTGATTCCAGATGTACCAAAGAATCTATATGACCGAATACGACGGGAGAAGTACTTAGTCCAAGAAATGATGTATGAGGCTGAACTAGAACATTTGCAACAACAACGGAGAAAAAGTGGTCACCCTGTTCACCATGAATGGCCTTAGTTGATACCTGTTGCCCAGCATGGGCAATACCATTAGTGGGCATGATGGCAACTTCAAATTCTAGGTGGGATCTAGGAGGAAGGCATACCTGGCAAAACATATGTATAATATGTTACTTGGAAATGCATCGCAGCCATCTCTGGGATTTGAAATATCCAGGCTTCTAGGGAAGAAAACAAATGACTCATGACCTTAAAAAAATGGTTAAATTGACGTTGCAGGAAGCCAGGATCTAATTCTCAGAACCAGCCTCAGGGAGTTGTGTGTTTGGAAACCTCCACCTTCCATCAGCTGCAGTGTAATAGGAAGGGTGATGTTGAGGTTTCTAGAGACCGATTTCCATGTAAATGTACACAAGCCAGGCATGACTTAAAGTATCATGTGGTCCTCACCCACATACTAATCTTTGGATGTCTTTGGAACCTTAGGCTGAGTTGAGATACTTACAAGAAAAGGCAAATCAGTTATTACCTTTGCTGCCTGAACTCCACGTCCCTTCAGCTTACTGTTTCATAGAAATTTCCCTTATTTCTTGCTGAGATTTTGGATCTGTGCCACAGGGAATTTATGCTGCTTTACATTGACTATGCAGTTGAAGAGTTGCACATCTTTAGTAGTCAAGCCAAAAATCTAAGACTCCAAAAAGAATACCATTCATTGAAATAATATTCTATTGCATTGGCTACATTCTAATCTGTTTTATCACTGACAGATTCAGTTTTACTGCATTTTTTTTTTTTGGCTAAATGCCAATAGAGCCACAGAGTTATAAAATATGGATGTGTGTTCTCATATCATTTAGAACATGATGAATCCATATTGTACTGTGGAAAGCTGTTTTATAGTATATTTAATTTCCACCTCCCTGATTTATTACAACACTCTCACAGAATAACTTGAAATGCTGTAAATATGTTGGTTTTCCTTGTACCTTTGCACCTTAACAATATGGAATGCAAGTTACAATTCACGCAGCTCTGAGACCAGTTACACAGTATGCCATTGTGGCTTATTTATTCGGGAAAACAGAAGCCAGATGCTTTGCAACACTTAAGCTTTTCCAACAATGTGCACTCTTGCTCATGAGCTGATGAAAACAATGCATGAATATAAATTTATATTATTTGTAAAAAACATACATTTTTTGAGTTTTACTTTCTTTTCATCACTGAAGGGAGTTTTCTGTTATTATGTCTTTGGTAGATTGGTTTGGTTTATTTTTGAAAACTCACTAGAAACAAAGTCAAATTAATTGTGAAAGACATCATTTTTGCTTTGTTGTGGAGTTGCTGTTTCTCTGAACTCTCTGAGTGTGAATGTTCACAGGCTGATGTTGGAGGAATGATGACGCATTCAACTAAAGAAAGTCTGGTGGAGGCATAAACTATGGGAGCAGGATGGGAAAGAAGAGAAGAGTTGAAATAAGAAAATATATGGTAGAAATCAAGACACTTTTTCTTGCAAAACAAAGCTAATCTCAGTTTTCTTCCCCTGGGAATGTGATGAGGAATACATAATCATACAAATATGTAATTATTTTTTGTGCAATTTAACAAAGTACAGTTATTTCCAAACTTTATAAAGATCAGATTAAACCCAATGGGAATAAAGCTACTTTGTAACATATATGAAAGGGTTTCTCTAGCAAGAAAAGTATAAAGTTTCTCTTAACTAGAAAACTATTTTTATAATTTTAACACTGAAATTTTTTTTTGACTTTTCCTTCTTTCCCTCCAGGGAAAAGCTGATAGATTATAGTTGTTGGTTGGTTGATTGGTTTTTGTCAAAACTATTCGCTTCCCTGCTTGCCCTCTGACTGAATAAGGGGAAGAACCTCAGACTCTAAATTTCCCTCCCACTCCCTTGCTACAAGGGATTCTTCCATTCAGATTCCAGAGAGGTTTTGTTTCTGCCACCTGCTTATTCATAGCAGCTAAAAATTCTACTAACTACACGAAGGAGCTTTGAACGCCTCCATTTTTGTAGCATCTGCATTTCCTTTTTTGGTGTTGTTAGTTAAATGTATACACATGCCTGAGGATAAATACTCTCTATGCCTGTTGAAGACATAAATGAACCTGACATTTATGTCCCTTTCTAAATTAGGGACACAAAGACATTTGTCTTACAGCAAAGAATAATGATAGCTCTGTCCTTGAGAATTCTTCTCTTTCTGAGTTATTTTTATATAACCATATTGATTACTAGAGAGAAAAACATGAAAAGAGAAAGGTGTTTTTAATAAAAAAATTGTAATACATTGATTTAGAAAATGCTTTCTCTGATATTTTTTGAAACCGATGGAAAAATAGAGAAACAATGAAAAAATTATCTGAAATTTTCCTTTTGTGAAACAATGCAGTAGAATCTAGGTATGCCTTCATCATTGTTGACATCAAAATATTGACAGCCCCTCATGGGTATATAAGTTTTAGAAGACTCTGCTTTAATTGAGAGAAATGTTTTATATCATGGTTTTCAAATGAATACAAATTATTTCTCAAAGATTTATACGACACACTATTCTCAGGAAATCTGTATTACATGAATGCTGCTTATATATTTTCTTATTCTAAATTGTTGTCTTTTCAAACAAATAAATAATATATATATATATATATATGTGCATGCAGTCAGCCTTGACAAGTTGCACAAAGCTGAAGCGTTTTCATAGTACAGTATGTGGGAAATCGCTCTAGGTTATAGCTGAAGTAGTTTGCAGTTGTCTGAGTCTGTGCACGCACTTTGAGATAAAATGCTCCTGAGTGACTGCATGATGAGATACAACTTCTGAATGCTGCACATTCTTCCAAAATGACTCTTAGCACAATCTGTTGTATCCTGCAATGAAAAGGAATCTTTTTCACTCAATAAATTTTCATGTGCTATGGTATTTTTTCCTGTAATCTGCATGTTAAATTTAATCCTGCTTGTTTTTTAAATATTAAGTTGGGATTTGTTGAGCGTGTATGGGGAGAGGGGATTGCTCACTCTTTAGCTCTCCAAGGCAATAATTTCCTATTCTTGTGGGACCTTCCCCACTCTTGAAAAGTTTTGACTATGTGTATTCCGATAAGCTCATTGTCATCATCAAGGCATTTGCACATGAAAGTGCAGGTGGAGTATCACATTGATCCTAATAATGCTTTGTGTTAGCAGAGTTGGGGGAGGAAGCTTGATTAGTTCTGTCACACAAGCATTTTCTTTTTTTCACACTTGTGTTGGCTCTATCAATCACCATCAAAATCTCCTTGGAACAGGAATTTTAGCAGATATAATTCATGCCAAGGAAGGAGGACATATTGGGCCAACTATCAATATGAGGCTACCAAATTGCCCATTCTTTTCTCAACTTGATGGTCAAAATTGAAAATCCAGGTTGTGTAGAGTTGCTTAACTGATAAGGCTGAATTGATTAGTCTGTCAACTGGGGACAGGGAGACATAGACCCAGGGTGTGTTGTGTGTGTGTGTGTGTGTGTGTGTGTGTGTGTGTGTGTGTGTGTGTGTGTATGCATCCACACACATGACTAGGAATTCTTTTTATTATGTAAGAACCGGTGAGCACTTATTCTCTGTGAGATACGCCCAACTCAGTCCTGTTAGAATCATCAGATATTTTCACTCCATTTTCCTCCAAATCACAGTATTATACCAAACTCTGGGAATAGTTGTACATTTTATCCAGTGAATCAGTTAACATCTTATGTCCTTCCTGTTATCCTCAGTAGCTGAAAAGAAAACATTTTAGGAATGGCCTAGAAAACTCAACTTCTGATGGAAAGGTGAGCATTTCCCTACAGACATTTCTGTTCAAAATGAAATGTGCCAACAAAACATAGTCCAAAGGGAAAATTGATTGGGCTTTAGCTTGAATCATTGATCAGCTTAGGTTCTTGCTAGCTAGGATTTACACACTTGTAGTGTGGTGTTAAGTTACTTTCAAGAGTACTTGCTATATGGGTTCATCTCAGAAACCACACCCACGACCACATTTGATAGTTTTCTTTCTAGAGAACACAAATATTAGAGCCACTGCATCCTAGCCACATTCACATTAAGGCATCTTTTTCAAGAAAGCAAAATAAAGCAGACAGACTGGGAGAGGAGACCCTTTGTTTGAGACCAGATCCAATTTCTTGGACCATCAAAGTCTACCATCAGGGAAAAGAAGCCTATACATCCAACCTTACAACTTTATGACTACCAATGTGCGCTCCAGCACATTCTTCCTAGAAAAAAAAACTACTGTTCCATGTACAACTATCCCAAAGTGGGAGCCTTGTACACTAGACAGTCAGCTAGGTCGATTCTGCTTTCCATCTTTCCCTAAGAAGGAAGGGGATGAGATTTTCAGGCATATGCTGGCATTGACTTCTTCAGAATATTTATTTTTATCTCAGTTCTCACTCTTTCTGTGGGAAAAGCAGTATCTTTGCTCTGTTTTTCAGAAAGCAAACATTTCCTAAATTTATTAGTTGAAAAATAAAACTGAATGAGATCCATTTAGATATTCCCCACAAAAATAATTGTCATGTGGATGGCTAGCCCCCTGTGGTGTTTAAGCTGCCTCAAAACCTTTATAATTATTTTGTCAATGCCACTCAATGCTACCAGGTAAACACTTTAGACCAAATTTAGTATCTTTTCTAACAAGCAGTGTGAGCATATTTTCCCACTGATTTTGACCCATTGTAATTTTTTGGATGCTGTTCTCTAAATGAGAAGAGGGGGATTGAATGGCCAGAAAATTCTGATGGCAAAGATAATTGTGGAAGCAATGTTTTGGGGTTGGTGTGTTGGGGCACACAGAGACTTTCCTACCAAAGCAAAAATGTCTATTTTGCGGATCCTAATTCGGTATCTGCAGTCAGCACACCCTGCCTTCTTTCTGACTGAGAAACAATTACAATTTAGTTCATCTTTTAACATGAAGAAATGAAAGGTTTTTGTCTTGTTTTCCTTTTTTTTTTCTTGTCTATTTTAAGACTTATGAAGCTAAATCTAGTAAGCTTAGATTTCAGTGACAACTCTAGCCAAAGAATAAACGTCTCAATTTTCAATGTTGAAGATGAAAATGCACTTAAAATAAGTGCAAAATTTTATCTTCCTAGGACGGGTGGTTATTGGCCTCTATATTGTAATATTCAAGTAGGAAAGAACTATTAGAGTCCTTGAAGACTAGAGTAATTGAAGAGGGAATTTGGGGAAGGCCAGAAGAGACAGACTGGATTTCTCCAAGTGTTTTCATTCTAATATGAGAAATTATGTTGCAACCATATATTTAGCCAGACGATTATATAAATATTGAGTTTTTTCCTTTTACTCTCAATATTTCCTCTGAAAATCTTAAAAATATGAATCTTAACAATGCCAATTGTCAATCATTAAAAACATTCTTTCCAAACTCTCATAAGAAATTTTAAAGCCAATTTAAGGAAGCTCTTTGCTGTGTTGAAATAAACTGAATCAATTTTTCAGATGGTGTCTTCGTCAACATTATTGAAAGAACTGAACAATAAAGATTCATAAACCTTTATAATGTAGATTCTGAATCAGTCAGTAACATGGTCTGATTGCTCAGTTCTCTACAAATTCTGCCTGACTGTATTATACTGTTTCAAGTAAGCAATTTAGGGATTGATCATTAATTTTCTTACATGGCAGTTACATTAGGGGGCATGAAATCAATACACTACATGAAATTATTCTTGGCTTTTCAAATGTGTCAAAGCAGACTCTATAATTAGGAACTGTGTGTTATGAATACCTGTGTACACACTTGCTATAACATTTTTAAAAAACAGATGAATTGTTGTTTCTGGAAATTCCTGAGGACAAATAGGTCAAGTCCATAAATGATATCACCATTGTATATTGCTTTTCTTGATATATAGTAACCTATTGTATTGTCATAAAATCTTCTTAATGTTTACTTGTGTGTGTGTGTGTGTGTGTGTGTGAAGCCCCGGGTAGCCTAAATGTTATAGGCATTATCGAAAACACTGAAAAAAATGTCATGTTATATAACAATATGTCAACCTTATTTTGACATATGTTTACTTGGTCACTTGGGAGACCTGCCTTACTATATTGTTTAAATAAAAGATTTTAGGGAAAATAACTATTTTGCATCCCACTCCTAACCCTGTAGAGAATAGTCACATTAATCACTTGAATGCACTTCAATCTGCACTTATTTTTAAAAGAAATAATTAAAATAATTATATATCTACTTATTCTATAGGCATTTTTCTAAAATTAACCAGTTATATAAATATAGCATTAAATTTAGTGGTATTCCAGGGGTCTATGAAAAAGCTGCATACAATTTTGGAAATACAAAAATATCATCTTAAATTTCCTGTTGATGTACAGAAATATCATTATCAACTAACATTTTCCATTATAGAGTAAGATTATTTTTCTAATTTGTCATGAGAGTATAGTGAGAGAGCCACTGATATACTGACATCCCAAGTAAGGGCCATTTTGTGATTAAGTAGCCAAACATTTATAACCTTACATCTGTCTTGTGAAGATAGCTTGCTATTTCAAATACCAAAAGTGCAGTAAAAGAAAGTTGGGCTTATGAGTGTTTGTTATTCACATAGGTGTTTACAAATCTAGATTGGTTTGGTCAAGAGATTGGAATGGAGGAGGAAATAATGGCATTAACTCTTTCCAAGAATTACAAATAAAAATAACCCATTAGGTGATTTAGAATCAATTACTAGTTATGCTTGCTTAATTTAAATTTTTTTATCATTTTAAGATACATCATTGCTAATATCAATTAAATTTTATTTGTTTGAAAATAGATTATATCAATACTTCAAGGTGATTAATGCTGAATAAAAGAGGTTAACTCGACAGAAAACTTATTTACCTTACAATATTGAGATTGAGCCATGAGATTTCTAAATATACAAATGTACAGAAGGAGAGCTAAACTGTCTAGTATTTTAAACGAATTTATTTCTAAAAGAACAATTAAAGGGAGACTCCTCTGTGTTTTCTATTTTCTGATCTGATCTTTGCAATAATGTTTAACTAAGATTGTAATACCATAAAAATATTTCAATAATGCTCTCTTTGAAATACTGTTCACAAGCCCCCTGGTCTGTGGTTTCTTTGTTTTTATCTTTAGAAAGAAATAGTATAATCGCATACAATCACAAAACAATGAAATTTATATTAAAGAAAATTTATTTGAATTAAACAAAGGGAAAAGTCTTCCCCCTTCCATTGTTATTTAGAGAATCACAGTTGCGATTAACTGTGCATTGAGTGGCAAACTTGGGTTGAGATGCTGTTTACTTATCAAGGTTTACATTTATAAATGTAGTACTTAAATCATAGATATGAATATTGCACTTTTCAGTAATAAAACTTGTCTATATAACAGTAGTTTTTCTTTTTCAAGAATTTAAGATCTTTAGAAAAGTTACTCTTTTGGAAAATCATATTTTATTTAAACTCAGCATTAAAAGAGCTACTGTTTGAAAATATGTGACATGATTTTAATTTATATAATGCATTATGTTTATCTTGTTATTTCTAATTTCAAACTAATTCAGTAATGCATAAACCAGTATCTTGAAAATCTTAAAGGGAAACAGTGAACCAATTTAACTTAAAATGAATACTAGAATGGATACCATTTTCTTCATATACTGCAGACTAACAAGAGTTGAGTGTTCCATGCGGGTCAGTCACTGTGCTAACTACTTTAGAGGATTACCTCTGTAAATCCTCACAACAATCCTGTTAAGTAAGGACAATTTTTGCTCCTTTTAATTTGTGAATAAACTAAAGTTCAAAAAGCCTTGCCCAGGGCTTCCCTGGTGGCGCAGTGGCTGAGAGTCTGCCTGCCGATGCAGGGGACATGGGTTCGTGCCCCGGTCCGGGAAGATCCCACATGCCGTGGAGCGGCTGGGCCCATGAGCCATGGCCGCTGGGCCTGTGCGTCCGGAGCCTGTGCTCCGCAACGGGAGAGGCCACAACAGTGAGAGGCCCGCGTACCGCAAAAAAAAAAAGCCTTGCCCAAGATTACCAAGATAATTTTTGTTAGAGCTTACATTTGAAACTGAAGCCGTTTGACTCCAATCCCTCACCTCAGTCAATAAGCTGTACTCCTTGCTCCAAATGGTGACAAAGAGAATGTCAGTCATCAAAACGAATTCATTCTGAATGAGTGAAAGAGGCACTGAGGTCATTCTGTTCCATTTTTACCCATATGTGTGAGTATGTTTAAAAGATAGAGACTGGCATCAAGTTTGGCACATTTTAGGCCATCCTAGGAGCTCATCATTCATTGCCCCTCTTATTGAAAATATCCCTGTTCACTCTGTGACAAAATCAACCACAAATTTAACCCAGTTTTATGGCTTTGAACTTAGCCCTGGACAGACTTTGTACTGCACCTGCAGCCTTGGCACAACTCTGAGCTGACATCCCTGGGGGGGGGGGGGGGGGGAGGAGAGGTGTGCTGTGACCGACTGAGCAAATCTGTTGACTCTGCCCTTGTAGTTCCCCTCTGCTTCACTACACAGCAAATGTAGTTTCTACGCACTCTGGAAGATGGTCCCCCTGTGGATCCCCATCTGCTCTCTAGCTAAAATGTTAGATTTTGCATCTGTTCAATCAGGAAGAATCAAGCAGGATACCTATTCTGACCTCTAAAAGCTGTGAAATGTGACCTCAGAATGCCATAGGTTCCATCACATGATATTTTTATAATAATATAGTACTCTTTTCCATGTGCAAGTCATTTTATGCTTTGATAACACTCCAGGTGAAAGAATTAGTGACTGAAAAAGAAAGTATCCAAAAAACTTTCTGGGAAAGTACTGAGCTAGTGAAATATCTGTAGGATAATTTGTGAGTAAAATCTGTGAGAGAATTTGTAAGTAAAATGAAAAACTCTATGGTACATTTTGGTTTTGTGGAATTCCAAGTGAAAGTTGTATTCCAAATTTCATATATATATGGCTACTATATATATACATAAATTTCATATATATAGCTACTATATATATAGTGCGTATATACATATATATAGTGTGTGTATATATATATACACATATATATATATAGCTACTGTTAATCTAATTCTTATCCTCAGGGGTATTTTTTTCCCTTCTCTATCATATTGACTAAGACAGTGAGGTTTGGCACAGATTTCAACACTCACCTAATGTATTTCTGAAGTTCTAATTGATAAAAATGTCCTAACTACTAAATCATTTGGAAAGTAACTGCACTTCTCAATTTGCAAATACTTAGATCAATACCTTCAATAACTTGCTGGTCCTCAAAAACATTTTTAGACATTCTTTTCCTTCTCATTTTCAGATATTTTCCCCAGTGTACTCCCTTTTCACTTCTTTCCTCCTTTTTCAAACTGTATTTTTCTCGTTTCCCTTGTAAACCACAGCCCAATTTTCTTTTCCTCTCCTATTATTTCCCCTCCTCTTTGAGACTGGAGAAGAGAAGGCAAGCAATGGACTGTGGCTTATACACTCCAGCTATTTTTTAAATTCCTCTATTGATTATTTTTCCCCTCTTTCTAGCTTCCCTCCCTATTAATAAACACCAGTTTCATAAAATTTTTCCCCTATCTCACGCTTCTTTTAAAGTTTTCTCCTCCTGGGTAACATTTAAACCACCCAGCTTTGGGACTCCTTATCCCTGCCAATTTGGACCATTTCTTCTTACTTTGCTGACACATAAATCTTTCTAGGCCTCTTGATCTTACCTGTCCACCAAAATAAATATCTGGCACCTGCCCTAATATACCTGACACTGAGACATTGGTTTGTTTCCTGCTATCTTTCCTCTGATCTAACCCATATGGCACTTGTTCCTTTTTACCCTTTAAGGATTTTATTTCTTTGCTTCTTTCAAAAAGCTTTCACTGCCTCTCCATTTATTAATTCACTTCTTGATCCGTGGTCCCCTCTTACTCCAGAACTTTAACAATTATTTTCTAGAGTTCAACTACTAAGATCTTTACTTCTGTCACCTTAGCCTGATGGAATGCATTGAGCTTTCAGGTGTGAGCTGAACAAAAAGAGTAGAAATCCTGTGGACAAAGCCTTTGGCACCAAAGAAGACCCTAGGGCTACTGAAATCCCCTGTGGGCTGGTAAGCTATCTGCAAGGTTCTTTTACACAATATTGTCCTAACAGCTTCCTGTAGGATGTGCCTTTCCTCTTTACCCAGCCCTGGAGAAAGACTCCAGACTTCTTACTGAGCACAGACTGAATTTTTCATTGTCAGGTGATAGAAGGGAAGAGGAAATATTACACTGAAAACACAAAGGGAGCAGAGTATTTAGTTATAATCACTCCTACTTACCAAACACACCAGCCTCTCCTTTGCTGAGCAAAATTAATTTCAAGGCTTCGTCAGGACAGCTGTAATCACAAGAATGACTGGAAGAGGACTTAAAGGTGTGTGGGTGGGTTGGGGGGAGGGATCAAAAGCAGTTAAGTGTTCTAACTGCACCTGCAGGATGCAGGGATGTGACATGAGTTCACATATATGTGAAGGGGGGTGCTGGGGTAGATGCCATTCCCTTATCAGCCGTGGCAGAGAAGCATTTAATTTGCATCTCCCCTCCTGCAAACTCCAACATATTTGATGGTTTAAAAAAACTACAGAAAAACCCAACAAACAAACAAAATCCCTGAAGTTTATTATAACACAAAGCAAGGAGACTGATTCTTGCACTATGATGAAATCAAGCCCTAGTTTATTCAAAAAGGAAGTTGCCGGGGCACTTAACGCTTGGCTGTTTTTTCTCACCTGAAAGTGGGGTCTTCCAAAGGATAACCTTCAGAATATTCTGGGGAACAGTCATGTTATTTGTGGCCTTAAATAAGTGTAAATACATATTAGACATCCCTGTCTTCTAGCAGGGGCAAGTACAGAAGTCTACTAACCAATGGACGAGAAGTATGTGGGCTGTGTGTGCGTGTGTGTGTTGCCTTAGAAATGGGTAATCTTCTCTAAAGCCATGTTGTCATAGTTTTCGTCCTTGGGATCATAGCCTGGAACATGTACCAGGCTTTCTCGCCTGCGGCAGTTTCGTAAGGCAGATTCAGCCCCTTGTTTCCAGGTACTGCCATTCTTAAGGTTTTCCTGAGGAAAATGGAAAGACACATATCAGTGGGATAGTCTTAATGTATTCCAAGTCAAACTGCGGGAATCTTGCTTAGGCTCTCCCTTTGGAAAAAAATGATAGATAAATATGAAAATAACTAAATGATAGATAAATATGAAATGATAGATAGATATGAAAATAAGTACAAAGAACTGACCCAAGGCACTTCCTAACTGATAATTTTGATGCCTCAATCCATGTAGGTACTACTTCTAATGATAATAAAAACAGAAAGAACAATCTAGTGAGCATTCACAATACATCAATGTGTGGTGTGAAGAAGTTTATATATCTAGTGCAACAGTCCTGTGAGGTAGTAGTATTACCTCCTGAGGAGAGACAAACCTGTGTCTCAGAAGGGGTGCCCCCTCCTTCCTGTGAACAGCAAGGCCTCTGGTTGCAACAGGGGTCCCTGTATGCAAACTTCCCAGGAGGCTGCTCAGTGTTACCCTTTGGCAAAGGAGCCCAGTAGTGACATACTAAGTGCCCCCTCCCACTCTCGACTCAGCCTTGAGAACAGAAGCTGCCTGCATCAACAGGATTTCTCATTTATTCCAGGAAACTCAGGCCTGGGAAGGTAAGTCTATAAAGCAGTAAATAACATGATTCTTTCCTTCTAGAACTTCCTCAAAATCCATTTATCCAAACGATACACTGCTTTGCTGGCTGTCATCTCAGCAAATAGATTGCCTTCCCATTCTGAGCCCTTGTCAAGATGATGCTCTCCTCGTGGCAAAACTATGAAACTCAGCTTTACTTCACATACATGTTATTACGGTGTTTTGAGGAAGGAAAGCAAATGACATCTTAGGAGTTGTGATAAGGGCGAAGAGTCTCTCTCCTAAAGTACTGAAAGAGTGAAATATCTGGGTCTGAAAGAACAATAATAAGCCCTCACTAAAAAAGAAACAAAAATGCCTGCCTGTAATCAGGCTGAGAGGACAGACACAGATAAGACCTGTTGCAACTCCAACAGGAAACAACGCTTCTCCCAAGGTCTTGGAATTACCAGATGCCATAATAACTCATTGAGTGATGGCTGCTCTTTAAGCAGTGCTGCCCCAGGTGGCTTTATCTTCATTCCCACTTCTCTTACTTAGACCCTTCTCAGAATCTTTCAGTGGGAACCCGAACCTTTACCCTCTTGTTGAGGGTGGCACTCCCTGGTTCCCCTGGGGTAGCCCTGTCCCCTTGCTGTATGTATCGAGTCAATAAGTCCAATTTGGTCTGATCACAGGCTGTTCCTGGTTGTCTGGGGCTGATATGACCTTAATCGTACTCAGACAGTGTCTGTAGACCTTAATAGCACTGGAACAATGTCCCTAGCCCTGTGTGGCCTAAACACAATTCTCAGTGGGATAAGGGGAGAGCTGGGAGGTTATGTGTATCCTGTCACTTCTCTACCTAAGAAGTTCCACCAATAAATCTTACTTTATATTTACACCTCATGGCACACTGGAGATGTTCATGTGTAGATCACAGTGCATGGTTTCCCCCCAGTTCACAGATAAAAGCTGAAGTTCCAAGAGGTTAAATAACTCACCCAAGGAAAGTTAGACATGGAACCAGGATTAAACCCAGGGCTGACTCTAAAGCCCATGCTTTTCACCATTATACTAGATGTGCCCCCTCTTTTCTTCCTTTTCTATTATTAATTTTTTAAAATTTTCCTAGAATTTACCCTCACAGGGATTAAAGGGAATTTTGGAACTTGATCAGTTGCAACAACAATTCAGCCCAAAGGCACATTTACCTATCAACATAATTTATGTGCTTAAAAACTAGTTAGCTGAGGTAACTGAAGTGGAAACATCTCTTTCAGGTTCTCATATCCACTGCCTTCTCTCCTTGAACCCAGCCTTGCAGATGGTTTAAATGGGCAGAAAGGGAATCCTTTTGAGCCAATTCATGTTGTTCAGAAGCTCAAACATCAGCTCACCTGCTCTGTTCCACTGTCATGCTGAACACCACACCAGCACAGTGTTTTGTACTTCTTGGACCAAAAGCAAAATAAATTGCAAACTGGTCTAATTAGCAGCGGTTGAATATCCTTGCCCTTTTGGTGACCTATTAACAAAAGGAAAAATGGGTAAGTTGTTGCACACTTCCAGGAGTTTCTTTGATTATTTAAGCATTGTCCACTTGAGAAGCAGGTCACTTCTAAGCAGAAAGGTGAAAAGAGGCCTGATTGGTTAAAATACAGAAATTGGTAACTGCTCAAAAAAGTGAGAGTTTGCTTTTAAACATCCACAAACTGTCAGGTCAGGCAAACTCATGGCTATAAACAAATAGAAACAACATATTTATTTTTAAATATTTATTGTGGAAAACCCTCCTAGTACCCTTTGTAGGCCAGCAGAGGAGACTGCAGGAATTATATAATTTCTTCCTTTAGGAAAGCTCTCAGTGTTCCACCAAATCAGATCTATTAGAGGTCATCAGAATCAGTATTAGTGAAATTAGGAAGATTATTTTTACTGTTTTTTCTTCCTTTCACGCCAGCATCCTTAACAAGGAATACCTTCGTGTTCCCTCCAGCTACTCTGGACATCCCTGACGTCTCCTTCCTTATCATTAAAACATACCTGTTCAATGTCTTATTCCTTCAACCCTGTTGTGGAACCAGAGTCTCTGGCCAGCAGAGCCTAAAATATTTACTGTCTAGCCTCTAACATAAAAAGTTTACTAACCTCTGTGTTGGATCTTTGATCTTGTCAGAGAAATGTTATAGATTACATTCTAAATTGTCAGGAATCATATATATGTGTACGGTAAACATATGGCCAGAGGGTCTTTGTTGCAATTACTCAACTCTACCTTTGTAGAGTGAAATCAGCCAGAGACAATAGTATATGAATTGGCATGAATCTGTTTCTATAAAATTTTATTTATAAAAAGAAGTAATGGACCAGATGTGTTCTTAGTTTACTGACCCCCGACCTAAGAGATAAACTTAATGAATTGATAACTAAAGGTTTTATATCTGAGGCCTGTAGCTATATGATACATGAAGAAACAAATTGGGAAGGTTCACATGAGTACAAACTGCTGTGCAGTGGAAACCAGACTAGAATAAACTCACACAGTGTCCTCAGAGTGCGAGGTTCTGGCCACCTGATAAACTGATGAAGATATTTGTTCTTGATTTAGGAAATGGTATTTTCATTTCACAAGGTTAAGGAGATAAAGGAAAACAACTCTTAACTGCCCAGTAGAATTTTACCAGTAATAACAAAAACTTTAAAGTATATCTTGGGCCAAGATCACCTTTTAATAGCTGATGCAGAGAATCATTAATGATATAAACCATCTGGAGGTACTAATCAAAATAGACATAATTCTATTTTATGAGTAACATAAATAGCATATATTTGAAGTGCTAGATCATCTAGAAGAAGCAGAATTGAAATTATCACCTATTAAGACCAAGCAGGACAAATAGCAAGAACTAGACAATATACGACACATGATGAGCAGGCCCACAAAAGGCCTCTGGCTTCCCCACTGACCCTGTCCTGCAAACAGTTAACATTTTAAGACATTTTTAAAGATTCATTGGGTGTTATAGAAGGTTTATGAAAGCCCTTTTGTGACCAGACCTGAAGGTGTTCAGATAGCACTAGTGCCTCATTTGGAAGATAGGTGCCAGGAGGCAAGGATCAAAGCTATTTTCAAAGATTTGGTCGAGTGTCATAATTACCCTCTGATAAAGTGCTTCCTTTTGGTGTTAAGGACATTTCCCTAAGATTTTGGATATTTGTAGAAAAATAAAACACAAGGGTTGATACAAGGACAGTTGTTTGTGCTCAAGATGGCAAAGAAGTTTCCATCTAAATACAACATAATGGCTGCTGCATTAACACAAGAACATGTCAATTCCAACAAGCATCTGGAAAATACCTAGAATTTATGATGCCCACAATACCTGCTTTGGAACCAGCCAGCTAAAACTTTAGCTGTCTTCCAAAGGTGACTGACCACTCAACTGATAAGTCTAGGTGTATCCTACTAAGATCAAGGAAGCCTCCGTGGTTATCAGGGCACTGAGGCAAAAATCTAAGCACCATAAATAGACCCCCTTTCATTTGAGCCCATTTTCCATAACGAAAAATATTTGGGGAGTTCATGAATGGCTGGGGTTACAAAATTTATATTCTAATCCTTAATAGCCAAGATTGGCTTAAATTTAAATGAAGAGCTGGTGATCTCTTGCCCAGAGCAATAAGGCATTGGAGTTTGCACATAGTGTTTCTAGTCACCAGGAATATTGCCATTCAGATTTTGTGTTAAGTAGTAATCTTGACTTCCCGTATAGCCTGTGACTATATAATGGTAGTGGAAAACTAGAATATCTTAATATTTGATTCAGCTAAACTGCATACTCCAAAGAGGCAGAGTAGATTACAGTGGGCCTATTCCATGCCATCCTCCCCCACCAATCCTTCATGAACTTTGGCATAAAAAGGACACTGAACCATCAGAGGGACTATGGCTCAAGGTACAGGGGGGAAGCCAACACTGGTACCAGAAATGGCATAGAGTGAAGCTGCTCACTGCAGAGCTCCTGGGCCTAGAGGAGTGGCCTCCGAAGGACACCATATGCAAAAGCAACAGTAAGACTCTCCTCTGCTTATCTAGTAGGCTAGTAAATGCTAACCCATGATACAGTAAGGCATTTATGAGGAAAAAACTGAGATGAAGGGGAAAAGAACCACTCTTAATGTTTAATCTTCTTACTGATATATTGCAAAGGATTTTTCCTACTCAGGCCCCTGAGGGCTATGTGTCTAAACATCTTTTTTTAATAATATATGGGTAATATTTAAGAATACACTATTCATATTAGTAATCACGTGTACAATAATCGGGGGGATGCTTTTACATGTCAGTTTTGAGAAAGTAGATAATATCTCTTTGGGAAAAAGGACTTTTTGTGGTGGACCCAAATTCAGACCCATAAGACAGCTGCCTAGTCCAGAAGTGTGTGAGACCAGCCCATGTCTTCCTTGGTCCCCAGAAGAGGAAGGCATGTAACCGACCTGTCGCAAAGCTGATGATTACTCCAGCAGCCATGCATCCCAGGCAGCCTACTGCACTGTAGTATAGGTAGGAGAGCGCATACCAGGTCTCAGCGATGGCAGGTCTGCAGAGAACAATGACACATCATCAGTTCCGTGTGTGTGAAGTCATGATTCACAGTGACTTACAGGACAGCCGAGGGTTCATTTTAGGGACTGGCACCTCTCAAAACCCCCAAAGCTTAACTTTTTGTCACTTGATTATTTTTTTTAGAAAACCGACTGTAGACTAGTTGTACTTTATATTCCACTCAACCCAATCCATCTGTGAATTACAAGTCTTGCTACTGAACCACAATTGCAATGAGGACCATGCCTTCCATTTCTTTTGTATTATTTATTCTTCAGACATTTACAAGGCCCAGATTTAGTGCCAGAAATTGTGACAGACACTGGAGATTAAAGATGAGTAAGCCACGAAGTCTTCATGTAGGAGTTGACAATCATAAAATAGGCTAGAACACCAGGGTGGAAGAGGAACAAAGGATTTGGAGAATATTCAGAAAGAGTGTCAAACCCAGGCTGATATGTGAGATGATGCCTCAGGTTATTTTTTTTAAATGGTTAGTTTTAATCAATCAAAGAAAGCAGTTAGGGCTAGGATTTAGCATTCCAAGAAAAGAGGATAGAATAAGCACAGGCAGTAAGGAAGAAACAACATAGTGTACCTGAGAACTCAGACCTCCAATTAGCCCTCTTGCCAAGTTCACTCTTGGGCATCAGGATGCAGAGGGATGGATATTTACAGAAAGCTGGAGCCCCTAGACACTCTTCAATGCTGGGTACCACCCAGAGCCATTCTCATAGGGGAGCAAGATGGTCTCCTCAGACTTAGCACAGAAGAATGCACTTTTCTCTAACCTGGTAACCCTCTCTCTGGGACTTGATGCTATCCTGAAGGTCAGTATACCTGCTGGACAGCAGTGGAGGCACTGATTCTGTCACATTTGATGGGACACACTGGTCAGTTGATAAAGGCAAAGGCCATGTCTTGGAGGTTGGTGCAGGGTAAATTAAGGCCCCAATGGCCACCCAAAATGACAAGATGATCCCAGTCAGAAGGCCTCCTAGGGCACCCTTGATGAAAAAAAAAAAAAAGTAATGAGAGATTTGACAAAGCCATTGAAAGAATAATGAGATGAGGATTCTACCCCAGATCTTGGCCACATGTGCTAGAAACAGCCCACTTACACTGCCTGCCTTCAACCCCCCACAATGTAGCTTTAATTAGGAATAAATGGTTCCTTAAATGAAGACATTAGAGGGTTTTACTGTGGTCATTATATGTAAAATTTCTAGCAGAATTTTTTTTTCTCTTTTTGGTTTCTTCCTCATCTCTTAAACATCTGCTGAACCTCAGTTTCCAGTAGAAGAGTTTCAGAAATTCAGGAAAACATCAGATAATGGAGACGCTGGGGTCATTTTTCACTGACAGCCATTATAAGCTACTACTATATAGAAACTTTTACCCCCATAGCTCTTCCCAAAGTAATTCTGCTCAAGTCCTCTGACTCCCAAGTTTGGAGTTTTTAGTTTGAGTCTAACTACTAGCAAGTATATTTACTAGTCCTGTCATTTAAGGGTCATACTTCTTGACAAAAAGTTAAAAGTCAATGAGTCATTTCTCCTGTAAAGGAAACAGAACAATCGAGCAGGGATCAGGACCACTGGAAACTAAAATTGGATGTTGCTGGTCTCTGCCAGATAGCTGAGCCTTCTCTGTGACAGAAAACACTTGTTGGTTTCTCTATTTATTCAGAAAAAAAAACTCCTCAATTACAGCACCAGAATGTTCTGTTCGTTATAGTTTGGGGGAAACTAAAGCAATGTGTATGATTTGAATACCTGGGCCCTTGGTCTAGACCAGCGGTCTGCAAACTTCTTAACAACCAGCTAAGGAGTATTTTAGGTTTTGTGGGCCATTCAGTGTCTGTCACAACTACCCAATTCTGCCATCACAGCACAGAAACAGCCATAGACAGTATATATACATAAGAGAGTGGCTGTGTTCCAGTAACACTACTTGTCATCACTGAAAGGTGAATTTCACATAATATATAGGTGTCATGAAGTATTATTTTTCTTTTGATTTTTGACAACCATTTAAAAATGTTTAAACCATTTTTAGTTTGCAGGTCATCCAAAAACTGGAGATCAACTAGATTTAGCTTGAGGGATACAGTATGCTGGCCCCTGGCCTACCAGTAAAGGGTGAATGGACTTCAGTAGGAGAGTCAACCCTCACTGATTTATAGTAGCTGCCTGGAGAGCCGTGCTGAGAAGGATTCTGAGGTTGCATCCACATTCTGTGGAAAGAGAGCCATGACTGATTAGTAGGATCAGCCATGGCTAACGACAAAGGGAGAGGTGACCCCAATTGGTATTTTTTACTTTCCTCTATCTAGAACAAGGTGGTTTCCTGGATTAAATAGCAGGACCGTAACTCGCTAACATAGATGAATTAATGTTTTGAATGAACTAAGTTGTTATGTTGCTAGTTATTAGGGTTCTTTTTGTAGCTAGGAAATTACCTTTCCTCATATTATCTCCGCAAGAATTAAACTAGCCCTGTCAACCTCAATCTCAGAAAAGTTGATTAAAACAAAGTGTCTCCTAATAATACTGCAAGGAAGCACTGCAAATTCCCAAATGTTTCACATCTATCCACTCTCTTTACCTATCTACACAAGATTTATCTAGAATAGAGGTCAATAAGGGTCAGGTAGCCACAGAGACCTAATTAGGCATACCATGTGGCTCAGGCTTTATCAAGACTCCTATAGTATATTTAAAAATATGAAGAACTGGGCTTCCCTGGTGGCGCAGTGGTTGAGAGTCCGCCTGCCGATGCAGGGGACACGTGTTCATGCCCGGGTTTGGGAGGATCCCACATGCCGTGGAGCGGTTGGGTCCGTGAGCCATGGCCGCTGAGCCTGCGCGTCCGGAGCCTGTGCTCCGCAACGGGAGAGGCCACAACAGTGAGAGGCCCACGTACCGCAAAAAAAAAAAAAAAGAAAAGAAAAACTAACTAACTAAATAAAAATATGCATACAGTCAGGTTGCCTAGAGTCTAAAGACTTTCTAAAAAGATTTGCATGTAAGTGGATGAATGGCAATAAATGACAAATGGCAATTTTGCTAGATTGAAAAAATTATATTTTAAATATTTAAAAATATTACTATAGTACTATTTTTCCACATAAGTGTTCCTTTTGATTTATGTTTACTACACAGTCATCCAACCAATGTTTATTTAAAGGCAAACCACTAGCTTGTCAGCCAACAGCACAAAGAAGATTCAGCTGTCAGAATAAACCAGGCTGGTCTCCCCTCCCTTTCTTAAATTAGTTAATTAATTAAATTACTTATAATTTTGGGTAACTAAATATAGAAAAGAAAATTTACATTTTTAAAGTTTTTAAAATCATGTTTTAACTAAACTATGTCTGATCTCAATATCTATTTTAAATTTCATTTTGTGGGCTCTTAATTTAGAGAAGACAATTTAAACCCTAAAGAATCAGGTTTGATGCCATGACATAGGTATTTCATGACCACTACTTTCTTGGCTTTCTGCTCCTAATACAGCTTCACTGAAGTCAGAGATTGGAAGGCTGGGGTTCTATTTAGTTCTGCTGTAGAAAGAAGCCCCCATTTTTTTCTGGCAAAGACAAATAGCCTTTCCAAGGAGGACTGAGAGGAGGGAGAAAATGTCTGGGGCCTAGTCTCAGCTGGGAAGTGTGAAGAGGGGCGTGGGAGACTTACCTTCCAGTTCACAAAAGGGAACAGGATTCCCAGAGAGAACAAGCCCAGCATCGGTCCCCCACACATGCCGTGGATGCTGAGGGCAGCCTGTGGATCAAAGCAGATCAGATCAACAATACACTCCCCTAAATCTGTGGCCCACCTAGGAGCACCCCCTTTCTTGGACCTGAGATGAAATACAGTCCTAGTCTTGACTGTGCCACTCATTAATCATGTGCTTTCTGGAAATCATTTCTCCATTCTGGGCTCATTAATAAGCACTGTTTATGTAAAACACCAAAAACGCCTACAAACGTATGTGTGTGAGGGTGTGCACGTGTGTGTAAACACACACAGGCAATTTGGATTTGGTAGAATAAGTTTTCCCTCAAGCCTGAACTTATTGATTTGTTTATATTTTCTATCTTATCAAAAGCTTTTTAAATAATGTACCTAATAAATACATCTATACTTATGTTGAATATCTCAGGTAGTTGATCCAGCTGTTCTAATTTAGTTTGAATAATTCTATAATTTTAATAATAATAATTGTCTGTTACCCCTCTCCTGCTATCCCAGCAGAATACCTCAAGGATGTTGAAGCATTAAGTTGGGACATGATGGGGAGGATATTGGACATTCCATATCCTATATCCCATTTTTATGGCTCTATCTCCTTTGGATATAGAGAGAGTTTGGCAAATGCATTTCCATATCTCTTAACCTCTAAGTTATTGAAGCCGGCAAACTGGTTAGGGGCTTTAATTAAGCTAGTTTTCTATCAACCTATAGCCTTGGACCATGGCCTTGCAGAAGTCTTGAACATACACAGGCACTGACATGCCTGCAAGGGAACATGTATACACATAATGTGCGTGCACGCACACACACACACACACACATACACACACACACACACAAAGCTACTCTGCAATACAGCCCTGTCTAGTTCTATCAATACAACTGCAAGGCTCTTAGATAAAGCAGCTGTGATAAAGATGCTCTAAAGACTTTATACATATTTCCTATTTGTCAGGCACCCCTACATGTCCTATGTGTCAGAAAATAAAGATGAAATACCCTGGCACTCTAAATAAATGACCTCATTTCATCCCCACAATTACCCTGCTTAGTTGGTAGCGCTAACTGGATTTTATAGATGAGAAATTTGGACCGAGAGAAAACATATTAAAAGTATACTTTCAGTTAGAAAGTGGCAGAGATGAGATTTACGAGTTTTAAGACAGGGTTGTCTGGCTCTGAAACCCACATTTTCTCTCCTAAAAGCAGTCCCACCTAAAAATAAATAAAAAATAAAATAAAAGTAAAGTCAGAGAACAGACCACCATCATGGTCTCCTTTTTCTGTTTAAGGGGAAAAAGTTCTTGAAAGAATCCATCACTAAGAGAATACTGAGATTCAATTTTTGGCCCTGCCACACGTAACACATAATTTGGTGAACCTTCAGTTATTAACTCAGATTCATTTTACTTCAGAGAGTCTTCTTTCTCTATAAAAAATAGAAATAGGACGAAGGGGCCTTCAAGTCCACTCCAGCTGCAATATAAATTTATTTATCCAGAAAAATGAGCTACAATGCACTGTTATGATTGTTTTTCCAGGATAATTTTTAGAGAAGTCAATGATACAGATTGATCTTTGACAAGATGGAGGCAAATAAGATTAAAGTAGATACTTTTCCCTAACGTCAATACTTAATATTCTTGACATATTCTCTGCTGATTGATAGTATTAATTCATAGTTGCTGTGGTTGCTGAATTTGGAAGTTACTTTACTAGCTATTATATGGGAGAATCAGTAAGTTAGGAAAAATGTTTATTTCCTCCTGTGGGAGAGAAAATGAACAATCTCTTACAAAGTCCTTAGCCAATATGCCCCAGGGGGAAAAAAGTCTTCACATGCTAGAAAGAGAAATAAATCAAAGAGTTTCTGGATTTGAAAAATATGTATTTCTGTAATGTACAAAACTAACCTCAATTTCTTATCTTTCTTTTTTTGTTGTCATTAAGCGTGTTTAATTGGAGGAAGACAGAGCTCATCTGACAACCTCCACCTCAGTGGCCAAATCTCACCTAAGCCCCTCCTGCAAGGAAAGGACAATGGCTCAGAAAATGTGTTCTAGGACTGAGGTTGCCTTGCTGTGTCTTAGTTTTCTCAGATGTCAAGTGGGGATCAAAATACATAGGGGCGGGCCCATTTCCCAGCTCCACCACTCTTTCATTATGTGAATTTGGGGCAATTCTTCACCTCTCTATTTCTTAGTTTCTTCATCTGTAAAACTAGTACATTAATCATAATACCTCGTAGAGAAGTGATGAGGATTAGATGAGATAATACATTTGGGATGGTAGCTTGAACATAAGCGTTCCATAAATGTCAATTGTAATTATTGGTTTTCTTGCTAAGATTATCATTCCTACTTTTATTTCAGGATCATACATTCTCAGATCTGGATTTCAAAAGGGTTTCTAATTTTATTACAGTGTACCTTGTCACTGAGTCTCATTACTAGTTTTTAAAAGTTTCCCCTCTTGAAAGAAATTTTGGTTGAAATTTTACATGTATGTGTAATTTGGACCTGGTATTGGAGAGTATGAGCATTTGGGATTTGGAGGAATAGGCAAAGTATTAGAAAAGAAGGTGGGTAAAAAGTTGCTACAAAATCAAGTGAGTCTTTTCCCTCTTTCATTACCTGTACAACACTCCCCAGGAGGGATGCAGCCACGGCCATGGAGGTACATATCACGCCAAACAATAGACCTGGAGGAAAGAAACTTCATGACTATCATCCAAGCTGGCTTTGAGGGATCCACTGAGCTCCTGCCCAGGGCCTTCTCTCATGTAAGCCCTATCAGAAGGGGTCTCAGGAAGGACTGTCCACCCCGCTTAGCCATCACAAGCCCCAAGAGGGGCATTTAAGAGACTTTCTCCCAAAGACATGCTTTCCTAGGTCAGGCAGAATGAGCTGGAATCCAGCCTTGAGGAGTCTTCTCTTCAAGATTTAAGAAGAACGCTGTCCTGATGATTTCTCTGGTGGTCCAATGGTTGAGACTTTGCCTTCCAATGCAGGGGGTGTGCAGGTTCGATCCCTGGTCAGGGAAGTAAGATCCCACATGCCTCGTGCCAAAAAACCAAAATATAAAACAGAAGCAATGTTGCAACAAATTCAAGAAAGACTTTAAAAATGGTCCACATCCAAAAAATATTTTAAAAAAAGAAAAAGAAGAAGAAAGCTGTCCTGTGGAAGCAACATGAAAATGCAGAAAGGTCACTGGTCTACTAGGCTAATCCAGATTAAATTCGTGAGAATTAAATCCATTTTGACCACTCACCAATAATCACCTGAAGAGGCTACTAACCTCTCTGGGATATGGATAGTTTTTCATCATTAAAATGGCTAAATAGCTATACAGTTTACCTCACAGATTTTGCAAATCTGGAAAATTTTCCTGGTCTTTTCATGCTTTATTCATATCTTCATTATGGCCCTCAGTATACTGCATAATGATTTCTTTGTTTACATGGCTATGTTGGAGCATCATAAGGGCCATCAGGGTACCACACTCTGCAGCATCTTGCACAGGGTGCCTCCAGCGTCATAGGATCTCGCTGGATGAATCAACATATCCATCTTAGTAATCTTTTAAAGGTGATGTCTTCTTTCAAACCATCTTCTTAAAAATAATTGTTTTTATACATCTTTGTTTAAAAACTATCTGAAAAGTCATTCAATTCCCATTACAATCCTAGACTAAATGAGAGAGGGTGAGAGACAAGGTGCTGGAGATGGATTTAGACAGACACAAAGTGACAGAAATAGAGAACATGATTTTTCTCATTCTGTTTGAAATTCTCTCTCAGCTAAATATTTGGCTCAGTTCCCAATGTCACCATTAATGCCATTTTATTGAGTACTGACCATATGTCAAGTGCTTTACTAAATGCCAGTGCTATAGATGCCACTGCCCCAGAGATCTCACATTTTAGGAAGGGACTACACATAAATAAATTAATTTATCCAACAGTGCCTGTTGCATAGTATTATTATCATTATTATCATCATCATTTCAGATTTAGTACATGATATCTATAAAATTTATTATCAGGAATTCACTTTTTTTTTTTTTTGCTATACACGGGCCTCTCACTGTTGTGGCCTCTCCCATTGTGGAGTACAGGCTCCAGATGCGCAGGCTCAGCAGCCATGGCTCGTGGGCCTAGTGGCTCTGCGGCATGTAGGATCTTCCCGGACCGGGGCATGAACCCGTGTCCCCTGTATCGGCAGGCGGACTCTCAACCACTGCGCCACCAGGGAAGCCCAGGAATTCACTTTTAAGATGAAATCAGGATAGCAAATTTTAATGCTATATTTTCCAACTTCTCAATAAAACACAGAAAAATAAGGAAACTCACACAACACTAAAATCCAAGTTTGATCAATAAACCTCTCAGAATTCTAAAATTGTTCCCATTATATTTAAAGATGATAGATTAGAAACAATGTTTGCCCTCATTCTGTTTCACTTCATGAATAAGCAGAACTCCACCTGCCTGAAGAAAATAACAAAAGTGTCTTTTCTCTACTACCAATTACCCTCTTGCTGGGCCAACAGTTATCTGTTTCAAATGGGATTCTAGGCAACCACCCCTCAACCCAAGGGTTCTACTTTTTTGTGCTGACTAGAGAATTGATTCAGTCCACCTCTCCCCCATATCTTTACACTTCCACCAGATTGCAATCAATAGCAACCTACAAGACAGCGAGTTTAGGGGAAATTGGTGGGGTTCCATGGAGACCTGGAGTGTATGGATCCACAGACAAAGCAGTAAATGGCGGGGGGTAGAGAAAACACCACAGTTGCAGCAAATACTATGGATTTTCCAAGTGCTACATCAGCTCGGAGGATCAGACAATAAACCATAGGCATAAGAGAAAGTTCTACCCAGCATATTCATGAATATCTGCTAGAAATTGGGAACTGCACCAGGAGTGATGCCAATCCACCTGCTATTAGCTGTAACTCATTATGCAAGATAGTGAAAAAATTAAGGCAATTCAACTACCCAGTTAACAAACATTCAGTCAGCACCAATCTCTCCTTGTTCAAGCATAAGGAAAAAGAATAAAAGAAATATGGGATGCATGCCAAAATATTACTAAACAAGGAAATGAATAATTAACCTGAAAACTCAAATACAGAATATGTTTTCTGGAAATACTTAAGAACCAGAAAAAAAAGTATTTAGAAACTGGCAATTTCAATATGATGCAAAACAGATAGATTCAATTATGCAACAAGTGCAGTTCAAGAGAAAGCAAATGGTATGAAAACACAACAAGGTAGGGTGCAACACCCAAAAGTTTAGATGAAGATGAATCCAGGTGTGATAAGGAAGAACTATAAGGAAATTAAAAATTATAATAGTTGACCAAGCACTTCCACACCTAAGTATTTATCAAAGAGAAATGAAAACATGTTCACAAAAAAGACCTGTGCAAGAATATTCATAGCAGCTTTATTCATAAAAACTTCAAACTGAAACAACCTAGGTCCATCAATAGAAGTAGAAATTTTTAAAAAAAGGTAAATCCATACAATGTCATACTACTCAGCCATAAAAAGGGATAAACTACTGATACAAAAAAAAACATGGATGGATCTCAACAATATTATGCTGAGTGAAAGAAGTCCTTACAAAAAAGAGTGGTACTGTGTGATTCAATTTATATGAAATTCTAGAAGAGGTAAAACTGATCTATGATGAAAAACACCAGAATAGTAGCTGCCCCTAGAGGGAAGTGGGAGTAGGAATTGACCAGAATAACCAAGATAACTTTCCAGGGTGATGGCAATGATTTATATCTTTAGTGATTGAGTTACACAGGTGTACACATTTTTCAAAACTCAGCAAATATATACTTAACATTTGTCCAATTCATTGTGGGTAGATTTTACATTTAAAAAACTTTAACCAATTATTGAATTCTAGTTAATAATATGCTAAAATAATTAGGGGAAAGTGTACTGATGTCTGCAATTTATTTTTAAGTGTATCAAATATATGATGCATTAATGGATGGATAGACAGCTAGATAGATATGTGAAAAAGCAAGTTTAATAAAACATTAATGGAGAATCTTGGTGGTATATATACAGGAAATCATGGTAAATGTCTTTAAACTTTTCTGTATGATTGAATTTTTATAGTAAAATGTGAGGAGCAAAACACAACAGCAGAATTCAAATCATTATTGTTAAGAAATTTACTTTGTGGAGAACTTAAAGTAACATTGAGATAAAACCTGAGCCCTTCAAGCATGCAGAGGAAAAGGACAAAGTTATGAAAATAAGGGAAATAATGAAGAATATGGAGAACACAAACCCCGAATGAGGGGAGCTGCTCTACCAGATATTTTAAATAAAACACTGCAAAGCTATAATATAAAACAAGATGGTATTAGTTCTGCAATTGATAAATAATTTAATTTAATGAAAATAAGTATATAATATTAAACATATCTTGATAGATAAAATAATTTTATATTGCATATTATTACTACTAAAACTATTAAAAACCAATGAAGAATATTTGGTAATAAAGGACTCTAGAAAAGACTTTGGCTTTATTAGACAAGCTGACTGGCGATAGTGAGCAGAACATCTTCCTCTGTGGAGAGACTAAACAGGATCAATACATGGCGTAATCAAGAGGTGTTGATGTGATGCATCTAGGGTGTAGGATGAACACAGAAGAATGTCGAATGTAAGGTTGGTAAAAGCTAAGCTAACTGGTCATTCTTTCCTAGTACCCTCCTGGTATCTCCAGAAGTGTAAGACTTGACATGTGAGATTCCTCATGTATCTTCACATGAACTTGTGCCTGTCAGAGTGCCGTGAATAGCGTGTGCAGGATTTGACACGTACCACACGTTCATTTCATGATATGGAATACAAGATCCACTGGCTGTACCTACATAAGCCTTTACTGATCCAGGTGCTCAGCTTGTCAGAGAGATGGGGAAAACAGCTCTTGACAAAATCCTCAAACGTCACTGTTGCTAAGGCATTGATGCTGGCAGCCACGGTGCTACAGGGAGAGAAAATCGAGAACATAGTCCAAGGTAAATAAAGCTGACCGGCCTGCCCTGGTGTCCAGGGCAAATAGACAAGGCAGGGCTCTAGAAAAAAACAGAGACAGACATATGTCCTTATTCTGGAACTTCAGGGGAACTACATGGCCTGTCTACTCACTCTTCAAAGCTGCTTCTGTGCTTAATGCTCTTTGATATCTTCCTCTAACTCCAGTGAAGAAGCTAGGCTTCCATGCTGGAACTCTCACTGATTCCCCTAACAAGACATTAAATGAGTTAGAATGCAGTAGCTGAGATTTGTGTGTGTGTGTGTGTGTGTGTGTGTGTGAGAAGGTTAAACTTGAGGCAGAAAGTACTGACTATCCTAATCCAGGAATCAGTACAATATGCCATTCACTCATTCATTCATTCACTCATTCATTCATACCATTTATGCATCTGTTCATTCTGAGTACTAGGCATACAATGGTGAACCAGAAAGGTATAGAGCTTACACTCTACTTGGTGACATAGACATTTAACAACCAATTATACAATTGACTACAATTGTTATGAAGAAAAATAACAAAGAGCTATGAAATCATGTCTTTCAGAGGCCTAAACCGATATGAAGTTAGGATATTCTTCCCTAAGGAAGTGATGGTTAAGATAGGCACTGAAAGGACCCATGCAAATTCAGAAAAAGATGTTTTAGAACAAAGGGAAAATTACAAGTAAATGCCTACAGGTGGAAAACTTGTTTCATTCAACAACAGGAAGCCCCAGTGTGACTAGCATGCAATTAATAAGGGAGAAAGGAGCAAAGATAAGACTAGGAAGCAGGCAAAGACCAAAAGCACATAAAAGCTCTGATATTCTCTCTGACTTTCCAATCAGAGTTCAGTCTTATAGCCCTAAAACTCGCTTAGTGGACAGAAAACCCAAGAAGTTGTTTTCTTTGCAGAATAGCATGAAAGCTTATTAAATTCCTCATCTAGACTGGGAATATTTTAGCTAGTAGAATAGACGTTCCCTATAAGACTCCTCTTCTATCTGTAGATCCATGCAAGTCAAATAAGGAAAGGAGATGATCAAATAAAATAAACTTCCATGCTCCCAACATATATGGCTCAAAATCCATCATTTGAAAGTTTCGAACATTAGGATTAACCCTTGAATCCATTGGGAGGGAGGGAACAAAAAACTGATTTTGGCCCAGAGGGAGCAGATTTGTAGAACCTTTGCTGGGTTGCTTTTGAGGTCAGATGTATTATCCATATGTCAATTTCTCAGATTCTAAAACTGTTACAAGATGGTGAAAATCGTTTTTTTTTCCTATCACTCAACCACCATCTCTTTACTCCACCCCCCACTCTTGTCTTTCCCTTTCCCTAACCCAACACCCTCCTTAATGTTATAGTAATAGTAATCTCTCTATAATATGTACTGTCCAGTGTCTCTTTCTTGGAATTTTCGAACTTGAGATCAAAAGAATCAACCATTCTCTTATGGAGGAATTAATCTGTTGACAGCTATATTTCTCCATTCTGGAGTCAGCTTTAAGAAAAATAAATAAAACTCTGTAGGGAGGGACAAAATGAAAGCTAGTGTGTCACCCTACTTGTGTTTGATCCTCTGGTGTTCATCATTTCTGTCCTTAGTTTCCTTGAGATACTAATACCAACACCACAGAAAATATGACTTTATATTACTGATGCAAAATCCTACAAAGAGTATTAGTAAAAATAATTCAGCAGAACACTAAATTAAAATTATACTATAAGCAATTTAAAGTCATTATATGAATTAAGAGATGTCACTATTTTTGAAATGTCAACATATTAATATGCCAAAAGCTAAAAAAGCAAAAAATACTCATTTCAAAAATGCCAATAGTTGGGCTTCCCTGGTGGTGCAGTGGTTGAGAATCCGCCTGCCGATTCAGGGGACACGGGTTCGTGCCCCAGTCCGGGAAGATCCCACGTGCCGTGGAGCAGCTGGGCCTGTGAGCCATGGCCGCTGAGCCTGCACGTCCGGAGCCTGTGCTCCGCAATGGGAGAGGCCACAGCAGTGAGAGGCCCGCATAAAGCAAAAAAAAAAAAAAAAAAAAAATGCCAATAGTTTACCAAAATTCAATATTTCTCCCTGATAAAAATATTTCTTAAAGTAAAATAAATATATGCATTTTTGTTCTTTTTTATGATTTTATTAGTTTTATATAAATATTTTAAAATGTAAAAAATAATATAGTTTAAACCAAAACCTGAAATCATATTTAATGGTAAAATCCAAGAACAATTCCCTTTAAAATGCATAACAGGCACTTCCCTGGTGGTGCAATGGTTAAGAATCCTACCTGCCAATGCAGGGGACATGGGTTCGAGCCCTGGTCTGGGAAGATCCCACATGCCGCAGAGCAACAAAGCCTGTGAGCCACAACTACTTAGCCTGCACTCTAGAGCCTGCAAGCCACAACTACTGAGCTCACCTGCCACAATTACTGAAGCCCGTGAGCCTAGAGCCAATGCCCCACAACAAGAGAAGCCACTGCAGTGAGAAGGCCACGCACCGCAAGGAAGAGTAGCCCCTGCTCGCTGCAAATAGAGAAAGTCCACACACAGCAATGAAGACCCAACACAGCCAAAAATAAATAAATAAATAAATAAATTTATTTAAAAATAAAAAGATAAAGTGCATAACAAAACAAGGATTTCTGTAATCCCTAAATTTTTTTATCATTGTTCTCAAAGCATAATTACATAAGAGTGAACATAGAAGTGTAACTTTAGAAAAGAAGAGAACTCAAAAGTATTTGCAGGTATTATGATTTGAGTACACCCAAGTTCTATAGAATTAACTGAAAATAATTAGGAAAAATCTGATATCAAGGGAAATTCTGTAAAAGAAATATAATGAATAAATACTAACCTAACATATTTTAAATCAAACTTTAAAGCTTAGTCACTAAAATTATTAATATTGTCCTAACTGTACACAAATAGATCAAAGGAATATAAAAGAAAGTCCAGGAAAAGTTCCAAATATATAAAAGAATGTAGGATGTGATAAAGGTAGTATTTCAAGTCAGTGGTGAAAATGTGGCTTTTTACTAAAAAATAATGGGACAACTGTCTACTAACTTAGAAGGAAAATAAGTCAGGAACTCCTCTTCATTTCTTATACCCCATGTATAGTCTAGATGATTTAATAATTTTAACATTTAATAAGGCCATAGACTAGAATGATATCTGGATGATTATCTATAAACATGGAATGGAGAAGCCTTCATAAGAATGATATAAACCCAGAAACCAAAATGTAAAAGGATTGATTAATATGAAATAGAAGCTCAACATACTCAAAAATACTATTAATAAAGCAAATATACATAGGACAGATGAGAAAAATGAGACATGTCAATAGGCTATTTTCTTATATATATAAAGAAGAAAACTCAAAAGAAAAAAATAGCAGGGAATATGAATTGGCATTTTACAGAAAAAGAACTACAAACGGCCAGTGAAAGTATGGAAAGGTAGCCAACCCCACTTCTGATCAAGGGAATATGTATCATACTAAGTGAAGTAAGTGAGACAGAGAAAGACAAATACCATATGATATCACTTCCATGTGGAATCTAAAAACATGATACTGTCTTAATGTTTTAGTCCATTGCCCTCAACACTCTTGCCCCCATTCGCCAAGTCACTATCATGTCTAACCTGGATTAAGGCAAAAGACTCCTGTGTAGTCACCCACTTTCACCACTCTTGCTTTTGTGATAGCCACTTCCCTCCACAAAGAAGACTGAGTCTTCAGTTGTATGACACCATCAAACCTCCTTGCTTCAAACCTTCCTATTTAATATGAAATGCAAGCTCTTTATTCTTTCATAAAGGTTCTTCCTGATCTGATGCCTGCTTGCCTCTTTAGGCTCCTCCCCATCTGCTGTCCTCCCCGTTCCTTATGCTTCAACTCTTCTCTTGGATCCTGAACTATTCCATGCAGATTATCTCCTTGAGGCTTTGGTATTTGCCCTCCCCACTGCCTGTAAAAGTTTCTGCCTGTGATCTTCACAGAGCTGGCTTCTCCACACACTTTAGATCTCAACACAAATGTCATATACTTAAATAGGAATTCACTAAAGACCCTATCAAAAACAAAGTCCCCAAACCTAACCTCTCTCTAGGTTATCACTCTGTCATTTCCTTTATACTATTTGTCATTATCAAACAATATCTTCTCTTTTTTGTTGTTGTTTAGTTATATATTGTCCATCTTCCATGTCTACTAGAATGAAAACTCTATATCAGGGCAATACTTATGCTAGTCTTGTTCCCTGAAGTATCCCCACTGTCACCAGCTGTGTTTGGTATAATATAAACCTTCTAAAATATTTGTTAGAATAAATGTGTGAAAAAATTTGTATTTAGAATAATGTCTACATTTTGGATATGGATGTTCTTACATTTTGGATATGGATGTGCCTGAGTGTGTTATTGAAGATAGAGAGAATGGATTGCAAAGGATAGATCTGTAAGAATGTATTGCAGCTGAATGAGAAATGCCAGCAGAGACAGCTGCCTTGTGTGCAGGTGATGCGAAATCATGGGGGCAGTTGGCATCAGACAAGGTGGAGAAAATAAACAGAGAGATCTAGTGCAAAGGCAGACCTAGGTTTATGTACCACCTCTGTAGTTTACTGTCTCGCCATGGGTAAGTTACCTACCTTGCTAACTCTTAGTTTCCTTATTTGTAAGCTGATGATAATGAGTAGTTTCGGCCTCATATAATGTGTGACAACTAATGAGCAAATGCATATAAGGCATTCAGCAGGGCAGCTGACACACAGTGAATACTCAGTAATACTGATGATGACTACGACCATTACCCTTGTCATCCTTGTTGCCTGGCTATCACCATCCTCACCATCATCATTATCAGAACATTATTGCCAAGTGTAGTCAATACACCAACCTCAGAGTTCCACTGAAGGCACAAGCCACAAAAAGTCCTGGCAGTCCTGGCATTGTGGCAAATAACTCCATGACGAAGTATGGCATCAGCTGAGGAGGAGGCAAAACAAGATGGGATTAGTGGTCTCATCAGCAGTGTCTGAAATGTGGGACTGTATTGTAGCTTTTTAGCAAAAGGAGGTGGGAAAAAAAAGAAAAAAATAAAGTAACAATAAAGGGATTTGTCTGGACTATTGTTGTTAAATGCTAACAAATGAGGTTATGATCAATCCAATTCCATGGACCTGAGGTGCAGCTGTAGGGGAGGGGAAGGGATAGGAAGGGGACAGTCATATAAGGAAAATGTTGGATGAACTTTAGAATATTCAGGAACTTTTAACTTTTTTTACGTTTGCAATGTGTGCTATTTTCTTGCCTGTTTATCCTTAATGTTAGAAACTAAATCCTAAAAACAAATGCTTAAAACAGGTCTTCAGGGAGTCTAGGTATTATGGTTCTACTCTGGAGCCAGATTTGTGGGAGAGGAGCAGCCACAGGACACAGTGGGACAGTTGTATATGTAGGGGGAGAGGATAGAGACAATAGCTCCTCCCGAGAATATTCTCCGTGAATGGAGTTTTTAAGGATGGACCAAGAGATTGTCATACTGAGTAAAATAAGTCAGACAGAGAAAGACAAATATCATATGATGCCACTTATATGTGGAATCTTAAAATAACGGTACAAATGAACCTATTTACAAAACAGAAATAGAGTCACCGATGTAGAAAACAAACTTATGATCACCGGGGGGAAAGGAGGAGGAGGGATAAATTGGGAGATTTGGATTGACATATACACACTACTGTGTATAAAATAGATAACCAATAGGAATCTACTGTACAGCACAGGGAACTCAATACTCTGTAATGACATACACCGGAATAGAATCTAAAAAAGAATGGATATATGTATATGTATAACCGAGTCACTTTGCTGTACAGCTGAAACTAACACAACACTGTAAATCAACTGTACTCCAATAAAAATTAATTTTAAAAAACATGTTTAATGTAATATATTGGGGTGATATTGTTTAAGCCATAATGAGAAGACATGAGCAGAAGCATTATAGAAATAAGGGTCATTTTGTTCAATCTGAGATTAAAGCATCATTAATCAACCTTGTGATGGATAGAAAAAAATAATTGAATGGTGGCATTGAAAACCAAAGCTATAGGTTCAAGTCCTCTTCCACTCTCCCCAGCCCCTCCCTGGCCCCAGTCCTTGCCTTCAAGGACAAGGTGAGATACCTACTTTTTACATGTTCACTCCCCAGTATTAGAACCTGATCTGTGATAATATCATCCATGAGGAGAGGAAAGAAATCAAGTCTTTGGGGTTTGGGAAATACCTACAGGTCCAGGTCGAAAAAGAGAAAGGCTCAGCATCGATGGCCAGAAACACACTCATTTCAGCTGTTCCCCACCGGCCCCAAGGGAGCACATACCTGGTCTGGTGCTGAGATGATACCAGAAGTCCAAGGATCACAGTGTTTGAAGTGGGAGTACATGATTAAGCCAGAGAAGACAGCACATGCCAGAATGACCCAGAGGCCCAACAAGTTGAAATACAAGGCTCTAGAAAATAACACATGGATCTACTGGTAGACTCTGTCATATTACAGTGTGGTGAGGACATTACCAAAGACTCAAGGTAAAATTTTGGGGGCCTTTTTGCTATAAAATAAAATTCTATCCCTTCAAGAATGCATATATTTTGATATCAAGTCACTATGTTATACACCCGAAACTAATACAAGTCAATTATATTTCAATTTTTAAAAAATCATTACTTTTTATACTTTTGCATTTTTTTTGTTTGGGCATGTTACACTTTTAGACTGATTATGAAATTTGAACAAGGTAGATTCTTGATGGGTTTGCTTTTGAAATAGCTTTTCTGCAAAGTTGCAATGTGTAGTGTGAGGTCTATTTCCTTGGATGAAATTTCATAAAATCACTCATATTATAGAACTTCAAGTAATTTCCCCCCACTCAATTCATGAAACTGTCAAAAAGCCAACTTACATTTTAACATCTTTTATTCCAGAGGAATGATGAGATAAATGTAGAAGTAGACACGTTTTGGAAATATTCGCTTTGGAGATTAAATCAGATGAAGTTTAAAGTTCAGTTTTTTAAAAGGCAATAGAAGGTATGAAAAACCTAAAGTCATTTTCCCCATATTCTTTGGAGCAGTTCTTTTTATTCTACAACAATTCTTTTATTCTATAACATTCTGCTTAACTTCAGTTTGAGTGCATTTGTAATATCCTATGGTTATTTTGTATTCATACTGTTCTTTGAAAGTCAAAATATTACACATCTTCTAAATCTCAGGGAAGACTTGAAAGTTGTCTGGCCTCACACTGGATCAGTGAGAGAACAAACAATCTCGCTCTGGCGAGAGTTTCAAGGGGCAGGGGGCCCAAAGAGCAACAGGAGGCATTTCCTGGGATTCAGCCATTGTTTGAAGGGATTCAGATGCACTCACATTCAAATGTAAGGACACATATTCATTTCAAAGCCCCCTAAAACCCCTGCTGTACAGGTGTACCTGACTTTCAGAAAACCCGTAAATCAAAGTATTCTTTTATGAAGCAAATATATTAAATAATCAATCCATTTGGAAATTTTTATTTTACATTATTTACATTAGGAAAGGGTATTATCTCTGAAATTCCTTCCTTGGGATTATTCCAACCATATTTATCTTTGAGTTTTAGCTGTTTGTTTGCTTTTGTTTGAAAAAGGTTGATTTAGACATAGCCTTTGGGGAATACATTTGATACATCAAATGGTCAATATCTGCAAACTGAATTAGCTGTACTCTTACTTCCGCCATTTAGACAAATTCTATTCAAACTTTTCTCAGGCCATATCATGGATAGGCCTCTTTACCTGAAAGGTCACTCCCTGCTCTCTCATCAGATTCTACTCCTTATACGGCTTTACATCTTTATAGCATTTATCCTTATCTGAAATTGTATAATAAATTTATTTGTTTATTATCTGTTTCCCCCACTTGAACACACACAGGGCTATGTCCCCAGAGCACCCAATAGTGCTGGCACATAGCAGACGTAAATTATTTTATTTTTGTTAAAAATGATTAAATGAATAAATGAAAAATAGAAATTCTTTACAATATGGTTATACTCTTTTTTTTTTTTTTGCGGTACGCGGGCCCCTCACTGTTGTGGCCTCTCCCATTGTGGAGCACAGGCTCCGGAAGCACAGGCTCAGCGACCATGGCTTATGGGTCCAGCTGCTCCGTGGCATGTGGAATCTTCCCAGACTGGGTCACGAACCCATGTCCCCCGCATCGGCAGGCAGACTCTCAACCACCAGGGAAGCCCTGGTTATATTCTTTACATCATTTCTTTTTTGAAAAAGCACTGGACCTGGAGTCAGAAGACTTTATACTTAACAACTGTGTGACTTCAGACAAGTCACTAAGATTCTGAGCCAGTTAAATCCTTGGTAAAAAGAGTGTTAACATACCTGCCTTACTTCTTATTATAGGACTAATATGAGGATTGAATGAGTTATACTCCATAAAAATATATGGAGGTTATACAGCCATATGTAGGTTATATAGCCATTATTCAAAACAATTTTAAAAACTCACCAGTCAACTATGGGAAATGAGAAATCAGTGGCAAAATTGTATAATAGAATGTTAAAGCCCTTGTATTTGAACTTATTTTTTCTTCAAAGATAGACTTTAATTCTCTACAGGGCTAATTCTCCTGTTTGCAACTTAAGCCACTTCATCGATTCATTCAGAAAATATTTATGAAGCATCACTATGTACCAGGTTCTTCTGGATACTGAGGACATAGCAGTGAGCAACCCAGAGCCCACCCTCATGAAGATGATATTCTGGGATTAGAGGCAGGTAATAATCACCAAAATGAAATAAATAAACAAGGTGATTTTAGATGCAATAAAAGATATAAAGAAATAAACATAGGCAAAGAGAATGGAACATAAGTGACTGGGTGTGGATGTGCTCATCTTAGCTGGGACATGAGACGGTGATGGGAAGGGACCTGGTAACCTGCACCAGCTTCTCCTGACATCACAGCATCATCTTCTACCTGCAGTCCTGAAGCGTAAACTGAAGTCTAGAAACAAAAGCATCCAAAGCAGCTTCCAGGGAGCACGTCTAAAATGACTTGGTAAGTGATACTATTCCTAAGTGTGAAGAAGATCTGGCTTAAGATGAAGCTGTCTTTAGTGAGTAATCAGCATTCTGGCCATGCAATTAAATGCATCTATAATGGGTCACTTCTGGTTTTAACCTATGGCCACATTCAGTATGAGCTTTATGGATGTATTTTCACCTATCTATGATGCAGAGATTTTTCTAAACCCTGATGGAATGTCCTAATTACATCAGGCTCTCAGATAATTGACCAGAAATGATGCACGTAATCAACATTCTATAGAGCCTCCTAGATAAGAGTCTGTTGGCAGCTGGCTCTGAGTGGTCCCCAGTTGCCCTGGAAGTGCCCTTGAGGCTCCAGTTGCATGACAAATGAGACGGCCCACTAGATCCCCACTATAGCAATCTCCCCTCCAGCTGTGTGCACTTCAACCATACTGACCATTTGGACTGATTTCTCACTCCTGAATTGTATCAACTAAATCAACTAAGATTCTTACAGGGAAGTCTTTTCTAAAGACAGTTTTTATTTTTTCTTCTTTCCTTATTCTAACAAAATTCCCATCATAGCTCTGGTCCTTCCATGGGAGTGGGGATGGGTGGAACCAGGAATGGCAGTCCTAAATGCTTAGGAAATTATATATATATTTTCTTTCATGAGTATCTCTCCTTTTCTGACAGTTTTCATACCCATCAAATACTAATGTAACAAATTCCAAGAAACTATTATGAATGGGTGGCTTAGTTTAAACCAATTCACTAAACAAGATCTAAAGATACACAAGCACAAGTACACATGCTGGAATATACATATATACACTCCTACACACGCACACACACACATAAATTCTTATGTATATATGTGTCCATTTATGTGCTTACACATTCACACATTCAAGCATGACCTTCTTGAAGCATTACTTTGTTCAATAAGTAATCAATATTTAATAAACACAAAGTACTATTCTTGGCCTCTTGAAAAAATGATGAAAAAAATACATTTCCTAAATTTTAGGTACCATTATAATAATAGGGAGAAATTAGGCATGTTCACAAGAATAAACAGTATAACACAAGCACATAAGATTTAAAAAACCCCTTGATTTAACAGAGAATTATTATTTATTTCACCTAAAGATTCTTCCCTTATCAGATATCATCAACTCTAATTTATTTTAATGCAGAATTTTAAATGAATTCTAATTTTAAGTGAATTTTAAGATAAAATTATATTTGATCCTAAATACATTTTTAGTAATTCAACTATCTGAGAAAGTGATGATCACGTGTGTAGAGAGTTTAATGTTATTTATTGTAATAGGATATGAATATGTCACCAGTGAATTGATAGAACAGTAGATAATGCTTTCACTTCTTCCTGCTGAGGGTATGTGAACTATGTAAGTAATATATTCCCTTTTGAAATTCAAGTTACAAAATTTTGAACCATATCCAGTCAATTTTATCTTTTATTCTATCTAAATAAGAAACTATGCATTGAAAGTATTTTATGATCAGTTGTGGAAATATTCATAGCGGCTGTTTCTCACTCCAAGAAAAGTTAACGGCATCCTGACAAGTCTGCAGAGGCTGGAACCTTGGGTAGAAGCAATGAGGATGAAATGCCCATTTTCAATGAAATTCTAGCTTATTTCTGCCAGTTTTACAAAAAAAAAGTGCATAACTTCCTTTGGTCTTCATTCTAGAAGGTGGGATGAATTGCATGGTTTTAAAAAGCCTTAAGTTGCAACTCTGTGGAGTCCTTCAGAGTAAGCAGACCTGGTAAAACTGGTGACTGGTTATCCGGGCAGGAGTTGGAGCAGCTGAAGCCCTGTTACCACTTGCTTCATTACCTTGGGTTTTCTTCTTTTAACCTCTCCTTGAAAACTTTTACAGTACATCCATCAAAATAAAAACAGTAATTGAAGAGGCCACATGCTGGATGAATATAGTGATGAGGACCACCTCATCACAGAAACTGTAAGTAAGAAATATGTGCTCCTTCTTTCCGCATTGCTTCCCACAGCACCTAATTTAACCCAGTAATTTCTCAGTAAATGAAAGCAGCAAATGACGGTGAGCAAAGGCAGACAGAAAGGTCTAAGTTCAAATCCCAGCACTGCCACTTCCTTGTGGAGAAGGGAATAGTAATGCCTTTCTCAAAAAATTGTTGAAAGGGTTAAATGAATCTTTGTTTCTTTCTCTCTTTTACACACACACACAAACACATTTGAAGCATATAAAGGGCAGAGAAAAAAATTGAAATATTCATTAATAACTCACAGCTTGGCATGTTTTTCTGTTTTGCAAGAGATGCATCGCTGGATGGTCGACTGATTAACTCCATAGATTCCAAGCCATGTAAAAGTTCCTCCCACTGAGATTGTCCAAAAAGTATGCCTCCTGAGAGGATCTACATCAAAGCTATGAGGCAGACAGAAGTGAGTGAACAAATACATTCCTTTGATGCCCAAATATTATTTTAGGTGATGAGGTCATGTGACTAAATCTTTATAAAACAAGAAAAGTAGCATTGGACATACTCAAATATATTTAGTCGAGATCCATTTGCTGATTGCTCTAATACATTGTGTAATCCACCAGCATTGGCTGATCCTTGAATGAGAACCGTTAAGAAGCCCACAGTCATGACAACCATCTGAAATGCATCGGTCCACACCACTGCTTTTAATCCTCCCTGAAATGAAGAGAATGGATGCGAGTTCTTAAAAATGAAGCCTCAACTCTTCCATTTCTGCACAGCCTCTCTGCTAATGCATCTTTCTTTCTCCCTTTTCTCCCTTTCTTCCCCCTTCTCTCCCTCCCTCCCTCCCTCTTTCTCAATCTCTCTTTCTCTCTCCCTCCCTCCCTTCCTTCTTTCCTCCCTCCCTCCCTCCATCCCTCTTTCTTTCTCTCTTCCTCTTTCTTTCTTTCTCTCTTCCTCTTTCTTTCTGTCTTTCTTTCTTTCTTTCTTTCACCACTGAGCACCTTTTATGTGCCAAGTTTATTGAGGATGATCACCTGGGTCTGGCTTGTACAATTTGAGATTTTTTTTTTTTTTTTGTAAATTTAGTGCAGTGAATAAATTTGGGGAAACTGAGATGGTAGGCTACTGAAAAAGAACTAGGAAGGAATGATAGATTCCAGACATTCATGGAGAAAGGCGTTTTAAGAGCTAGAGGATGGTCAAATAGTGAGGTGAGCAAACCAGAGTGTCAGGAGGGTGAATCTAACAGTAGACCTCAGGAGACGGTGATTCGGCAATAGGTTAGAGCAGTGGTTATCAAACCTGGATCCTTTTTAGAGTTACTTGGGGAATTTGAAAACAAACAAAAAAATCAATGTCTGAGCCCTATCCCCAGGAATTCTGAATAAATTGAGGTCTGGGCTGGGACCCAGTTCTAAGTGTTTTTTACAGCTCCCCAGGTGATTCTAATGTACAATTCTAGTCGGGACTATGTGGGCAAGAAGAAAGGAGGAAAGAAAGAGGCTGCTGGAGAATCCCTTAGGAACATGGCAAAGGTGCCATGAGCAAATTAGGAAAGATTAAATGAAATGATATATTTTAAAAGTACTTTGAAAATGAATAAGCACTATGTGAATGAAAGGATGTGGTATTTTTAACATTGAAACATAGAATTATCCCCAGTTACTCCCCCAGAGTGTCAAGAACATCTGTGAAAAGATGACAGGCTTCGTCTTTATCTTGAGAAGAAAGAAGACACTGGATTTGTCTCATCATTTCTCGTGTAGTTAAAATTAAAATGTAATTTAAAAATAGACATAAAAGTCCCTTCCACATGCATTGTGCTTCTATATTCTGTTCAATTTCCAATTTGAGAAATATTCAATCTCTTACTTCCACCTTCCAAGAGTGGTATTTTGATTTTCTTTAAAGGCATTGAGACTTCTAAACCCAAATCACAATATCAGATTTTAGTGATATGAAGACCAAATATCAAAGACCTCAGTTTTCAGAGGCTACTTGGCATGGGTTATATGCATAAACCTGAACTTGAGCTAGACCTGGGGCAAGAGAACAAACCACTTCATCACCACTTTAACAAATGTGCTTCAAAAGGCAGATAACTATAGCTACCATGAAAACTTCTCTTCTTTTTTTTTTTTTAAATCTCTTCCACTGGATATCTTAACTATGCTACACATCCACAGGATTAACAGAGTAAAGAAACTGCTCTATGAGCAAAAGTGTTAGATAACTGAGCCACCAGTTTGGTGAGACATTGAAGCCTGTGTTCTGGCAAGAGGTAGGAGATGGAACAGAGGTGTGGTGAGAAGAGGTTAGATGGGTGGATTGACTCACAGACTGAAAGATTTCCAACACTAGATTAAGAAGCTTACACTTTATCCTGTGAACAATGGGAAGCAAGGAGAGAATTAGGTCAGTCAAGTGGCGTGAAGAGATAGATGTTTTAAGAAGATTAAGTTAACAGAGGCATGCAGGGTGGAGGGAAACACTGAAATCAATTAAGAGGTAATACATTTAGCTTATTATTGTTTATTGTGATGATTAAAGTATCCAGACTTGTTTCTGACATCTTTTTGGTTTCTATTTGTTCTACTTTTTCTGTATTTTTTTCTTCTCTTGCTTAAATCAATTGCAGTTTTGTTTTGCTTTGTTTTAATTCCCTTTTTCTACTCTGATTGTTTTATTTAAATGAGTCCCCTTGAAATTTTGCCATGAATTTTTCATTTAGAGTCTAAATTTTTAAAACGTCTTAATCCCCAGCAATTCAAGGATTAAAAAAATCTTTAAGTCTAATTACTCTCTTCCTGATTTACATGCTATTGATGTCCAAATGAAAGTTATTCTTTTTCTTAATCGCAAAATTACATATAATAGTAATCATTATTATATTTATAATATTATAAACTATATTATTAGATACTATATAAATTATGCCATACTATAAAATTATTGCTGTTTTCATTAAGCAACGGAAATTGTTTGACTAGACTTACTAAACGTGTACTATTTTATTTTCTTATCATTACTTCTCCCATCAAAAACTGGATAATTTTCCTTCTTCCCACAGTATTTCCTCTAGGTTTTTCTCAGGGGAAGATATGTTAGAGGTAATTTCTCTCAGTTCTTGACAGTCAGTTTCTGAAAGAGAGTTTTGCTAAATACACAATTATAACTGACAATTGTTTTCCTTCAGTGCTTTGAAGATATTATTCCACTGTTTCTGGCTTCCATTACTGTTGCTAAGCAATGCATCTAGTTATCCTCCTATGGCCAGTTACTTCAGAGCCACTAATCTGTCACATACGGCCAGGCATGTAAGGAATAGGAGACTATTTTTAATTTAGGTAGGAGGAGTATGTCTGGAATAGAATTATGGTAGTGAGAATGGAATGGAAAAAAAAATAAGATAAAACTGTAGTGCAAAGAAAAGGTAGAATTTGCAAGTATGAAAAGAGAGATAAGAGCATTTTAAAATTGTATGTCATCATGATATATGTTAAAAGAGTAAGTGATATGCACACAAGGCCAAAATACATGGATGGTGCTATATGATAATACATCAATTACTTTATTTTTCTCTGTAAAGGAGTTAGGAGAATCCAACTATCTGGGGACCATTACCATATTCTTAACTGGTTACTTAAAGCCTCCATATATGGTACCAATGACTCAGAAGAATAATGATTTCTATTGCAGGGCATGGCAAATAATAGGTGCTCAATGAACATTTGTTGAACTAAACCGATTGTAACAATTATATAAATATAATTGCCAATACCACCCAGTTTCCTTAGTTAAAACTGACCATGTATAAGACCAAATGTTAAATGTAATCCAAACTTATCCATCTATAAGAGACAAAAACAAGTTGTGGAATCCTCAAGTTTACAAAATACCAGCCATCCTTGATCGTTCATTCATGCATTTTGTATTCCTCAACCAGTAGACAGTGAAGTATAAATATTACCTATGGTTTATAATCACTGTTAATGAGCACTTTTTTTTCTCAGTAGTTGCATATGGTCACCTACCCTCTGAACACGGAGATATTTCTGTCATTAAATCTTCTCTTAGCCATGGCTTTCTCAAATGAGTCCAGAGCCCAAATTCTATTAATGGTCGGTACTGAAAAGAATTTTAAACAAAACAGCGGCACTTTCCTCTGGAAACTGTGACAGAGAAGCCAGCATATTTCTATCTAATTGTGGGATAGCAATTTCTGCTATACTTAGATGCCCTGTTGTTGGAAATTAGCCCTTATCTCATATTAAGAGATAGTGCTAAATATTTTTTCACAGCTAGATACATACCAGGGTACAGTAGAATGTGCAAACAATTCCTGTTGCAAACACAGAGCCCCAGAGATCAAACCCAGTCACTACGAAAGGAGAAAAAATATTGAAAGACATTTCTCTAAGGAAAGTAATAGAACAAACTTTATGAGGAAAAAGTCACAATATTTTTGTCTGTGTTCTTTGTGCACAAACAGAAATCAAATTAGAGTTGTCTCATTAAATTTTCTCACCTCTGATAAAGGTTATTTTAATACATTATTATACCTCAACCCAGCCCATAATTTTCATGTAATGCTAAAAGCCAAATTATTCCTCTTAAGATTCTGGAGCTTCCAATCTCTGCACCAATTGTTTGTTTGTTTGTTTTTCTTAACAAATTTAGTCTGAGTACTTTGAAACCACCTAAACATTGACCATGAATAAATATTTCTCATTATAATCACATAGCACAATTAAATTGAGTACTGAGGACTTCTAATATTACAGGTATTATTATGAAATTCTTTTCACTTTTGTTTCTTCTTTCCTTTTTTTCCCTAGGATTCTATTCTTTCAAAGGGGTAAGGTATAAACCTTAAAATAATTACTACAAGCACATTTTACTCATGTATTCAGAGTATCTACTTCATAAGATTACTGAGAAAGGACCATATATTATAGATGACCTTATTTAGTGGTTGTGTATATACCATACAAAATTGTCAAACTTACTTTTACCAAAGGAGAAAGAGAAGGAGTAGGGATAAGTTAGTAGTATGGGATTACTGAAACACACTACTATACATACCTCACACCAGTCAGAATGGCCATCATGAAAAAATCTACAAAAATAAATGCTGGAGAGGGTGTGGAGAAAGGGGAACCCTCTTGCACTGTTGGTGGGAATGTAAATTGATACAACCACTATGGAAAACAGTATGGAGGTTCCTCAAAACACTAAAAATAGAATTACCATATGACCTAGCAATCCCACTACTGGGCATATATCCTGAGAAAACCATAATTCAAAAAGACACATGCACCCCAATGTTCATTGCAGCACTATTTGCAATAGCCAGGTCATGGAAACAACCTAAATGCCCATAGACAGATGAATGGCTAAAGATGTGGTACACATACACAATGGAATATTACTCAGCCATAAAAAGGAATGAAGTTGGGTCATTTGTAGAGACATGGATGGACCTAGAGACTGTCATACAGAGTGAAGTAAGTCAGAAAGAGAAAAACAAATATTGTAGGTTAATGCATATATTTGGAATCTAGAAGAAAAGTACAGATGAACCGGTTTGCAAGGCAGAAATAGAGACACAGATGTAGAGAACAAACGTATGGATACCAAGGGGGGAGAGTGGGGGTGGGGGTGGCAGTGGTGGGATGAATTGGGAGATTGGGATTGACATGTATATACTAATATGTATAAAATAGATTACTAATAAGAACCTGCTGTATAAAAAAATAAATAAATAAACATAAAATAAGCCACAGGCATCCCAGTGTTCATTGCACTATTTACAATAGCTAGGACATGGAAACAACCTGAATATCCAATGACAGACAAATGGATAAAGAAGATGTGGTACATATGCACAATGGAATATTACTCAGCCATAAAAAAGAATGAAATTGGGTCATTTGTAGAGATGTGGATGGACCTAGAGTCTGTCATACAGAGTTAAGTAAGTCAGAAAGAGAAAAACAAATATTGTATATTAACACATATATGTGGAATCTAGAAAAATAGTACAGATGAACCTATTTGCAAGGCAGGAATAGAGACGCAGATGTAGGGAACAGACATGTGAACATGGGGGGTGGGGAAGGAGAGGGTGGAATGAATTGGGAGATTAGGATTGACATATATACACTACCATGTGTAGAATAGGCAGCTAGTGGGAACCTGTTGTATAGCACAGGGAGATTAGCTCAGTGCTCTGTGATGACCTAGATGGGTGGGATTGTGGGTGAGGGTGGGAGGGAAGTCCAACAAGGAGGGGATATATGTATACTTATAGCTGATTCACTTCATTATACAGCAGAAACTAACACAACATTGTAAAGCAACTATACTCCAATAGAAAAAAAAGATAAACAACAATGATTTACTGTATAGCACAAGGAACTATATTCAATATCTTGTAATAACTTATAATGGAAAATAATTTGGAAAAAAATATATACAACTGAATAACTTTGATGTACAATCTAACAAAACATACTGTAAATCAACCATACTTCAAAAAAAATTGCCATAACTTCAGTGATTAGAAAACAAGCAATAATCAAATTGGGTGTTTGGAACCATGTGGATAAAATCAAGTAACTAGTTATTTGCTTTATTTTCAGTGTTCAGTTTGTAGAGCTTTATGTTGTGACAACTACAGTAATTCAAGCACCCTAACCACAGGAATGTCTCCTCAACAAGATGTTGTGTGTATATTTCTCAAGGTGACAAGGCATATATACAAATGGTGGACAGTGCAAGAGTGTGTCGCTAGCTCACCTTGATTGAGGGCCAGAGCAGGAGCATACACCACCACTCCTGTGTAGAGAATCTGGGGGATAGACAAGAATCAGGTGAACAGTGAGAAAAGTGACACAGAAAGTAAGCCTGCCTAAAAAATTCCTTATGACCTTAGAGCTACATTTCCTTAAACTTCTTCATCAAACACTTCAATCCCATGCACTCTTGTTTTGAAATCCTTGGCTACTGTAACTAATTTGCAGAAGGGATAATCATGCGATGGAGGAAGAGTGTTGGACTTTTAAGATGGCTGCATATTTTGAGATTTTATGGCTAGATCTGGTATATTTCTGAAGGATATGAAAATATGGTTCAAGTTAAGTTTTTGATTCACCCTTCCACTACCCCATCATACACATATCACCATGACACAAACACATTTTAGCAATTTGAAATATAAATTTTAGAGTGGAGATGGAAATAATCCATGATTAGAGCACCATGCAGGGAAAACTACCAACATGGGTGATCTTCATAGGGGGTATATCTTCAAGCTCCCAGAACTGATGGAAGTGAATGGAGTCCCATTTAATTTTAAATGAAATTTCACCATTTAGAGATCCATGCGGGGTTTTTTTTCTTTTTTTTTTGCGGTACGCGGGCCTCTCACTGTTGTGGCCTCTCCCGTTGCGGAGCACAGGCTCCGGACGCTCAGGCTCAGCAGCCATGGCTCACGGGCCCAGCCACTCCGTGGCATGTGGGATCTTCCCGGACCGGGGCACGAACCCGTGTCCCCTGCATCGGCAGGTGGACTCTCAACCACTGCGCCACCAGGGAAGCCCCGAGTGGGAGTTTTGATTAAGAAAAGAGAAGGTAGTTAACTTCTAGCAGAAAGTTCTTGGTGAGTCATGGGAAATGCATTGAGGGTGTCCCACAGGCAAGTGTGGGGCAGAAAGAGGGCACCCTAGAACCCAGGAGAGGAGTCCAAAAGGGGAATGTGGGAATATTGGTTTGAGAGTATAGTCTTAAACAGATTTTCAGCAAAACGGGTATTTCTGGTTCAACATAATTTACTAGTAAAAAAACAAAACAAAACAGAATTAGTTACCAGATCATTTCATATCAAAAGCAACTTGAACAGGTTAAATAAGAGTTCAAAATAAATGTAAGAAAAAGCTTTTTTTCCCTTGGTGGTTTATTATATATATATATATATATATATATTTGTTTGTCATTATTTGTACAGATATATGGGGTCTATGAAATGTGGAAATACCTTGATATAATCACTTGTCTTGAAAGTGCTATCCTTAGAAGAAAGTAGTTTCTTCTTAGTGTTGAATCTTTCTTTTAATTGTGTTAATTGCCCCCTGAAATATACAAACCCATACTTGTCACTCCCCAATCCACCTCTGCAGCAACCCTTACCCCTTACCGTCTGCAAAATGTAGATGACTGTGGCTGTATAGCGAACTGGTTTGTTAAATCGTAGTTGTAAGTACTAGAAAGAACAGAGAGAAGGACATGCAAAGAATCAGCAAGTTTTATGTAAGGGCTGCTAAGAAGGTTTTCTGTTTTCTTGGTATTTCTCTGAGTTTGGTGCTTAGTTTATAACATGATTTTATGCTATCTGTACTTGGGAGAAAAGGAAACAAATTTGGATTATTTAAAGTCAAAGATATAGAAAAACTCAATTTTTGCTCAAGCTTCCCTTGATGGTCAGAGAAGATAAATGTTTTTTATTTTAAAATTGTTATTGCTTCAATAAAAACCAGATTTTCTGGCTCATTATCCAGGGCTCTTCTTACTGGATATGCTAAAGCCATTATTTCCTTTTATATCCCCACTGTCCCCAGATTCAGCTCAGGCCTTCCTTTCCTCTTTCCCAGATCAATGCAGTAGCCCCCTAACTGACCTCTCTGATTCCAAGCCTTGCCCACTCATTCCACCAACCACACACCTGCTGCATTGATTCTCCTAAAGCAGAACTCTGGTCATGTCATGCTTTTCCTCAAACTTTCCAGTGATTCTCTATCATTGACAAAACAAAATGCACATCCCAGGCTTGATATACTAAACTCTCTACTGTCTGATCCACACCCTTTCTGTCTTAGCTCCAATCACTAACACTCACATGATTTATTCTCCACATAAAATCATTATGTATAATTCAACCAGCATGCTTTGTACTCTGCAGATTTGTCCTTTGTGTAGGCAGATTTTCAGTGTGAGAGAGCCTCCCTCTCTCCAAATTCACCAATTCTTAGAGAATGGACTTGAGGATATGGGGAGGGAAGGGTAAGCTGGGACAAAGTGAGAGAGTGGCATGGACATATATACATTACCAAACTTAAAATAAATAGCTAGTGGGAAGCAGCCACATAGCACAGGGAGATCAGCTCGGTGCTTTGTGACCACGTAGAGAGGTGGGATAGGGAGGGAGATGCAAGAGGGAAGAGATATGGGAACATATGTATATATATAACTGATTCACTTTGTTATAAAGCAGAAACTAACACACCATTGTAAAGCAATTATACTCCAATAAAGATGTTAAAAAACAAACAAACAAAAAAAAGGATAGCCCAATTGCCATTCCTAGTCCTACTCATACTTTCTCCTCTGAGCATTTAGGGCAACTATATTAAACTTCTTTCATATGTAATAACACTTGATCACCTGCTGCCTTGTATTTTAGTGTTGGATTCACATATCTTACTGTATTTGTTTCGTGTGGTTACTGTAACAAAATATCACAAATTTGGTGGCTTAATGTAACAGAAATGTGTTCTCTTACAGTTCTGGAAGCCAGGAGTTCAAAATCAATTTCACTGGGCCAAAATCAAAGTGTTGGCAGGGCTCTGCTCCCTCTGGAGGTCTTAGGGAATAATTTACTTCTAGCTTCTTTGGAGTTTTTGGTGGCTGCAGGCAGTCCTTTAGCTTTTAGCTTTATCACTCTAATCTCTGCCTCTTTGGTCACACTGCCTTTTCTTCTGTCTATCAAATCTCCTTCTGCCTTTCTCATATAAATATGATCATACTTAAGGCCTACCTGGTTAAACCAGGATAATCTCTCCATCTCAAGATCCTTAATTTAATTAACTTTACAAAGATCTCTTTTTCTAAACCATATAAGGTAACAGTCACAGGTTCCTGGGATTAGAACATTTATTATGATTTTTAGAGGGAAGGGGATGCATTTTTCAGCCTACCACACTTACTTTCCCTGGTACATGTAAACAGGGTCTTATTTTATTCATTTTATCTTCGTCTTTCATGTATTCATTCATTTAACAAATATTTATTGCTTACCCTCTCTATGGCATTCTGCTATACAATGATAGTAAATATTATATAGTTCATGTCACAAAGGATTTTACAGATTAGAGGAGACCATTAACAAATTTATACTAAAGTAAAGTTACAATGATGGTATGTACTAAAAGAAAAGCTACAGGGAGCTGTGAACACACTAAACAGATGGATCTGATTTACTGTTGGAAGTCAAGAAAGGTATTCCTGAACAAGTATTCTAGAAGGCACTAGTATTTGTCTTCCAGTGCATGATAAACATGTACTGAATGAACAAAATAAATGTTAAAAGTAACAAATGACTTGAGGGCTTAATATCCTGGTGGTAGTTCTTGGTAGTAATTTCTAATTGGTAGTGGTTCTTTCTTATTTAATTTAAGAAAAATCATTTTGATTAACCCAGGAGTTTACTGATGTGTCCTTTTCCTAGAAATGATACATAAGTAAGTGTTGATTGATGGCTTAAGGTGGAACCTTCTTTGAAACCCTAGAAAAGACTCCTCTTGACAGAATTGTCACTCAGTTTCACTCTAATCCACATCTCACAATTTACTGCTCAACCCTTCCCCCAAGGAAAGAACCACCTTATTTTCAGACCATCTTTCTTCAGACAACACATTCAGTACACTGTGAGTCAGGTAATAATCCAGTGGGTGTGTGACTGAGGGCACCAGGTACGAGGAAAATATTTTTAAAGAAGTAAGGAAGTCACTGAGAGAGGAACTGAAAGTCTCAGCTATCATAGGATAAAACAGTGCAAAATTTTAAGCTGAAGACAACATGGGTTCAAATCACATGTCCTTGGAAAGATTAGTTTATTGCACTAAACAATGGCCACCTCTTTCTAAAATTGGCATTTGTAGGATCTAATTGTATAGTGTACGATAACGTCAAGTGCAGGGACAGGAATATAGTGGGATCTTAGTGACTGTAGTAGTCATTGTGGGTGTGACCCCTGGAGCTTATTGGCACTCTCTGTCCGAGTACATGTTGATAGCATCTAACTGCACCGGGATTTTCTGCTTGAGGGCTTTATCTCACCCCTTGCACAGGGCAGACTAGAAGTGCTTGGGGGTGTTATCATTGTCCTTTAGCCAATGACAAAAGGAAGTTGGACCAAAAAATCCCAGTTATTTTCATTTCAAGGAGGCCAACCCTGATATGTGATCTGTACTGCCCCCAGAAATCCCCAGTGAGATAGAACCTCAGTTGCTCACAATAACAACCTGCTCAAAAACATACCTTTTATTGGCTTCCTTTTTTTCCATGTCTTACTTACCACTTGCCTACCAATGCTTAATAGAATCATTTCCCTCCAAAATGACTTGCATTCAACTCCTTGTCTCAGGATTTGCCTCTGGTGGAACACAACTTAAGACAGTGATATTTCTACCAAATATGATTCAAGTGGAGACTGCAAAATTGCTTGTGTAATGAGCTGTGTCTTCTGGTTGACAGGGATTCTTTTTCCATCACATGAAGAACCCAGGATAGCCTACTAGAGGATGAAACCAAGTGTAGTATGCTACAAGCTGTCCCATCTGAGTGCCCCTAGACCAACGAGCCACTAACCAACCCACTAGCTGATGGCAGTTACAGAGATGGCCCCAAGTAAGACCAGAAGAACCTTATTGTCTTACTAGACTCTCTTGAGCTCAGGTCAGATCACTGATCCACAAAATTGTGAGCAGGTAAAATTGTTGGTTTAAGCAATTTATTTTGGAATGGTATGTTACACAGCAATAGATAACTGATATAAAATGTAGTATCAGAAGTGGAGAAATGTAGCAAAACCCAGACTATGTGATATTGGCTTTGGGACTGTTTGGCATATGAAGTCTAGGAAAGCAAAGGGGAAATTGTTCCTGAAAAATGGAAAGTTAGTGAGAAAACTGCTATAGGAATCTGCAAAAGTCAATGGTTTTAACATCTCAGTTTAGTTCCTCTAAATTCAGTCAATTCAGTCAAACTAGAGAGACAGTATTAAGAAAAAAATATATATATAAAAAGAACTAGATCAGAAGTAAGACACCTTGAATTCTAGTTTGAGCTTTGCCACTATCTCACTCTATAATCTAAGCCTCTGGTTTCTCATCCATGAAATAAGAGACTATTTGAACTGCACAATTCTCCATCTGAAAGATTGTATTCACTCACTCACATATCCAGTGGTCATCCTGGATCGGTGTATAGCTTTAACTACAGTCAAAAGTAAAAATGGAAGTTCAGCAGAAAAGTTGCATGCTTTGTGCTTGCTTTTAAAAATAGCACAGGTAACATTTACCGTCATGTTCGACTATTTTCAAAACCCCAAACCTGATATAGCCACACTATTTTCCATCTCAGGAAATAAGTCCACTTTTCATGTTGGTTCAAGTATCATGGAGCCATCCTTGACTCCTCTTTCTGTCTCACTCCCCACATGCAATTCATAAAAGAATCCTGGCACCTCTTCCCCCACCTTCAAAATTTCACTTGCATCATCCCCTCTGTCTCCATGCTAATACCATCATTCTTGCCTAGATTACAGCAATAGCTTCCTAACTAGACCCCCTGCTTCAGCAGTAAAAACCTTATAATTAACCTCATCATACAGCTAGAGTAATACTCTTAAAATACAAATCACATTAGAGCACTCTCCTGCCCAAACAGTGCAATGATCCATCTCACTGAGAGTAAAAACCAATCCTTATAATGACCTAAAAAAGGCCTCATAACATTGGTTAGACCCTATCACATCCTAAATATCCATTTTACAACAAATATTTTGTCACTTTATTTACTATACTGAAATAATACTCAATAATGATATCTTACACCTACACATCTAATTTCTCAAATTTTAAATATAATTACTAAAATGCCACAAATGTAATTTAAAGGAGAACTAAAAAGAAAGCAATTTACAGAAAAAAAAAAGTGTATAATCTATGCTTAGAAAACACTATGGAAGAAGTAGTAGCCTGGGCATTATAATGAAAAAGTCTGGATTAGAGAGAAGTAAGTAGTTCAGAAACTATTTAGTTTAAGAAGTCCAAGAAAAATGAGAAAGCAGGTAGACATCAGCTCACAAGGTAGTGTTAAGGGTAAATAATAGTACGCTGGATCTATTAATGCTTGATAAGAGAAAGAAGAAAGTAACTCTAAGTGAAGTGGAGACAACATGATGAGACCAATTATAAACTGTCCAAGTGGAGATAATGAAAATGTATGATATTGCAAATGAGCTGAGCCTAATTTATAACTTGAGGGTGAGAACAGTTCCTTATGCTTTGACACGGGAGAGGATAGTGACAAAGTAGCACAGATGACATAGATTCGTCTTGAAATCCCCCTGCATATCAAAGCATTTAAATAAGTTGGCTATTGCCAATCCCAAAACTCAATGACTTAAAAACCAAGGACTTAATATTTCTCACAATTTTTAGGATTGGCTGGGTGATTCCTCTACATGACTCTCCAGGGCTGCCATGGGGCTGCAATCAATGGGAAGGTTAGCTGGGGGAGAAAATCCAAGATGGCATCACTCACATGTCTGGTGATTGGTGTTGGCTGCTGGCCAGTGTGCTTCTGTTCTTCTCTACTTGTTCACTCATCCTCCAGAAGCTAGAACAACTAGACCCACTTCCTGACATAGCTATATCAGGACAATATTCCAAGAAGGCAAAAACAGAAGCTATAAGCCTCATGAGACTTAAGTTCCCAATTCACACATCACTTCTGCCACATGCTATTGGTCAAAGAAAGTCACAAGGCCTTCCCAGATTCAAGAGGTCAGGAAATAGATTCTACCCTTTGAGTTTTTACTACTTTAAAAGACCCTCGTAAGAATATCTATGGCTAGGTAGCAGAAAATGGATGATGAACAAATAAACATAAATTCAAGTTTCTATACAGAGATTGGTAGAAATTTGGGGACTGTAACAACAACAAGAACAATAATGATAAATAATATAAAACTCTTCCATGGCATTTACAACTTGCCAGGCTCTGTTAAAAGTATTTGCATATAATAACTCATTTATTCCTCACAGACATTCTTTAAGATAGGTAGTTTTATTATTCTTATTTTACATGTGTGAAAATCAGGTACAGAGAACGTAAGTCATTTTCCCAAAGTCATGCAGCTAGTTAAGCAGCAGAGCTAGTATTCAAAGCCAAGTAGCCTGAGTTTAAAATTCATGCCTTTAACCCCTATGCCACACTGCTAATTCTTTTTTTTTTTTTTGCGGTATGCGGGCCTCTCACTGTTGTGGCCTCTCCCGTTGTGGAGCACAGGCTCCGGACGCGCAGGCCCAGTGGCCGTGGCTCACGGACCCAGCTGCTCCGCGGCATGTGGGATCTTCCCGGACCAGGGCACGAACCCGTGTCCCCTGCATCGGCAGGCGGACTCTCAACCACTGCGCCACCAGGGAAGCCCCACACTGCTAATTCTTATAAAGAAAGAGGCAGTCCCAAAATATGTACTTTACACAATCTGAATTTCTTCTTATTAGGGTACTACAATTTAAAAAATATGTAAAAGGCAAAGGTAAATGGTAAATTAAATTCAATGAAAAGCTTATACGTCCTCTATCTGTACTGTCTGAAATCTCCTCAGTTATATATTTGCAATTGGTTTAATGTAGTAACTGAACTGTTTTACTAAAACTGTACAATCCACTGTACAATCTTGACTAAGTCATCTATCTGTATCTCCATTTTCTTAGCTGAAAAGTGACAATACACAATGTTCTTCGTGCTTTTCAGAATACTGATGTTAATAATAATACAAGTAATAACATCAGCTTTCCTTCATTGAGAATCTCCTACAAGTTAGACAGTATATTAGATGTTTACCTACAGGTTCTCATTTAATCATTGAAGTAGCCTCGTGGGCTTGACTTTGTTATTTCTGTTCTACAGATGGAAGGTGTAGGTGTCTGTAGATGTCTTTGGATACAAGTGTATCTGTATCCAAAGCTTAAGCTTTCCCCAATAACACTGCAATATTTTTTCCCATGATGTATAATTGCCCTGAAAATAGTGAGTGTTTTTCAACTATCATGTGTTATCATCAAGACAATGTGTATCACTAGAGAAAAAAGTAAGAATAACAAAACATGTTCAAGTGGAGAGGAAACAGCAACTACCTCCCAAAGTGAAGATGAAGGAAGTAGTTATCTTACCTCATATGTGCTGGTGATGCCAGATCTGTAGAACACAGGGATAAAGAGCTCTGATGTGAAGATGATCACAAATGCGTATGCAATGAAGAAGACGATGAAGGATGCCCCAAAGCGGTAGACCTCAGCCGGGGTCCCCAGGACAGTGACAGCGGACATGAAGCTGGCTGTCAGAGACAATGCCACGGGGCCAAAGGTCATTTGCCGTCCCCCAACCAGAAACTCCCTTGAAGTTGCCTTTTTTCTCTCCCTAATGGCAAAGAACACCCCAATTCCAGAGGAAATGACAAAGAGGGCTGCAAAGACTACATAATCCCAAACTTCAAAGTTCTTCACCTCCATGCTGGGAAGTATGGAACCAGAGAGTTGCTCTCAACCTGGTCTCAGGGAGAAGTTCTTTCCAAAAGCAAAGCTCAGTAGAGTAGATGCTTTTCCAGGAGAGGAGACTGTAGTTGTGAGAAGAGAATGATGACCAGAGGCACTTGTGTAGCACTTCGGAAACCAAGTTGTACTCAGGGAAGATCTCAAAAGTTGACGACAAAGAAGGATCTGGTAGTGGTACCAACAGATGAGAACTTGAAATCTGACCCTGGCCTGGAGCTGTCTTTCCCTCTGCTAAAGCATATGTCACAGAGAAGTAATTCAGATGTGTCCCGAAATTAATAACCACTGGGGGTGGAATGAACTTGCCAGATAACATGCTCTTTAATCTCCTAGATTTTTTTAAACTTAAGGTTAAACATTACTGGGAACCATAGAAGTGCTACAAGTTCACCACCTCAGCATTTTTAATGAGTGAAACAGAATCTGTAAAATGCCAACAAAACTATCACCTGTATCTTGCTTCCGAGTAAGGGAGGGTGAAGGTGTGTACTTGCAACTCTACGAGAAGTTGGGTGTGGGGGAAAAGGAGTAAAGAACGAGGGATCAGGAGACCTTTGCTCAAGTTGGTGTAAACTTAAGTGAGCTGTGAAATTGCTTATGAAATATTTAACCCCTCGGAGCTTCATCTGACATGGAATAATAACACCTCAGAGGGTTATGATGAGTCTTTAAGTGTCTCTGACTTTCTGACCCTCTTTTTCCTGATCAATAATTAGCTATTATGTGTGCTTATAGTGAAGCACCCTGGAACATAATAGAGTTGACTCTCTTTTGACTCTAGGCTTCAGAAAATAAATTTACCAACAATTAATAAATCGGTTGTAGTCCTCAGTTTTATCTTTTCTCTCTCTCCTTCATTTTGACCCATTCACAGCTCTTGTACACAGAGGTTAAGTTTTAGTTAAGACCAGGACAAATGAGAGAAAGAAGGTAAGAATCCAGTTATAGATTCTTTTTCTTATGTGCCTTAAAATTATTTTTTATTATTCCTCTTTTTAATTTTTTAAATTTTATATTGGAGTATAGTCGATTAACAATGTTGTGTTAGTTTCAGGTGTACAGCAAAGTGATTCAGTTATACATATACATATACATGTAGCTATTCTTTTTCAAATTCCTTTCCCATTTAGGTTATTACAGAATACTGGGCAGAATTCCCTCTGCTATACAGTAGGTCCTTGTTGGTTATCTATGTAAAATATAGCAGTGTGTACATGTCAATCCCACACTCCCTATCTATCCCTCCCCACAGCCTTCCCCACTGGTAACCATAAGTTCATTCTCTAAGTCTGTGAGTCTGTTTCTGTTTTGTACAGCAAAGGAAACCATAAACAAAACAAAAAACACACAGAATGGGAGAAAATATTTGCAAATGATGCAACCGACAAGGAATTAGTCTCCAAAATTTACAAACAGCTCATGAGCTCAATATCAAAAAGACAAACAACCCAATCAAAAAAATGGACAGAAGACCTAAATAGACATTTCTCCAAAGAAGACATAGAGATGGCCCAGAGGCACATGAAAAGATGCTTAACATCACTAATTATTAGAGAAATGCAAATCAAAACTACAATGAGATATCACCTCACACTTGTCAGAATGACCATCATCAAAAAAATCTACAAACGATAAATGCTAGAGAGAGTGTGGAGACAAGGGAACCCTCCTACACTGTTTGTGGGAATGTAAATTGGTACAGCCACTATGGAGAGCAGTATGGAAGTTCCTTAAGAAACTAAAAATAGAACTACCATATGATACAGAAATCCCACTCCTGGGCATATATCTGCAGAAAAACATGGTTTGAAAGGATACACACACCCCAATGTTCATTGCAGCGCTGTTTACAATAGCCAAGACATGGAGGCAACCTAAATGTCCATTGACAGGTGAATGGATAAAGAAGATGCAGTACATATATGCAATGGAATATTACTCAGCCATTAAAAAGAATGAAATCATGTCATTTGCAGCTACATGGATGGACCTGGAGATTATCATACTAAGTGAAGTAAATCAGACAGAGAAAGACAAATATCATATGATATCGCTTACATGTGTAATTTTAAAAAAATGATACAAATGAACTTATTTACAAAACAGCTATGGATTCTTGATTCTGCTCCTATTAGACTCTTTATTGTTCTGAAGTACCCACAGCAAGCCTCTGGAGGACAATTTCTCTACATCATTCATGCTTCTCCTGCCTTCTCAAAGGTCTTCCCCAACACCATCCCTACAAAACCAGTATGTTCCACAAGATCTAGTTCATGTCTACCTTGCTCTGTGGAGCCTTCCCTGACTCACATCTCCTGCTGCCCTCTCACCCAGCTCCTGTAGAAACAGGCTCCCTTGGTACCCACTTTTTACTCTGAGAATATCCTCACCTATTTTAAAGAATCTCTATGTGTAGGTCTGTATGAGCCAGTCAGCAGTTGTAGATGACCAACTCATTGAAGGCAGAGGCACAAGGCCTGGTACAGAGTGCCCAGTACATAGTTATTATGTAGCTATACATAGTTAGCTATTGTAGAAAGTAAGGAACTCATCCAAAAAGCAAAAGAAGAAAACAAAAATTATCCATAATGTCCAAAGCCAGAAATATTTCGTATCAAACAGAGGAAACTTTAATTTTGTTTTTGACATCTAAGTAATTGAATGCATCTTTGATTATTTGTTTAGTCTGGGTACTTTCTGCACTCCCTACTTTGATCCATGGATTTCAGTTTGACCACACAAAGCTTTGATGGTTGAAATATGCTTTTATTTGCAAAAAAATGTGCAAAAACTCTGCCAGGAGTTGTCTCTGTCCTGTTGTTTAAATTCCTCCTCTAAGTTTACACAGTTGATATAATCAGGGTTAATGGGAAAAATAGGTCTTTAATATTTTGTCTTAACCTTAGCTTTTACTAATTTGTACCATGGGGTATTCTAATTATATAACAGATTTTTATTTGTTAACAGTCTCAGCAGAAAATCAGAGCTCCAGCTTTCAGAAGCTTGACTATTTTATGCTTTAATATTAACATCACTTAAGTGTTAATGTTCAATCCACAAGGCATGTGGACAACTTGTACAAGTCTAGTGAATATTTATTCAAAACACTATTATTACATCAATGAAGTCCCGAGGTTAAATACTAGAAGCTTGTAGGTGAAGAGTTGATGAGTACTGCTGATTCAATTAAACTTCATCAAGAAACAGTATTATCTACATGGCTTCCACTGGTCTTGGACTTCAAAATAATGGGGAAGCAGAGTGGCTAATGGTTCGGGATGTGAACCTCATGCCTCTCACAGTAAAGTATTCCTTGCTTCCAACATTTTGCTATTTATAAGGCACAGCATTAATGTATTAATTTAATTCTCAGTTATTTTCTATTTCTTTACAGTTTCTCCCTTTGGTAGTATCCAGTGTCTTCATACTCTCTGTCTATCCCATTGAATCTCACTCTATACAAGGTTCATGCTGATTATAAAGCATAACACCCATTTATTCATAACTTTTCAGGGAAAACAAAAAGCCAACACATTCAATGGCTACGTAAGTTAGAAAGTACATCCCTATGTCAGAAATACTAACATGGGAAGAGAACAAAGGAAAATGTGCTTCTTTGGAGAAATCTCAGTATCTCCTGCACCCTCTTGCAGGGGCCTCCAAGGCCACCACCTCTACTTTATTCCTTTAGTGTAAAGCTGGGACCCCTGTTAGAATGTAAACACCATCACCTGCCACACACACACACACTCACACACACACACACACACACACACACACACACTATCTTAACAAGGCCCAGCTACTCAATTACCCTCTTGCCTAATAGGTTAGGTTTGTAGTTGCGATCATTAGTAGTTTCTGTAGTGTAAAATAGTTCTGCACCTGGCATAGAGTATTTATAATGGAAAAGAGGAAAACAGTTGGACATTGAATGCTACCAAGGTAAGGGTGGGGCGGAGGGTAAAGAACTGGAAGGATAGGGCATCCAGGGAAAAGAACCACTGTTGCAATATTCCTAATAGCAGGCTATGCACACCATGTTTACATTGCCCTAGGATAGAAAGGAGAAAAATAGGATAGGACTTGTCCATTTTGAGATTGTGTTATCACTATATTACCTTTTCATGGCTGTTATTTTGTTTTGTTTTGAATTTGGACAGGGAAGTGGCATGATCAGAACTGTGCCTCAGATAGATTAATTCATTCTAATAATCTTACATGATGAATGAATTTTTTAATCCAGTGGATATTATTAAGGGTGACTCAAAGAACTCCCCACATGGTAAGTAAGCTGTTTAAATGTGGTTGTGAAAGCAGTCCTCCCCATAAAGTTCTTTTCTCAATGATCATGCCTATCAAACCAACCCCTAGGAGACAAACTAGTGTGCCAAGCTACAGTTGAACAGAAATTATTATGCTTTTTATTCAAACGGCAAAGGGACTGCACCCATTTTTCTCTTCCAAGGGAAATTGAATAATTCCTATCCTGAGGAAGATAATTCTATATAATTCTTACAGAGACTGATGAAGAAGGGACCACATTCAAAAATTTTATCATAATAAAGAAAAACTACAAATCCAGAGTTTCTGCTCTTCCTTTGAGCAGAAGTCATGGCCTGGAGCTCTGTTGTAGAAGTCTCTTGATTAGCTGGTATTTTTATGAATATAGAAAGGTTAGGTTTGAGGAGAAAGTGAAGAAGCAAAAACTCTGCCTGCAAATTAATTAATTTTTTTTTCTTCTTTTATCCTTGGGAATGATGTTAGAGACATGGCATAGGAGTAAAGACAAGGAAGTGGTACACAAATGTGGATGGAGGCAGGGACATTTCTCAAAACTAGTGAGACTGTCTCAGTATAAGGGAGAGCCAAAGGGATTTTAACAATGGAAATAATTAATATTAAACTTTAAATTTATTCTAGCTTTGTTGAGATATAATAACATATAACATGTGTAAGTTTAAGGTGTACAACATGATGATTTGATGCACTTATATACTGCAAAATGGTTACCACAGTAGGATTCCATAACATCTCCATCACTGCACATAATTACCCCTTTTTGGTGAAGGGAAGGGTGAGAACATTTAAGATCTACTCTCTTAGCAACTGCCCAATATATAATACAATATTATTAACTATAGTCACCATACTGTCCATTAGACCCCCAAATAAACGTTAAGTTTTAGCCATGTTGTGCTGGAGTGTAGTTCCCGTCTTTTCTCCTAACCTTTAGGGAAAACCTCCTATATCACTGGTATTGTATTGATGTTTTATCATTTAATTAAAGGGGAAAAAATCTGTGTTCATCTTTGATCTCAAAATGGGGCAGGATGACAGAATATTAGTGAAGGAAGAGAGACACGAAGGAGATTGAGAACCTGGAAGAAACAAAAATTGGAGAAAGAGCTCCTGAGAGCTTTATGATCTTTGAGGTTAAGTAGGGAAGACCACTTGGTATTCTATCAGAGTCAGGATATGGAGATTTCTTTCTTGTCTTTCTTTTCCTCCCACCCTTCTCCCTCTCCCCTCCCTCCCTTCCTCCTTCCCTTCCTCCCTCCTTACCTCTTCCTTCCTTCCTTCCTTCCTTCTTTCCTTCCTTTCCTTCTTTCTTTTTTTCTTCCAAATATTAAAGAGAGGAGTGCTCTGAAAAGGCTGGAAGATTTAGGGCACCCAAGTGTTGACATTTGAATTTCATTCACATACTCTCACTAGAAAAATGTTTGTTTCCCAAGCTCTGGTGAGATATAGTGGAAAACATCCTTTATCTGCAACAAGGACCAAATTTCTTTCTCCACCCTCTCACTAAACAATCGTGATTTTTGGACACATTACTGGTTCTGAGCTACCACATTTGAAAATGGTATATCATGTTAATAATTAGATAATTAGATAAATATAAGTAACTAAATTACCTTTTCAAGACTGCTCAAATGTCAACTTCCTTGACCCAACAACCTATTTAAATTGCAAACAACCACATTCTAAATCTCTACTCTCTTCATTCTCCATAAAATGTATCTCCTACTAATATATCATATAATATTTTAAGTGTTAACATCTCCCCACCAGAATATAAGCTCCATAAAGGGCTTTATTTTGTTCTCTGAGGTACTCTTAGTACCTAGACGTTTCTGTCCATAGTAGACACTCAACAAATTAAATTATATGACTTCTAGGGATTTCTTTCAACTTTATAATCTATGTTTAAATCTTGTTTTACTGAGAAAAAAGGAAAACTAAAAGAAAATTTTCCAAGATTTTTTTTAAAAAGCTGAAATATTTATCTACTTCCAGACACGTTTTCCCATCTAAATAAAAACTGAAATTTATATTTCATTCTATTAGATTCTCAGAATTCATTATAGCTAAATCTGACAGTAGTTAAAACTTTATTCATTCATTCTACATACACTTAACAAATTTGAAAAATGGTGATTTGCAAGTTTAAGAGGCAAATTTCAGAGTCCATCAGAGAACCTCATTTAATATTAAAACAGACTAATGGCACCACACATCTACAATAAACAAGTAGAACACTTAAAGTGAATGTCTAGTTGGGAGGGTAATTGAGCGTGAGGCTCAAGGTCCTTTGTTAAACATCCTTAGATACCAAGCAACCCCTCCATTTTAGAATGGCAAAGGGGAAAACCACCAGCATGATCTACTATGAGCTTGATTTTGTTAAATAAGCATAAAAGGAAGGAATTTCTTGTTTGTTTCAGGCTTCTGACCATTAAAAAAGAACTTTTAAATAAGTTTCAAAAGGGGACAGAACCTACTATGTGTCTGACACTTTCATATATCATATCATTTTGGTCCCTATACAGCTATAAAAATCTGTTAAAATGAGTGTCAATAGTCCCATCTTGCAAATGGAAGAAAATACACATAGAAGTGCTTTGTCCAAATCAAGATCAAGTTCACACAGTCACTAAGCGGTGGTTTTTTGGGTTTTTTTTTGTGGTACGCGGGCCTCTCACTGTTGTGGCCTCTCCCGTTGCGGAGCACAGGCTCCGAACGCGCAGGCTCAGCGGCCATGGCTCACGGGCCCAGCCGCTCCGCGGCATGTGGGATCTTCCCGGACAGGGGCACGAACCCGTGTCCCCTGCATCGGCAGGCGGACTCTCAACCACTGCGCCACCAGGGAAGCCCTAAGCGTTGGTTTTAACCTCAAATTCTAGGTGACTAAAATCTATGCTCTTTGTACTGAGTGTGTCTTACAAAGACAATTTCTACTTACTCACTTTTCCAGCTTCGATGGGGAGATTTTTCAAAAGTAATAGAGAAAAATCTTGGGTTATCTATCCTGTCAACCTGAACATGGATAATCAACACATCTCCAGCAAAACAGAGAAGTGATAATCAAGGCTCCTTGCGTTGATCCTGTGATATTGTTACATCCTCAAGTATCTTATAAATAAACAAATAACATTTCAATTAAATTCAAGCAAAATTTAATGCTGAGTGATTTTTGTTATTCAGATTCTTTGGAAATATACTCAAACATACAGTATAGTTAGCAAGCTCAGAGGCAATTTTATCAGTTGCCATGGAAACTCTTTAGTCCCTCATTTCCTATCAATTCCAACGGTCCTCATGCTATCCCTGCTATCACTAGGCACCACCATGAATGAATGACTTTTGTATATTTCTTAAACTGAAATTAACTGGTTATGTTTCATCACTAAGAATATACAAATAAATATGTCCCAGCCTCAAAGGCAACGTCAAAAGAAAATTTCGCAAAATGTGTAGTACAATGGTAATTACAACGTATAGCTTTCCAATGGGGATTTGTTTGAAGCCATGATTTGGGTGATTATGTTCTCAAGTGTTTAGTGACAAATAAAAGATGCTGTTTTCCTCTTTAATAAGAAATCAAGATGGTAATAACGGAGGTCCATCCACACTGGTCACAGGTCATTCCCTCTTCTTCAAGTGTTGAGTTTCTCAGTGATATTTGTGTGTGCCTTTTGGAGTTCCATTTCTAGAAAATAATTCTTAGAAATTTTATTCTAATTCTATATCTTCTAATTTATTCTAAGAGTTGCTTTCCTTTCTCAGTAAGTTCCCAGGTCCTGGATGGTATTTTATTTTGGTTCATGATACATGGGAAATTCATCATAAAAAGAACTCCCCATTAGAATTCAGTTTTTCAGTTTTCTAAAATTTCAATTTTTAGAAATTGTTTAAATTAATTATAAAATATTCTTCTTACATTAAAAGCAGAAAGAAATGAATGCAAATCTCATCTCAGTAACCTACCAACCTTATGACCTTGGGAAAGTTGTTTTATGTCTTTCATTCTTCAGGATGAAACTCAGGATAATGCCAAAGCACACACAGGGGAATAAGCTCGTGCAATTTGCCAGCACAGCTTTCGGCAGGAGGTCAGTGGGCATACCTGTACAAGTTCCATGTAAAGATGTTTAGCTGGTCCTCCCTTGCTGGGGACATTGAATTTATTTTATTTATATCTCTTTTTTTTCTTGAAGCTTACTCTCGGTGACGCTGCTTATGGTTTGGGGGTGAATTTAACAGTCAAATGATTGACACATACTTAAGTATATCAAGTGAAAGTGTATAAGTGATAGCTCCTATTCTTAATAATGAAGACTGGAGAATTTGAGTCTCAGTTAGACTCAAATTTTTCTTCAGGTATTTATTAATTTTATCACCTTAACAAGTTATTTCATTTCTTTGAAACTCAACTCCTCATCTTTAACATAGAAATAAGACCTTTCTCATTGTATTGTTTTCTGTATTAAAGATGTATGTCAACTACTTTATGCAGAGTTGGGCATATTATAGGAACTTCAATAATGATATCTATCCATTACCTTTATGATTTACAGCTGTCACATTTCAGCATTTGCACTAGGAACTTCCAATACTATCCTGGGAAGAACAAAGCCTAGACAAATAACATAGGAGCTACCATACTATCACTCATAAATATTTATTCCTCAACCAGAGGGACAGAAGTCATATTTCTGATTTGCGGTTCCCTTGGTTTTTGCTCTATTCTTTGTCTTCAATATCTAGATTATGGAAATTTTCTCAATTTCATTGCACTGATGATATTCATCATTTTGTACCTTTTGTAACACTTTCTTTCTTTTCAAATGAGCGCTTTGTCAATCCTAATCCCCCAATCCGTCTCATCCACCCCTTCCCCACCGCCATGTCCACATGTCTGTTCTCTATGTCTGCGCCTCTATTCCTGCTCTGCAAATAGGTTCATCTGTACCATTTTTCTAGATTCCACATATATGTGTTAATATATGATAGTTGTCATTCTCTTTCTGACTTACTTCACTCTGTATGACAGACTGTAGGTCCATCCACATCTCTACAAATGACCCAATTTCATTCCTTTTTATGGCTGAGTAGTATTCCATTGAATATATATACCACATCTTCTTTATCCATTCATCTGTTGTTGGACATTCAGGTTGTTTCCATATCCTGGCTATTGTAAATAGTGCTACAGTGAACACTGGGATACATGTGTCTTTTTGAATTATGGTTTTCTCAGGGCATATGCTCAGTAGTGGGATTGCTGGGTCATATGGTTGTTTGATTTTTAGTTTTTTAAGGAACCTCTGTACTGTTCTCCATAGTGGCTGTATCAATTAGGATTGACATATATACACTGCCATGTGTAAAATAGATAGCTAGTGGGAACCTGCTGTATAGCACAGGTGGCTCAGCTCGGTGCTCTGTGATGGCCTAGATGGGTGGGATTGGGGGGAGCGGGTGGGAGGGAGGTCCAAGAGGGAGGGGATATATATAAACATATAGCTGATTCACTTAGTTGTACAACAGAAACTAACACAACATTGTAAAGCAACTATATGCCAATAAAAAATTAATTTAAAAAAATGAGCTCTTTGTACCTTGGGATGAGAATCTCCTTATGAACATGCTAAAAATTTTAGCTCACCTGAAATCTGTCAGGCAAGCCTGCAGCTGACTTTGTTTGCGATGCTGTAGGTATTTGCAGCCATTAAGCTTTTAAGTAATTTCTTGTCATTTCTATACATTAGAAAAGCAAGTGTATGGCCCATTTTTCAAATGTTTTAAGCTTTCCCAAGTCAACGTTATTTCAGTTCCCGCATGAAGCAAAAACGTTATGGGATATCATAACAACTAGAACTTAGGGAAGAATGTATAAGAAAGCACATTTGCAAGTGATCTTGCTGTGCACTATATTTTTTAATTGTAGAGGATTAGAAAGAAAGGTTTATGGAAAAACATTTACAGTATCAGTGCCTTCATGGGACAAACATGAGTTGAAGAAGCTAATTTCTGCTTGTTTTAAAATATATCTATGCATGAGAATGCATATATGGATGAGATGTTATGTGTTTACCTGCTACATTTCAAGTTCAAAATCCCACTTCTTGTCCCTGCCAAGTAAAATTATTAGACTTTGCTTGAGGTCTTTGAGATCTGTCTGGAATTGCTGAGGTTTTTCTAAGGGGAAAGCATGGCTTAGTAGCAAAAATCATCAACTGGGAAAGATATACTCTGACATTTTAAATCATAAGCACTTTTTTTAAAATTTATTTTTTATTTTTATTTTTTTATTAGTTTCTGCTTTATAACAAAGTGAATCATTCATACATATACATCTGTTCCCACAGCCCTTCCCTCATGCATCTCCCTCCCTCCCACCCTCCCCATCCCACCACTCCAGGCGGTCACAAAGCACCGAGATGATCTCCCTGTGCTCTGCGGCTGCTTCCCACTATCTATCTACCTTGCGTTTGGTAGTGTATATATGTCCATGCCTCTCTTTCGCTTTGTCACAGCTTACCCTTCCCCCTCCCCATATCCTCAAGTCCATTCTCAAGTAGGTCTGTGTCTTTATTCCCGTTTTACCCCTAGGTTCTTCATGACATTTTTTTTTTAATTCCATATATATGTATTAGCATATGGTATTTGTCTTTCTCTTTCTGACTTACTTCACTCTGTATGACAGACTCTAGGTCCATCCACCTCATTACAAATAGCTCAGTTTCGTTTCTTTTTATGGCTGAGTAATATTCCATTGTATATATGTGCCACATCTTCTTTATCCATTCATCCGATGATGGACACTCAGGTTGTTTCCATCTCTGGGCTATTGTGAATAGAGCTGCAATGAACATTTTGGTACATGTCTCTTTTTGAATTATGGTATTCTCAGGGTATATGCCTAGTAGTGGGATTGCTGGGTCATATGGTAGTTCTATTTTTAGTTTTTTAAGGAACCTCCATACTGTTCTCCATAGTGGCTGTACCAATTCACATTCCCACCAGCAGTGCAAGAGTGTTCCCTTTTCTCCACACCCTCTCCAGCATTTATTGTTTCTAGATTTCTTGATGATGGCCATTCTGACTGGTGTGAGATGATATCTCATTGTAGTTTTGATTTGCATTTCTCTAATGATTAATGATGTTGAGCATTCTTTCATGTGTTTGTTGGCAGTCTGTATATCTTCTTTGGAGAAATGCCTATTTAAGTCTTCTGCCCATTTTTGGATTGGGTTGCTTGTTTTTTTGCTATTGAGCTGCATGAGCTGTTTATAAATTTTGGAGATTAATCCTTTGTCAGTTGCTTCATTTGCAAATATTTTCTCCCATTCTGAGGGTTGTCTTTTGGTCTTCTTTATGGTTTCCTTTGCTGTGCAAAAGCTTTGAAGTTTCATTAGGTCCCATTTGTTTATCTTTGTTTTTATTTCCATTTCTCTAGGAGGTGGGTCCAAAAGGATCTTGCTGTGATTTATGTCATAGAGTGTTCTGCCTATGTTTTCCTCTAAGAGTTTGATAGTGTCTGGCCTTACATTTAGGTCTTTAATCCATTTTGAGCTTATTTTTGTGTATGGTGTTAGGGAATGATCTAGTCTCAAACTTTTACATGTCCCTGTCCAGTTTTCCCAGCACCACTTATTGAAGAGGCTGTCCTTTCTCCACTGTACATTCCTGCATCCTTTATCAAAGGTAAGTTGGCCACATGTGCGTGGGTTTATCTCTGGGCTTTCTATCCTGCTCCACTGATCTATCTTTCTGTTTTTATGCCAGTACCACAGTGTCTTAATTACTGTAGCTTTGTAGTATAGTCTGAAGTCAGGGAGCCTGATTCCTCCAGCTCCGTTTTTCGTTCTCAAGATTGCTTTGGCTATTCGGGGTCTTTTGTTTTTCCAAACAAATTTTGAAATTTTTTGTTCTAGTTCTGTGAAAAATGCCAGTGGTAGTTTGATAGGGATTGCATTGAATCTGTAGATTGCTTTGGGTAGTAGAGTCATTTTCACAATATTGATTCTTCCAATCCAGGAGCATGGTATATCTCTCCATCTATTTGTATCATCTTTAATTTCTTTCATCAGTGTCTTATAATTTTCTGCATACAGGTCTTTTGTCCCCTTAGGTAGGTTTATTCCTAGATATTTTATTCTTTTTGTTGCAATGGTAAGTGGGAGTGTTTTCTTGATTTCATTTTCAGATTTTTCATCATTAGTGTACAGGAATGCCAGAGATTTCTGTACATTAATTTTGTATCCTGCTACTTAACCAAATTCATTGATTAGCTCTAGTAGTTTTTCGGTAGCATCTTTAGGATTCTCTATGTATAGTATCATGTCATCTGCAAACAGTGACAGCTTTACTTCTTCTTTTCCAAATTGGATTCCTTTTATTTCCCTTTCTTCTCTGATTGCTGTGGCTAAAACTTCCAAAACTATGTGGAATAAGAGTGGTGAGAGTGGGCAGCCTTGTCTTGTTCCTGATCGTAGTGGAAATGGTTTCAGTTTTTCACCATTGAGGACAATGTTGGCTGTGGGTTTGTCATATATGGCCTTTATTATGTTGAGGCAAGTTCCCTCTATGCCTACTTTCTGCAGGGTTTTTATCATAAATGGGTGTTGAATTTTGTCGAAAGCTTTCTCTGCATCTATTGAGATGATCATATGGTTTTTCTCCTTCAACTTGTTAATATGGTGTATCACATTGATTGATTTGCGTATATTGAAGAATCCTTGCATTCCTGGAATAAACCCCACTTGATCATGGTGTATGATCCTTTTAATGTGCTGTTGGATTCTGTTTGCTAGTATTTTGTTGAGGATTTTTGCATCTATGTTCATCAGTGATATTGGCCTGTAGTTTTCTTTCTTTGTGACATCCTTGCCTGGTTTTGGTATCAAGGTGATGGTGGCCTCGTAGAATGAGTTTGGGAGTGTTCCTTCCTCTGATATTGTTTGGAAGAGTTTGAGAAGGATGGGTATTAGCTCTTCTCTAAATGTTTGATAGAATTCGCCTGTGAAGCCATCTGGTCCTGGGCTTTTGTTTGTTGGAAGATTTTTAATCACAGTTTCAATTTCAGTGCTTGTGATTGGTCTATTCATATTTTCTATTTCTTCCTGAGTCAGTCTTGGCAGGTTGTGCATTTCTAAAAATTTGTCCATTTCTTCCAGGTTGTCCATTTTATTGGCATAGAGTTGCTTATAGTAATCTCTCATGATCTTTTGTATTTCTGCAGTGTCAGTTGTTACTTCTCCTTTTTCATTTCTAATTCTATTGATTTGAGTCTTCTCCCTTCTTTTCTTGATGAGTCTGGCTAATGGTTTGTCAATTTTGTTTATCTTCTCAAAGAACCAGCTTTTAGTTTGGTTGATCTTTGCTATCATTTCCTTCATTTCTTTTTCATTTATTTCTGATCTGATCTTTATGATTTCTTTCCTTCTGCTAACTTTGGGGGTTTTTTGTTCTTCTTTCTCTAATTGCTTTAGGTGCAGGGTCAGGTTGTTTACTCGAAATGTTTCCTGTTTCTTAAGGTGGGATTGTATTGCTATAAACTTCCCCCTGAGAACTGCTTTTGCTGCGTCCCATAGGTTTTGGGTCGTCGTGTCTCCATTGTCATTTGTTTATAGGTATTTTTTAATTTCCTCTTTGATTTCTTCAGTGATCACTTCGTTATTGAGTAGTGTATTGTTTAGCCTCCATGTGTTTGTATTTTTTACAGATCTTTTCCTGTAATTGATATCTAGTCTCATAGCATTGTGGTCGGAAAAGATACTTGATACAATTTCAATTTTCTTAAATTTACCAAGGCTTGATTTGTGACCCAAGATATGATCTATCCTGGAGAATGTTCCATGAGCACTTGAGAAAAATGTGTATTCTGTTGTTTTTGGATGGAATGTCCTATAAATATCAACTAAATCCATCTTGTTTAAAGTATCATTTAAAGCTTGTGTTTCCTTATTTATTTTCATTTTGGATGATCTGTCCATTGGTGAAAGTGGGGTGTTAAAGTCCCCTACTATGATTGTGTTACTGTCAATTTCCCCTTTTATGGCTGTTAGTATTTGCCTTATGTATTGAGGTGCTCCTATGTTGGGTGCGTAAATATTTACAATTCTTATATCTTCTTCTTGGATCGATCCCTTTATCGTTATGTAGTGTCCTTCTTTGTCTCTTCTAATAGTCTTTATTTTAAAGTCTATTTTGTCTGATATAAGAATTGCTACTCCAGCTTTCTTTTGATTTCCATTTGCATGGAATATCTTTTTCCATCCCGTTACTTTCAATCTGTATGTGTCTCTAGGTCTGAAGTGGGTCTCTTGTAGACAGCATATATATGGGTCTTGTTTTTGTATCCATTCAGCCACTCTGTGTCTTTTGGTGGGAGCATTTAGTCCATTTACATTTAAGGTAATTATTGATATGTATGTTCCTATTCCCATTTCCTTAATTGCTTTGGGTTCGTTATTGTAGGTATATTCCTTCTGTTGTGTTTCTTGCCTAGAGAAGTTCCTTTAGCATTTGTTGTAAAGCTGGTTTGGTGGTGCTGAACTCTCTCAGCTTTTGCTTGTCTGTAAACGTTTTAATTTCTCCATCAAATCTGAATGAGATCCTTGCTGGGTAGAGTAATCTTGGTTGCAGGTTTCTCTCCTTCATCACTTTAATTATGTCCTACCACTCCCTTCTGGCTTGTAGAGTTTCTGCTGAGAGATCAGCTGTTAACCTGATGGGGATTCCCTTGTGTGTTATTTGTTGTTTTTGCCTTGCTGCTTTTAATATGATTTCTTTGTGTTTAATTTTTGACAGTTTGATTAATATGTGTCTTGGTGTATTTCTCCTTGGATTTATTCTGTATGGGACTCTCTGTGCCTCCTGGACTTGATTAACTATTTCCTTTCCCATATTAGGGAAGTTTTCAACTATAATCTCTTCAAATATTTTCTCAGTCCCTTTCTTTTTCTCTTCTTCTTCTGGAACCCCTATAATTCGAATGTTGGTGCATTTAATGTTGTCCCAGAGGTCTCTGAGACTGTCCTCTGTTCTTTTCATTCTTTTTTCTTTATTTTGCTCTGCATCAGTTATTTCCACTATTTTATCTTCCACTTCACTTATCCGTTCTTCTGCCTCAGTTATTCTGCTATTGATCCCATCTAGAGTATTTTTCATTTCATTTATTGTGTTTTTACTCGATGCTTGATTCATCTTTAGTTCTTCTGGGTCCTTGTTAACTGTTTCTTGCATATTGTCTATTCTATTTCCAAGATTTTGGATCTTGGAAATAGAATCTTGGATCAGCTTTACCATCATTATTCTGAATTCTTTTTCAGGTAGACTGCCTATTACCTCTTCATTTGTTAGGTCTGGTAGGTTTTTATCTTGCTCCTTCACCTGCTGTGTGTTTTTCTGTCTTCTCATTTTGCTTATCTTACTGTGTTTGGGGTCTCCTTTTTGCAGGCTGCAGATTCGTAGTTCCCGTTGTTTTTGGTGTCTGTCCCCAGTGGCTAAGGTTGTTTCAGTAGTTTGTGTAGGCTTCCTAGTGGTGGGGACTAATGCCTGTGTTCTGGTGGTTGAGGCTCGATCTTGTCTTTCTGGTGGACAGGTCCACGTCTGGTGGTGTGTTTTGGGGTGCCTATGGCCTTATTATGTTTTTAGGTAGCCTCTCTGCTAATGGGTGGGTTTGTGTTCCTGCCTTGCTAGTTGCTTGGCATAGGGTAACCAGCACTGTAGCTTGCTGGTCGTTGACTGAAGCTGGGTGCTGGTGTTGAGGTGGAGATCTCTGGGAGATTTTCGCTGCTTTATATTATCTGGAGCTGGGAGGTCTCTTGTGGACCCGTGTCCTGAAGTTGGCTCTCCCACTTCAGAGGCACAGGCCTGACTCCTGGCTGCAGCACCAAGAGCCTTTCATCCACCCGGCTCAGAATAACAGGGAGAAAAAGTAGAAAGAAAGAATTAGTAGAAGAAAGAAAGAGAGAGGGAAAGAAAGGAAGAGGGGAAGAAAGGAAGGAAGGAAGGAAGAAAGAAAGAAAGGAGGGAGGGAGGGAGGAAGGATGGAAAGAAAGAAGGAAAGAAAGGAGGGAGGGAGGGAGGAATGAAAGCAAAAGGAAGAGTGAATGGAAGAAGGGAGGGAGGGAGGGAGGAAGGAAAGTAAGAAAGAAAGACAGGAAGGAGGGAGGGAGGAAGGAAAGAAAAAGAAAGTGGAAAGAAGAAGGGTGGGAGGGAGGGAGGGAGGAAAGAAAAAGAACGAAGGAATGGAGGAGCGGAGGGAGGGAGGGAGGAAGGAAAGGTAGGAAAAAAAGAAAGAGCAGGTAAAGTAAAATAGAATAAAGTATGAAATATAGTAGCGTTATTAAAATTAAAAAGTAATTATTGAAAAAAAACACGGACCGATAGAACCCTGGGACATATGGTGGAAGCAAAGCTCTACAGAGGAAATCTCACACAGAAGCATACATATACACATTCACAAAAAGAGAGCAGGGGGAAAAAATCAAAAATCTTGCTCTCCAAGTCCACCTCCTCAATTTGGGATAATTCGTTGTAAAAAGAGGAAAAGGGCGAGAAGTCTGAAATCTTGCTAAGTCCACCTCCTTAATTTGGGATAATTCGTTGTAAAAAGAGGAAAGATGGGGGAAAGTCTTAAATCTTGTCCTCAAAGTCCACTTCCTCAATTTGGGATGATTCGCTGTCCATTCATGCACTCCACAGACGCAGGGCACATCAAATGGACAGTGGAGCTTTAATCCGCTGCCTCCGAGGCTGCACAGAGAGATTTCCCTGTCTCTGCTCTCACAACTCCCGGGTCTCAGCCTTGGACCTGGCCCCGCCTCTGCGCGTAGGTCGCCGGAGGGCGTCCGTTCTTCGCTCAGACAGGACGGGTTTAAAGGAGCCGCTGATTCGGGGGCTCTGGCTCACTCAGGCAGAGGGGAGGGAGGGGCGCGCAGTGTGGGGCGGGCCTGCGGCGGCAGAGGCCGGCGTGACGTTGCAGCAGCCCGTGGCGCTCCGTGCGCTTTCCCGGGAAAGCCGTCCCCGGGTCCCGGGACCCCGGCAGTGGCGGGGTGCACAGGACCCCCCGGAGGGCGGGGCGGACAGTGACCCGCGCTCGCACACAGGCGCGGCGGCGGCGGCGGCGGCGGCGGCGGCGGCGGCGGCGGCGGCGGCGGCGGCGGCGGCCCCGGCGGCCCCGGCGGCCCCGGCGGCCCCGGCGGCCCCGGCGTCCCACGCCCGTCTCCGAGGTCCGCGCCTTACCCGCGGCTCGCGCCTGTCTCCGGCGCTTCCCCAAGCAGCCCTCTTAATGCCCTCTCCTCGCGCACCAGGAAACAAAAGGGAAAAAAGTCTCTTGCCTCTTCGGTAGCTCCAGACCCTTTCCCCGGACTCTCTCCGGGCTAGCCGTGGTGCACTAACTCCTTCAGGCTCTCTTCCTGCCGCCAGCCCCAGTCCTCTCCCTGCGCTCCGACTGAAAGCCGGTACCCGAGCCTCAGCTCCCAGCCCCGCCCGCCCCGGCGGCCGAGCAGACAAGCCTCTCGGGCTGGTGTGTGCCTGAGGGCACCGATCCTCTGTGCCAGAATCTCTCCGCTTTGCCCTCCGCACCCCTGTTGCTGTGCTCTCCTCCGCTACTCCGAAGCTTTCCCCCTCCGCCACCTGCAGTCTCCGCCCGCGAAGGGGCTTGTAGTGTGTAGAAACCTTCCCTCCTTCACGGCTCCCTCCCACTGGTGCAGGTCCCGTCCATATCCTATTGTCTCTGTTTATTCTTTTTTTCTTTTGCCCTACCCAGGTATGTGGGGAGTTTCTTGCCTTTTGGGGTGTCTGAGGTCTTCTGTCAGCGTTCAGTAGGTGTTCTGTAGGAGTTGTTCCACGTGTAGATGAATTTCTGATGTATCTGTGGGGAGGAAGGTGATCTCCGCGTCTTACTCTTCCGCCATCTTCCTCCGGGTCCATAAGCACTTTTGATAATAATTTTAGAAAAATATATTGCAAATGAAATAAATGCACAATTTTTTATTTTTAAGAATTCATCACCAGCATAAATTAAAAGGCTGTGTATAGTATCACTGAGGAAGGAGGGTTAGGGTGGAGTGGGGAGGGCACAATTAATCCTAAGATGCTGAGGATGTCAGCAAGCGAGCTATTCACCATTTTCAGTGTTTTTAAAAATATCACATCAAACAATTTGGGATTTGAAGTGAAAGGAACTGAGTTTGAGCCAAGCTCTATTGCTAATCTGCAGTGTGATCGTGAGTAAAACAAACAAGCAAACAAATTTTAAAAGACACCTTTGTTAAAATGAAGATACTACTTACTTCAAAGGGCTGTTGTGAGGTTTCCATACTATTATGCATTATAAACTGTAAAAGCATTACACAAGGATGCTGGCATATGCAGTCAGGGGGAGACAGGGAGAATAATAGAATCTTGTGCTTAGATATCAAATGGAACTGAATTGCATTTTGCTATATTATTTACTAACTATACAACTTAGTCTGATTACTTAACCTCTCTTGAGTTTCCTCTTTGGTAAAACAAGAATACCTTGCAAGGGGTTTATGAACAACAGAAGAGATCACCTAAATCAGTGCCTACCATACAGTAGTTTTTCTATACACATTAGGTGCTTTCTTTCTTTTTTTTTTTTTTTTTACCATGAGGGTATGAACACAGGAATCAATGTAGTAAAATAAGCACATGTTGAGTGCAAGCTATGTAAAAGGGTTAAAGCTTAGTGCTGAGGAAGTATGCAAGGGCAAAAGAAGTCTGATTCATGGTCCCAGGAAAGCTATTATCTAGTAGGAGTGTGAAGATGAAAAGATAAGATCTATAAAGACATGATGTAATTTATGATTCATCATCTTAATCGGGAACACTGACAGTGAAAAGGATGCTATGATACAACAGCAGAGATTGCTGTTGTAAGCAAAACAAAACCTATGGCTACCTTCTCTACAGGGCATATGTCAGGCATTGGGAAGGGAGAATAAATTCAGCTGACTTTCTCCAATTGCCTCAGAGCAACTTTTAGGCCAGTGATATTTTGTTTCTGATCACAGGAGGATCCAGAATGTTCTGGTTTCTAGCCCCCACATTCTGGCAGTGTCTCCACTGGGTAAATGCTTGAGATCCAGAAGGGGCACTTCCTCCAACGTCTTGTGAAAAAACACGCTCCAAAACAGGATTCTCACTGCAGTGGAGGAAAACCTACACACTGCAGCTGATTTGCTTTGATGCCCTGATTTCTGCCACTAAGCCTGACTTCTTAATATGTCTATTTTTAGTCACTAAGGAATGAAAATGCACCTAATGCCCTTGGGATTAAAGTTAACCTCACCATCAAAGGAGGAAAAGCAGAGAGCAAGTAAAATTCACAGTACTGCTATTAAAAACATTTGTGCTGGGCTTCCCTGGTGGTGCAGTGGTTGAGAGTCTGCCTGCTGATGCAGGGGATGCGGGTTCATGCCCCGGTCCGGGAAGATCCCACATGCCACGGAGCGGCTGGGCCCGTGAGCCATGGCCGCTGAGCCTACACGTCCGGAGCCTGTGCTCCGCAACGGGAGAGGCCACAACAGTAAGAGGCCCGCGTACTGCAAAAAACAAACAAACAAACAAAAAGAAAAACATTTGTGCTTGATTTTGTCTTTGTGTTAAATCGAGAAGCTTCTATATAATTTATGTATAAGGATCAACTGAAAAAACAAACAAAAGAATCAACTGACACTGTTCCTACTCAAAAGGAACAATTCTATTTTTAGGGATGGTGGCTCTGTCTGTCCATTTATTGTATGCCTTACATTCTGTTTCCCTAAGAGAAGCCTTATACTTGATTAAAGGATTCTGGTTTTGAGTAACAACCTGAACTTGCAAATCTGAATTAAATACAAAAAAAAGGTGGTGGTGGTGGGGGGAAGCTTTTAAAAACCAGTGGGTGACCTTGTCAGGAAGAAGTAAATATTTTTAAGAAGACAGGGTATCATGGTGGACAGCTCATGACTTTGATCAAATCTGGATTCTTTTCCAAGTTCTGCTCTACACTACAGCTTTGAAGAAAGTTCTGAAAACAGAGACTTATTGTCCTCAGCTGTGAAATGAGTATAACACTATGAAAGACAGTCATTTGGATTAAATAAGATAATGCTTGTAAAGTAGTTAAGACGATTAATACAGTACTAGGCCTACAGGTGGGGTAACTCAATAAATGGTCTTACTGCTTAGGATATAAAGTTTATAAATATGCATCTTATAAGAAAATCTTATAAGAAAATCTTACTTCACTAAAAATTTTAAAACTTTTACTTAGCAATTTGCACACTACCAAGACAATTTTCCCTTCAGTTAAAGATTTATTTTTGGACTTTGGCTTTTGTTAATAATTGTTTTATCTAGTAAAAAGATGTTGCTACCTAGCTATACCAAAGGTCACCGATCACAAGCATAAGACATAAATTTTGCTGTGACTTCATAAATTGTAAAGTTTCATTGCCGGGAATAGTCATTGAGTGTGAAGGAAAAGTATCAATATTACTTGTGAGAATAAAAAAGACATTCTCAACAATTTTTAGAATCTGAATCATCTTGGATAAAACATTTTCATAAATTGATTTCACATCCCATCTTTCCAGGGAATCAAAGGCTCATTGAGGGGGCATACTATGCAATCTTGTTCCCAAGTCCAGCCCATGGGAAAGAGCTTACAGGAGGGAAAAGAGAAAAAAAGAAATGTACCTTTACTATGTGCTGATCAAAGGGCTACACACTGCATGACAAACCCAAATATCATCTGAGGTCCCCTTGTTTCTTGAGATGGAATCTTAATTTTCTCAGAGCCCCACGAATTAAACTACATATGAATACCAGGAGACATTGGTACAATTTTGTTAATTCTCAGGAACCTATCTTTTCTATGGTCATCTGTACCTCCAGTGAGAACATAAGACTAGATAAAGGAGAGCTTGAGGAACCTAGGGAAACCTCTGTTAGGTAACACCTTGGCCAGGACTCCAGGGAATGGTGCAGATTTACTGCTAGGATGGTTCCTAGAAGATCGAAAAAAGTAATGGCCTGTGGTGAAAGAAGTTGAAGTCTGCATCGCCAAGGCAGATGGTGGAGAAAGGATAAAATGGCTCAGGACCCCTATCTAATCATAATAAAAATATCAGTCAAACGTAAATTGAGAAACATTCTATAAAACAAGTACGCCTCAAATCTGTCAAGGTTATCAGAAACAAGGAAAGTCTGAGAAACTGTCACTGCCTAGAGGAGGCTAAGTAAAAAGATGACAATGTCATGGAATATTCTGGATGAGATCCTACAACAGAAAAAGAACATTAGGTAAAAATCAAGAAAATCCAAATAAAGTATGGACTTTAGTTAATAAAAATGTATTAATAATAGTTTATTAGTTGTGACAATTGTAGCATCGTAGTGTGAGAAATTAATAATAGGGGAAACTGGCTGGGGGATATATGAGAACTCTGTGCTACCTTTGTACCTTTTCTGTATACCTAAAACTATTCTAAAATTAAAAGTTTATTCAGAAAAAAATAGGCTCGGGTAAGTGAGCAAGCTGGACAGGTATATTATAGGCAGCCGGAAGACTCAGCAGAGGATTAGGCTTCACCAGAGGGGCAAAGAAGCTAGATGTCAGCCTTAACTGCCAGAAGCTAAGATGTCACAATTGTTATAACAAATGGCAAGGCCAGAGTGGCAGTCAAGGGGGCTTAAATCAGTGAGAATTATGGACATGTAAATAGAGGATAGTGCTTCTAAGGGTGATGGTACCTGGAGATCTGAGGAATCAGCATGTTCCCTAAAATCTGAATTACTGTGAGTCCCCTGGGTTCATTAACTCACCTGGTAACCACTTCCTCAGTCCATGAATGTGTACTTGTGACTGAAATCCTTGGTTATTGGAGTATCCACCACACTAAGTCCCTTGGCCTATGGGGTAATTACCAGCACAGTAAGGAAAACAAGTGGAAACCTCTGAAACTTCATCCCAAGCCTGGTCAAAATAATAAATTTGAAGCAATATCACATCTTAGAGGAGATGACAGAGAGATTAAAACATTACAAGATTTAAGGAAAGCAGGAGTGAGAGTCATTCTCCTAGTTCTATTTCATTTGTTAGACTGAGCTCCTACAAAAACCAAATGGATCCTAGAGAATGGTGTAGACGGTCACAAGCTCAACCAAGGAGTATCTACAACCAGGGTTACCGTGGCAAACAAGATATTTCTGTGACAGTAGATTGATATAGTATGACTTTGGGTACATGGTATGTGACCATTAATTTGGTGAATGTATTCCTTTCAATCCCATCACAACTGAGGATCAGAAACAGTTGACACTCACAGTAAAGAGATGGCAATATATTTACAATTTTAATCCAGAGTTATGTTAACTCTCCTCTTCTTTGTTATAATATAGTAAAGAGATTTGAGCTTTTCTGACATCCTGCAAAATATGACACTGATCTAGTATATCATTGACATCACATTGATCAGCTAGAATAAGAAGGAAGTGACTTACATGCAAAAGCCTTTGAGACATAAGTGCTACAGAGGCACGTAGATCAACCTAAGAATATTTAGAGACCTGCCACTATAGTGAAACATTTTTGGGAGCCAGAGGTCAGAGATGTGTCAGGACATTTCTTTTTTTTTTTTTTTTTTTTTAGTTAAAAAATGCTTTATTGCTAAAAATGCCGATCATTATCTGAGACTTCAGCGAGTCATAATCTTTTTGCAATAGTAATAAAGATCACTGATCAAAGGTCACCATAACTATTATAGTAATAATAAAAGGTTTGAAATATTTTGAGAATTACCAACATGTGACACAGAGACATGAAGTGAGCAAGTGCTAAAACGGTGCCAATAGACCTGCTCAACTCAGGGTGGCCACAAACCTTCAATGTGTAAAAAGTGCAATATCTGCAAAGTGCAATAAAGTGAAGTACAGTATATATGCTTGTGTATTTTTTTTTACAACTTTATTGGAGTATAATTGCTTCATAATGGTGTATTAGTTTCTGCTTTACAACAAAGTGAATCAGTTATACATATACATCTGTTCCCATATCGCTTCTCTCTTGCTTCTCCCTCCTTCCCACCCTCCCTATCCCACCCCTCCAGGCGGTCACAAAGCACCAAGCTGATCTCCCTGTGCTATGCGGCTGCTTCCCACTATCTATCTACCTTACGTTTGGTAGTGTATATATGTCCATGCCTCTCTCTCGCTTTGTCAAAGCTTACCCTTCCCCCTCCCCATATCCTCAAGTCCATTCTCAAGTAAGTCTGTGTCTTTATTCCTGTTTTACCCCTAGGTTCTTCATGACTTTTTTTCCTTAAATTCCATATATATGTGTTAGCATATGGTATTTGTCTTTCTCTTTCTGACTTACTTCACTCTGTAAGTAGACTCTAGGTCTATCCACCTCATTACAAATAGCTCAATTTCGTTTCTTTTTAAGGCTGAGTAAAAAGATGTCATTGGAGATGTCATTGGTGGAAAACGATGTACTAAAGAATTTGTGTCAGACCCCTGTGAGAGAATCAACACGTAGACTCCTGGGTCCTGAACCCTGGTAGAGACAGAAATGTTGGATATTTTTGGAACTTCTCATCATAAACTGGATGGATGGACCAAGTCATAAAGCCAGGCAGTAGTTCCAACTGAAATCCATTAGAAGCCAGAACTATTTTTTATTCAGGATTGAGTATAGGCAGAACCAAGTTTGGTTTAAGGATCGGTCAACTTGGTATGTAATGGAAAACAAAAATGGACAGTGGCTGCAATACAGCCTCCCTTAGGGTGGCCTCTGAAGTAACACTGTTACTCAAGTAGATCTATAAGCCACTTGGTGGCAAGTTGATTATTTTTGGCCCCTTCCAACTGGGAAAGTGATTCATTCTCAGAGAGTGGGCATTTAATCCAAATGTGGGTTTTTCTTTTCTGTCCACAGAGCATCAGACAGCACCACCCAAAATGGGAATACTGCTTTCTCTTCTTGATTCACACTCATAAAGTTGCACTAGGGCTTTAAACGTGGAGCAGAATTTACTAAAGCTTTGGGAAGATGAGGGTGGGAGGGTTGTTTACATAACCACATGCAAACAACTTGAAACTGAGTACCATCCATCCCTTCTCTTAAAAGGGTTTTGTTTTGTTTTCTGCCATTTTACACTTTGGTTAGTCATCCTCTCTCTTCTTTTCTTTCTTCCTCTCTCTTTCTCCTGAGGAGTAAAATCTATCAACCAACTAATCAAATAAAAATTCTCCCATTTTCTTCTTTGGAGTAATTCAGTTCTATACAGTTCCAACTGACTAAGTCAGTTCTGAGCCTCCCTTTGACCAATAAAAAAAGGCAAAGAAAGCTTTGAATGACTACTGTAAGAACCCAATCCTTGTCTTCTGTGGAGAAGGGTGTTTGATCTTCCAGACAGAGATATAATAAAGTCCATGTTGATGATGCTGTAAACAAAACCTTTGAACTCTATATCTTAGGAAATATAAACTAATATAAAATTTAGTTATATGCTACTCTGATTCCAGATTTAGGTGCAGGCACTATCTATTTTTCCTAAAAGATAACGTTGTAAAATCTGAGCATAAACTTATTTTAGGGAGGACAAAAAATATATATGTTTTAAAATATGTTTTAAATCACTCAGAGAAGTAAACCCATGGTTGGGTTTTGGAAGACCTGGTTCAAGTTCCACTAATTAGCCTGTGCTTTAGTTTCATCTACAGAATGAAAGTGCATATAATAATAATGCTTACCCTTCCTGCCTCAAGACATTGATATGACACCTAAATGATAAAATTAATTTGATAATGCAAAACAGTCTAGAATTATTTGAGTTTGCTAAATTAGATTTGAATAAGACATCCATCATCAGAGACATTATTATATACCTGCACACATACATATGAACATCTTATGTGTATATACAGACTCTATATTCAAAATTGTTGGTAGTGATGGTGTTTTGGAGCCAGTAGTTTTAGACAACAGATTGGCAAACTATGTCCCTCAGGCCAAATTCCACCCTTGTTTGACTTGCTTGTCATTATAAATAAAATGTTACTGGAACACAGCCCTGCCCTCTCATTTACTTTTTTTTGTTGTTGTTGTTTTACCTTTTTTTAATTGCATTTTATTTTTTATGTTTTTAATTTAATTTTATCTATTTTTATACAGCAGGTTCTTATTAGTTATCTATTGTATGCATATTAGTGTATACATGTCAATCTCAATCTCCCAGTTCATCCTACCACCACCCCCCCACCCCGCTTTCCCTCCTTGGTGTCCATACATTTGTTCTCTACATCTGTGTCTCAATTTCTGCCTTGCAAATCAGTTCATCTGTACCATTTTTCTAGATTCCACATATATGCTGGGAGGTAAACATTCCTCTGAAGATAAGGAGACCATGGAAAAAGCCATAGAAGAAAAGATTGAGTGGCTGGAAAGCCACCAAAATGCTGACATCGAAGATTTCAAAGCTAAAAAGAAGGAGCTAGAAGAAATTGTTCAGCCAATTATCAGCAAACTCTATGGAAGTGAAGGCCCTCCCCCAACCAGTGATGAGGAACCAGCAGACAAAGATGAGTTGTAGGTACTGCACTGCTAAGGCTGTAATATTGTAAATAACTGGACTCAGGAACTTTTGTTAGGAGAAAATTGAGAGAACTTAAGTCTCGAATGTAATTGGAATCTTCACCTTGGAGTGGAGTTGAAAATGCTATAGCCCAAGTGGCTGTTTACTGCTTTTCATTAGCAGTTGCTCACACATCTTGGGGTGGGGAGGGAAAGGAGGAATTGGCTATCATCAAAAGCTGGTAAAAAAGCTGTGTTAGGATATGTGTTCACCTTGGAAATGCTCTATTTAACAGTTGGGTCATGATATTTGTTTTTCTCTTTCTGACTTACTTCACTCTGTATAACAGTCTCTAGGTCCATCCATATCTCTACAAATAACCCAATTTCGTTCCTTTTTATGGCTAAGTATTATTCCATTGTACATATGTACCACATCTTCCTTATCCATACGTTTCTCTATGGGCATTTAGGTTGCTTCCATGACCTGGCTATTGTAAATAGTGTTACAGTGAACATTAGGGTGCATGTGTCTTTTTGAATTATGGTTTTCTCTGGGTATAACCCCAGTAGTGGGATTACTGGGTCATATGGTAATTCTATTTTTAGTTTTTTAAGGAACCTCCATACTGTTCTCCATAGTGGCTGTATCAATTTACATTCCCACCAACAGTGCAAGAGGGTCCCCATTTCTCCACACCCTCTCAAGCATCTGTTGTTTGTAGATTTTCTGAGGATGCCCATTCTAACCTGTGTGAGGTGATAGCTCATTGTAGTTTTGATTTGCATTTCTCTAATAATTAGTGATGTTGAGTAGCTTTTCATGTGCCTGTTGGCCATCTGTATGTCTTCTTTGGAGAAATGTCTATTTAGGTCTTCCACCCACATTTTGATTGGGTTGTTTGGTTTCTTAATATTGAGCGGCATGACCTGTTTATATATTTTGGAGATTTAATCCTTTTTCCGTTGATTCATTTACATATATTTTCTCCCATTCTGAGACTTGCCTTTTCATCTTGTTTATAGTTTCTTTTGCTGTGCAAAAGCTTTTAAGTTTCATTAGGTCCCATTTGTTTATTTTTGCTTTTATTTCCATTTCCCTAGGAGGTGGGTCAAAAAAGATCTCGCTATGATTTATGTCAAAGAGTGTTCTTCCTATGCTTTCCTTTAAGAGTTTTATAGAGTCCAGTCTTACATTTAGGTCTTTAATCCATTTTGAGTTTACTTTTGTGTATGGTGTTAGGGAGTGTTCTAATTTCATTCTTTTCCATGTAGCTGTCCAGTTTTCCCAGCACCACTTATTGAAGAGTCTGTCTTTTCTCCATTGTATATCTTTGCCTCCTTTAGCATAGATTAGTTGACCAGAGGTGCGTGGGTTTATCTCTGGGTTTTCTATCTTGTTCCATTGATTTATATTTCTGTTTTTATGCCAGTACAATATTGTCTTGATTACTGTAACTTTGTAATATAGTCTGAAGTCAGGGAGTCTGATTCCTCCAGCTCCGTTTATTTCCCTCAAGTTTGCTTTGGCTATTCGGGGTCTTTTGTGTCTCCATTCAAATTTTAAGATTTTTTTGTTCTAGTTCTGTAAAAAGTGCCATTGGTAATTTGATAGGGATTGCACTGAATCTGTAGATTGCTTTGGGTAGGACAGTCATTTTCACAATATTGATTCTTCTAATCCAAGAACATGGTATATCTCTCCAACTGTTTGTGTCATCTTTGATTTTTTTCATCAGCATCTTATAGTTTTCTGGGTACAGGTTTTTTGCCTCCTTAAGTAGGTTTATTCTTAGGTATTTTATTCTTTTGGTTGCAGGGTTAAAGGGATTGTTTCCTTAATTTCTCTTTCTGAACTTTCATTGTTAGTTTATAAGAATGCAAGAGATTTCTGTGCATTAATTTTGTATCCTGGAATTTTACCAGTTTCTTTGATTAGCTCTAGTAGTTTTCTGGTGGCATATCGGGATTTTCTATGTATAGTATCATGTCATCTGCAGACAGTGACAGTTTAACTACTTCTTCTCTGATTTGTATTCCTTTTATTTCTTTTTCTTCTCTGAATGGCATGGCTAAGACTTCCAAAACTGTGTTAAATAATAGTGGTGAGGGTGGACATCCTTGTCTTGTTCCTGATCTTAGAGGAAATGCTTTCAGTTTTTCACCATTGAGAATGATGTTTGCTATGGGTTTGTCACATATGGCCTTTATTATGTTGAGGTAGGTTCCCTTTTTGCCCACTTTGTGGAGAGTTTGTATCATACATGGGTGTTGAATTTTGTCAAAAGCTGTTTCTGCATCTATTGAGATGATCATATGGTTTTATTCCTTAATTTGTTAATGTGGTGTATCACATTGATTGATTGAAGAATCCTTACATCCCTGGGATAAATCCCACTTGATCATGGTGTATGATCCTTTTAATGTGTTGTTGGATTCTGTTTGCTAGTATTTTGTTGAGGATTTTTGCATCTATATTCATCAGTGATATTGGTCTGTAATGTTCTTTTTTTGTAGTATCTTTGTCTGGTTTTGGTATCAGAGTGATGGTGGCCTTGTAGAATGTATTTGGGAGTATTCCTTCCTCTGTAATTTTTTGGAGGAGTTTGAGAAGGATGGGTGTTAGCTCTTCTCTGAATGTTTGATAAAATTCACCTGTGTAGCCATCTGACCCTGGACTTTTGTTTGTTGGAAGATTTTTAATCACAATTTCAATTTCATTACTTGTGATTGGTCTGTTTCTATTTTCTATTTCTTCCTGGTTCAGTCTTGGAATGTTATCCATTTCTAAGAATTTGTCCGTTTCTTCCAAGTTTTCCATTTTATTGGCATAGAGTTCCTTGTAGTAGTCTCTTATGATGCTTTGTATTTCTGTGGTGTCCATTGTAATCTCTCCTTTTTCATTTCTAATTTTATTGATTTGAGACTTCTCTCTCTTTTTTTTGATGAGTCTGGTTAAATGTTTATCAATTTTGTTTATCTTCTCAAAGAACAAGCTTTTAGTTTTATTGATCTTTGCTACTGTTTTCTTTGTTTCTATTTAATTTATTTCTGCTTGGATTTTATGATTTCTTTCCTTCTATTAACTTTGGGTTTTCTTTGTTCTTCTTTCTCTAGTTCCTTTAGGGGTAGTGTTTGATTGTGTATTTGAGATTTTTCTTGTTCCTTGAGGTAGGATTGTATTGCTATAAAATTCCCTCTTAGAACTGCTTTATCTACATCCCAGAGGTTTTGCATCATTGTATTTTCATTGTCATTCATCTCTAGGTATTTTGTGATTTCCTCTTTGATTTATCAGTGATCTCTTGGTTATTTAATAATGTATTGTTTAGCCTCCATGTGTTTATGTTTTTTACATTTTTTCCCCAGTAATTTGATTCTAATGTCATAGCATTGTGGTCAGAAAAGAGGCTTGATATGATTTTAGTTTTCTTAAATTTACCAAGGCTTGATTTGTGATCCAAGATGTGATCTACCCTGGAGAATGTTCCGTGTGCACTTGAGAAGAAAGTGTAATCTGCTGTTTTCAGATCAAATGTCCTATAAATATCAACTAAATTTGTCTTGTCTATTGTGTCATTTAAAGCCTGTTTCCTTATTAATTTTCTGTCTAGATAATCTATCCATTGGTATAAGTGAGGTGTTAAAGTCCCCCACTATTATTGTATTACTGTTGATTTCCTGTTTTGTAGCTGTTAGCATTTGACTTATGTATTGACGTGCTCCTATGTTGAGTGCATAAATATTTAGAATTGTTATATCTTCTTCTTGGATTGACCCCTTGATCATTATGTTGTGTCCTTCCTCGTCTCTTGTAACATTCTTTATTTTAAAGTCTATTTTACCTGATATGAGTATTGCTACTCCAGCTTTCTTTTGACTTCCATTTGCATGGAATATTTTTTCCATCCCCTCACTTTCAGTCTGTATGTGTCTCTAGGTCTGAAGTTGGTCTCTTGTAAACAGCCTATATGTGGGTCTTGTTTTTGTATCCATTCAGCAAGCTTGTGTCTTTTGGTTGGAGCATTTAATCCATTCACATTCAAGGTAATTATCGATATGTATGTTCCTATTACTATTTTCTTAATTGTTTTGGTTTTGTTTGTGTAGGTCCTTTTCTTCACTTTTGTTTCCTACTTAGAGAAGTTCCTTTAGCATTTATTGTAGAGCTGGTTTGGTGGTGCTGAATTCTCTTAGCTTTTGCTTGTCTGTAAAGCTTTTGATTTCTCCGTTTAATCTGAATGAGATCCTTGCTGGGTAGAGTAATCTTGGTTGTAGGTTCTTCCCTTTCATCACTTTAAATATATCATGCCACTCCCTTCTGACTTGTAGAGTTTCTGCTGAGAAATCAGCTGTTAACCTTATGGGAGTTCCCTTGTATGTTATATGTCATTTTATACTTGTTGCTTTTAATAATTTTTCTTTTTCTTTAATTTTTGTCAGTTTGATTAGTATGTGTCTCAGTGTGTTTTTCCTTGGGTTTATCCTGCCTGGGACTCTCTGCACTTCATGGACTTGGGTGGCTATTTCCTTTCCCAAGTTAGGGAAGTTTTCAACTACAATCTCTTCAAATATTTTCTCGGGTGTTTTCTCTCTCTCTTCTCCTCCTGGGACCCCTATAATGCGAATGTTGGTACGTGTAATGTTTTCACAGATGTCTCTTACGCTGTCTTCATTTCTTTTCATTCTTTTTTCTTTATTCTGTTCCACAGCAGTGAATTCCACCATTCTGTCTTCCAGGTCTCTTATCCATTCTTCAGCCTCAGTTTTTCCTGCTGTTGTTTCCTTCTAGTGTATTTTTCATTTCAGTTATTGTATTGTTCATCTCTGTTTGTTTGTTCTTTAATTCTTCGATGTCTTTGTTAAACATTTCTTGCATCTTCTCAATTTTTGCCTCCATTCTTTTTCTGAGGTCCTGGGTCATCTTCACTTTTTCTGGATGGTTGCCTATCTCCACTTCATTTAATTGTTTTTCTGGGGTTTTATCTTGTTCCTTCATCTGGTACATAGTCCTCTGCCTTTTCATTTTGTCTATCTTTCTGTGAATGTGATTTTCGTTCCACAGGCTGCAGAATTGTAGTTCTTCTTGCTTCTTCTGTCTGCCCTCTGGTGAATGAGGCTATCTAAGAGGCTTGCATAAGCTTCGTGATGGGAGGGACTAGTGGTGGGTAGAGCTGGGTGTTTCTCTGGTGAGCAGAGCTCAGTAAAACTTCAATCCACTTGTCTGCTGATGGGTAGGGCTGAGATGCCTCCCTGTTGGTTGTTTGGCCTGAGGTGAACCAGCACTGGAGGCTACAGGCTCTTTGGTGGGGCTAATGGTGGCCTCCAGGAGAGCTCATGCCAAGAAGTATTTCCCTGAATTTCTGCTGCCAGTGTGTCCTTGTCCTTGTGGTAAGCCACATCCAACCCCTGCCTATGCAGGACACCCTCCAACACTAGCAGATAGGTCTGGTTCGGTCTTCTGTGAGGTCATTGCTCCTTTCCCCTCGGTCCTGATGCACATACTACTTTTTGTGTGCCCTCCAAGCATGGAGTCTCTGTTTTCCCTGGTCCTGTCAAAGTCCTGTAATTAAATCCCACTAGCCTTCAAAGTCTGATTCTTTGGGAATTCCTCCTCCCTTTACCAGACCCCCAGGTTGGGAAGCCTGATGTGGGGCTCAGAACCTTCACTAGAGTGGGTGGACTTCTGTGGTATAAGTGTTCTCCAGTTTGTGAGTCACCCACCCAGCATTTATGGGGGTTTGATTTTATTGTGATTGCACCTCTTGTACCATCTCATTATGGCTTCTCCTTTGTCTTTGGATGTGGGGTACCTTTTTTGGTTTGTTCCAGTGTCTTCCTGCCAATGATTGTTCAGCAGTTATTTGTGATTCCAGTTCTCTTGCAAGAGGGAGTAGGTGCACGTCCTTCTACTCCGCCATCTTGAACCAGTCTTCACCACTCATTTACTATTGTCTGTTGTTGCTTTCCTACTACAATGACAGTGTTCATTAGTGCAACAGAGACTTTATGGTCCACAAACCTAAAATATTTACTGTTTGTTCATTTACAGAAAAAGTTTGCCAACCCCTGCTCTAGATACTAGAAAAATATATTTACATGCTGTGGTCTAATCTGCATTGTGAAGTGGAGACTCATGCCATTTTCCAGATCATTCAAGCCCAAAACAAGTTGTTTTCATTATGTCATTATTTTGGGTGGAAGAGTTTTAAGGTCTGAGTGAGCCAGACAATTGGTCATTTCTCCAATTTACTTCTGCTGCTCATAATTCATTGGACTAGGTAATTTTCAAATATTTTTACAAGTCTCTCTCTTTCCAGATCTCTCTCAGAAATTACAGAAAGTACAAGGAATCATTCTTCCCCATTCTGCTTCCTACTTAACAGCAAATATATGCTGTGAAGTCATGACAAGATAAAAATGTATGCCTATCCCACCATCACACATTTATTTATAAGATGACTTCCTCCTTTGGCAGTGAATGTGCCTATTAACAAAGGTATAAGAACATGCTTGTGTTTTTGCTAGAGCTCAAAAATGAATGCTGGCATTAGTCAGCAAAGACGTATAGTGAATCCATCCCCTGTTCGTGCTTTACAAAAAGTAGTTAGTGTTAGTTGTTTCTTTATCCAGTAGGTTTTAACTTGATGTAAAGATTTTGGGGCCATTATAGAAGAAAGGAAGTTTACATTTTACAAGTAATTTGAAGTTATGTAATTCATTGATTTCAGACTTCATTAAAAAATAACTTTTGATCAGAAACAAAAGATATGACAGACACACTCACATTGACATTTGGAATTAAAATGTAAACATCAGACAAATATATCAAATCTCAACTCTGGCAGCTTCCAACTCTCAGTTTTTCCATGAGAGCAACGGTTATATGTTAAAGAGAAGATTACACAAAAAGTCTGCAGACTGGTGATGAAGTGGAGCCTGCTCTCGACATATCAACCTCTATGAAACAGAACTATCCATAAAAAGGGCTAATTATAACTCAAAGTTTGCTCTGAGACTCAAATAAGACTGGATCCATGAACAGATTTTATAAATTGGATTTGGTCAAGTGTGATACAGAATTACTAGAACCAGACTGTCATGTGCTATGATATATGAAATGGTAAGACCACATGAATACAAACTCTGACTTTACTACTTACTAGTTCTGTAACTTTGTGCAAGTTACTTAGCCTCTTTGGGACTTTGTCTCCTTATTTATAAAATACAAATTCTATTAGTAACCACAGATGTTTATTCATTTTAAATGAGAAAAGATATACAAAGTGCATAGCCTAATGTCCGATGAATGATAAGGATTTAATAAATACTAGCACTTAATGAATACAATTATTATTATATTATTGTATCATATAAGCCATAATTATATTATTGTATTATACAAGAACTCCATCTTGGATGCCTATTATGCTTAAGCAGTAGCTCATGCCTCCTAAGAGTTTAGCTAGAGTCTTTGCAAATTGACATCTTGTAGCAAATTAAATATTATTGTGCCAAGAAAGTTGTATATTGTCTTTTAAACTCTTTCTTAAAACTTTACAAGCCAGCATTAAAAAATTTCCATCACACTTCTAATATATATTTTGTCTACTTAAATGTTATTTACATGTACTAATATGCACATTTTAAAGCATATTTAAATATAAACATTTAAGAGAAGATATGATATATATTAGAATATATATTATATTTATATAATTATACTGGGATATTACATATATTTAGATAATAAGATATATAGATAGTAGATATATTACATAATCTATATTATTTATAATATATAGGCATATATATGTGTGTATATATGTGTGTGTGTATATATATACATACATATATATATATATATATATATATATATATACATTTATAAAGTCCCCTAATATTTTTCCTGCATCCCAATAGAACCACTAGAGGAAAAAACTCCCCTTTTCACACCATTATACTAGTCTTTCAGAAGTAGATTGGGATAGAAAGCCATGGGTACACCTGATTGTGAGCTGGATGGTGAGGGTTTGAAACTATGTTTACTGAATTAGCATGTGCTTTGTGAGTAATAATCATAATTAGCAAATATTGAATATTGAGTATTTCCAGACATAGTGCTAAGCAAATTACATATTCTCTCATGCAATCCATACAAACCCCTCTGAGGTAGATAATAATTTTGTACCTCATTTTATGTTTGAGGAATATGAAAATAAGGAGGTTAAGTAACTTGTCCAAAGTTTCTATCTAAGTAAGCTATAGAGTGATACCATATATAGCAACCATATATCCCGCCCATGACCAGTGCTCTTCCCCTTGGCAAAATCATAATAAAGATAATTACTATCTCCATTGTTATAAAATGCTATATTACTGAGCACATCTTATGTGCCAGAACTTTACTAAGTGCTGCTTGTAGGTAACAGGATAAAAGTTTTGTTCAGGAATCTCCTTTGATAAGTAAGCCACATTGGAGGAAGTGAAACTCTAAGGATATATGTCAACAGAAGTCAAAGAAGCAAGAGAGAAATTAATTACTTTGGAGAATGGTGAATGAAGTTGCAAAAGACTAAAAAGATAAAAGGAAAAGAGAGAAATAAGCTAGATGATTTGAGGCTAGTTTACACTGAAATGTGAAATGATGAGAGAAAAAGTCCCTTAAGATGTGCACTTTAAACAACAACAATATCTAATTTTTAATTAGAAATTTTGTTCTCCCAAATCTTCAGTGATATTTACTACACACTTAAGTGTCCTGTATTTATTTAATCTCCCTCTCTACCCCCTCTTATCCTTCCTTCTCTCCCTTTCTTTTTTCTGATATTCAAGGAGGGAACTGTGTTTCTGAGAAAACCATTACAGAACTGACAAGAGCATGAGAGAGGAGGTGAGAGTGTTCACATACCTAAACAAATTAAGAAAAAGCAAAAAGCTCAGCACGAGAGTTGACCATGAGAATAAAAAATTCGGTCCCACCTGAGAAGAGATTTGAAATTCCAGGGAGTGTACAATGGAGCTCCAATTAAGTCTTATTAGATCTGGAGGGTTGCATAATGTTAGATCACTAATTTTTTATAACAGTCCTGTAAGGTGGTTTCTAGTATTCTGATCACGCTGTACACCATACATGTGCTGGGCGCAAAAATGAGTGTGGATACATCAGGAGATCACATGTTCTTAATGAGATTGTATCTAAAGATAATCAAAGTGTATCTTATCTGTTCTCTCATGAGATGAAGTCTAGTAATAAAAAATGCCCTGCAAAGTAAAACACCCTGAGATAGTCTATTAAAGTTACAAATCCTCCCATCATTGCCTTACACAAGAGTAATTAAAGCTCATGGTTACTGCCCATTTATTGAGCAACAGAGGCAGGTCTAAGAATTATATGCCTATCATGTCTTTTAAGTCTCTTGACAATCTTTTGAAAAAGTACTATTATTACCATTAGCCTACAGATGAGGAAACTGAGGTACAGTTATCCAAGGACATACTATTATTAAAAAATGGTTATGAATTCAAACCTAGGCAGCTTGATTTCCATTCTTGTGTGCTTAACCACTATTCAAACTGCCTCCTTTTTGTAGCAGGTGAAAATAACAACTATAAAGACGATGTACACAAGACTTTATAAAGGCCATTTATTGAACAACTATGATGTGACATGCTAGTCAATATGTATACATTGCCTTATTCAACATTATTAACACTTTTCAAGGTAGTATCAATTTCTTCATTTTATTGTCAGGAAACTGAGCCTCAAAAGAATGTAGTAATTTGGTCAGGGTCACACAGCTGGCATCAGAGGTCAAACTCAGGTCTGTTAGACTCCCCTCCCTTCCACCCAAACCTCTATTCTTTCCTTAAAGTAATGCTGAACCTTTGTTGCAGTGATAATCCTATCCAATGGCTAACAATTTGAATTTATTCCACATCATTAAGGCTGAGTGCCTTCTAAGGCCTAGGGAATGGTGTAGGAGATAATGCTCAGTTCAAAGGCATCAAAGATACTTCTTCTGTGGTGTAGAAAGTCAGGGGACCCTCCACAACCAACACCATACCTAGAGGCCTGGAACCATACTCTCCATATTTTCTCCCTCAAAGGAAAAAGAATTATAGATTATTTCAAGAGCATGAGAAAATTATTGTAAAATATTAAGTAATCATATTAGATGATCATATTATGATAATATTGGAGTAATATCCTTATTTCCACTCATTACAAAAGTTTTAAAAGGTTTAATAATAATGTAATCAATTCCTAAAACCTAAATCATATTGGCTTTTCTCAGGGAATTTAGAACAATCATTCTCAAGGACACACATGAAACTCACTCTTTCTTTTGTATCTGAGATATTACTCTTCCCTGGTTTTCCTCTTACTCCTTCAAACACTTTTTTCATTCTCTTGCAATAATATTGCTTCTTTAGCCTGTCATTTATTAGTGTCTTTCCAAAGATGCACATGAAGCCAGGTGTAAGCAAATCAGCACAACCTGTTCTTCTAGCCAGATTAACTGGGAAGAAGGGAGACCATGATTTAAACTGGTCAATCAGAGCAAATCTGTGGAAGGCAGAGCAGGAATCAGGAATTGAATGGAAGCTTGTTCTTGTAAGACATTGTAAGCCAAATATCAACGGAACTTACCCTACTTTTGGACATTTCAATTATTAAACATCAATAGATTAGAGTTTGAGTTTAGCTTCCTGTTCCTTGCAGTTAACAGCTTCTCAGTTGACTCTGTATACTTTCCCTCTAAGGAAAGAAATCCACTCTCTTTGTGTATAATTATTTAGCTTCTCTGAGGTTCCCTGTGCTCAACAAGAAGATATTGATAGAATTAAATAAAATAATGGATTAAAGCTTTTAGCACCATGACTGGCACATAATCAGTATTCAGTTAATGGTAGCTATTGCTGTTGTTGTTACTGATGTTGTTATAATTACTTACATTCCTTCACCTTTTATCTTCATCTCTGAATCGTGAGCTCCAGACCACAATGTACAACTATTTACTGCACATCTCCTCTCAGAAGACCCCTCAGCACTTCAAATCAACCCATCTAAAATTAACTTCAATATTGTGTCTGTAAAACTGCTCTTCCTCTTTTGTCAGATTGATGATTATATGCATAACACTATTGTAGTTGCCATCAAAACTCCTATTTCTTTAATCTCCAATATCCAACCATTACCAACTTCTATTCATCTACCTATGAAAAGCCTCTGGAATTTCAGTCTTACCCCTTTCATTCTCATTACCAGGACTTTCATGCAAGCCCTTATTTTTCACATGGACTGTGGTAATGACCAGTTTATCTTCTGTCTCCATTCTCCAAATTCTTTAGTTCTTATTCTATAGAGTTGCCAGAGTTCCTTCTAAAACAACATTAGACCAGTCATTCATTTACTTAAAAATCATAAAAAACATCCATAACCTTCTTGCCGAAAGACAAATTCCAAATCCTTAGCAAAACATACCTTGCTTTTCAAAATCTAACTCCGACCTAAGTTTTGGTCCTCAATTTTGTGCCGTGTCCCCATTTACCCTTTACTCCAGGATTTTCATGCATCCTTATATTTGTTCAGGCTTGTCCTCAGATGGGAAAATGGCTACATATCTTTAAGACTGGTCCAAATGTCATTTCCTCCAGGAAGCCTTTCCCAACTACCCAGAACAGAATTAATAACTGATTAGCCTGTGCTTTAGAACATCATACATGTTGCTACTGTAATATTTATCACATTATTTCTTATTTCTTTATTTACCTGGATGAAGCCTCTGTTAAACTCTGCATTCTTGAGGATAAGAACTATGTTTTTATAGGCCAGAATACAAAAAACAAAACAAAACAAAACAAAAAACCCTTTAAATGAGTAAAGTTGTTGTCAGGTATTGATTACTGCCATGTGCCTGTCTTTGAATAAGGTGTATTAAAGAGTGTGTCTCCTTGCTTCTTCCATCAACCCTAAGAAATTGGTATCACTATTCCCATTCTATAGATAAGGAACTTAAGACTGGGAAAGTTGTTTGACTTTTCCAAGGACATGCAATTAGTAAGTGCCAGAGCCAGAACACAAATCCAGATCTGTATAACTCTAAAGCTATGACTTTTCACAATGACTTACTGTTTTCTTGGGCATAAGCTTTTTTTTTCATTTCTCCTATAATATGTTTCAATGTTACCCAATATATGTGTTCATTTCTCCTTTTAATTTCAAACCCTAGTCAAGGTCATTTTCCTGCCCCCTTTTTGCTTAAAAGGATATTATTGTATAACCTTCGTAAAATTCTCCCTTGCTAAAATAAAGCCTTCTTTCTTTCTATTTTATAAGCTATAATTCTACTTTCCCTGACTGGAGAGACAGAGTCCTTTGGGACTGGTGGCTGGGATGTAACAAAAATTAAAATATCTCAAGACTTCGTAGTGGCTTTGCCTATAAAAGCAGGATTCCACCAAGGCCTTGCTGTGAATACCTGGTTATCATTATGACAGAATTATGGAGCAGGAATATGATACTTTAATGAGCCCTTTTTCACTTGGAGAACTCACATTGGCAAGAGTTTGCACATAAGTGCTTCTAAGAGCACAGTACCTAATTAAGCACTCATTGTACTTTACTACAAATAACATTGTGCTATTATTTCTAAATGTTATTTCAACTGGTACTTGATCTCCTTCACATTTGAGTTACTTGAGTTTTCTAATATTTCCTTGGGTATGCAACACTATCTGCCTGCCAAATTTAGATAATTTCTTGGAACAGATTCAGTTAAACTTCGTGGTGTAGTCCCATTACAATCAAGGTCAAACATTGGTTCATGATAAGTTTTCAAATCATAGAAAAACATCTAAAAGAAAATCCCACTTTCCTTCTCTCTCACGTCTCCTCTCCTACCTATTTCTTTATCCACTTGTAAATTCTTAATCTTATCAAGCCCATCATAAAGCATAAGATTAAAGTGATCGATTCTATATTTGTATCTCAAGGGAATATTTTCTGGGATTTTTTTTTTTTTTTTTGGGTGAGGAGGAGGAGTAGAAGGAGCATTGAATTATCCATCAAAAGTAGTCAATATGGGGCTTCCCTGGTGGCGCAGTGGTTGAGAGTCCACCTGCCGATGCAGGGGATACGGGTTCGTGCCCCGGTCCGGGAGGATTCCACATGCCGCGGAGTGGCTGGGCCCGTGAGCCATGGCCGCTGAGTCTGCGCGTCTGGAGCCTGTGATCTGCAGCGGGAGAGGCCACAACAGTGAGAGGCCCACGTATCACGCAAAAAAAAAAAAAAATGTAGTCAATATGGCCACAGTTAGGTGTGAGCTATTCTTTAATTACTATTAGCTCTAGTATTTTTCTCTGTGTGTGCATGTGTGTGTAGTGTGTGTGTGTGTGTGTGTTTGTGTGTGTGTGTTGGGTGGGAGCTGGGTGAGGGACAGAAAGAAGCAGAGAGAAAGAGAGAGCCAAGATAGAGAGTATTATCGCAAGAAAAGTAACTTTCATCTGAAATAAATGTAGTGGGTGGTTATCTTGCTAAATTTAGAACCAAGATTACTTAAAATTCCATTTAGTAATCCACGTGGTTTTATCTGATGACACTGGTTTATTTAACTGCCAAGTTTTTACCTTTTGACATCAGCTGCTCAAACCCATGTTAAATGTGTAGTTCATTATAGTTTGAATGATTAACCTTATTTATGGCTCCATTTTGTACCTAGTCTTTCATAATTTGTTTGCCTACTTTTAACCTGGGCTAATTTATCATATTTTATTATGCTCTACAAGTCATTTATAAGCCTTCTGAAATTCTTGTTAGAACAAGGTGGGATATTATAAATAGTCAATATGAAGGTCTCAAAATTGTGAATTAACTGAATAATTATCTCATACACCTATGTAACTTTCCTTTCTTTCTTTTTTTTTTTTTTTTGTGGAAACACCATGTTATTGTACGTGCTCCCTGTCTACCAGGAACCAGGAGTAGATTGGATGTGGAGCTTAGCTGTTAGTCTCAGACGTCTCTCTAACCTACTTTGATTCTTCCTCTGAAATCTCTTAAACTCACTCTGCCTTCTGCAGTACAAGTGCCTTTATTCTGTTTCTGGTTCTCTTTCACATTTATAAGTCTTTGTATCATGCATTCTAGTTTACAAAGCATTTTACAGTGCCTGTTAAGCAAGGTCTTTACCTCATGTCTTCTTTATCCATTCTAATTCATCCTGCAAATCCATACAACGTAGTTTTCTTAAAATGATAATTTTATCTTGCTCAAGAACCACTTTTTGTCACTGTATGATGAAACTTCTTTGTTTAGACTCCAACAGCTCTCATTAGCTAGTCCCATCCTACTTCTATAAATCACTCCTCTCTTTGTTCTCCAACAAACACCTTCTTCTTCAGTCTTTGTTCTATTGTTTCCACAGCAGTGCCATCATCATTCCTGCTTCTGTTCGTTCAGTTTTCATTACCTAGAATGCCATTCCTACTCCTGTCCTCCCATTCAAATCCAATCCAATTTTTAGACTCAGTTAAGCCATGGTTCTTTCACAGAGCTCCCAAATCTCAGAGGTTGTTCCCAATCAAATGTGTTAGATGTTTCTTTTTTTTTTTTTTCATTTTTGTTCCAACTGAATTACGTGTTCCTTGATGGCAGGTATACTATTGTGTCATTCTCTTGGGCCATGTCACTAAGCACAGCATTGAGAGTTAGTATAAAATTAGTAGAGACATACTGAGCTTTGATATCTTCACATACATAATCAAGTACTCAGACAGGCCTATATATATTAGAATCAGTGAAAGGAAGGGCCTTAGAAACTCCAGGAACTCTTTAATGGCCTGACTTATCCAAGCAAGTATTTCATGATGATAATACTGAATCAAATGTGTAATATAATCAGAGTCTCCAACATGATCTAGATGAAAATATCTATGGCCTTTGTTTGGTTACTATAAACTGAGACTGAATACGGTCATGGGGAAATATCTCCATTTGAAGAACGGTCAAAAAGAATGAATTGGGGTTTTCTTTTCATGTACAAGAGACTCATGTTCCTTCCCAGGTGTTTGAAAAGTCAGTCTGAGTTTTCCAAGATCCATATGTCCTTAAGGCCTCATTTCCAGGGAAGTCAACTATATAGAATGTATGCTACCATTTTCCCTTGCCCACACTTAGCATAGGCATACTTCCTCACCCATGGCACTTGCTTTCCCTGATGTCATATGCACACCAACAATCTTTCTCAACTCATCATTCCAGACAGCCATTAGCAATTAGTCTAACTTAGCACAACAGCTGAAATTTATTTATCACTCCCACCCTTAGGATAAAGTTCAACTGTAATCCAACATTTGAAAATTTTGGATTCTGTTCCTACTTACCTTCAAAATCTTCTACATGAATCTGCCCTTATACCAACCTTTGTTCTAGTCAAGCTGGTTTACCCAACTGATCTAATTAATATACTAACTATAACTGTGATATTTGGCAAGTTACTTTATCTCTCCGCAATTCAATTTACTGGCTGAAGTAAAATATATGTGACAATAGGACCTGTCTATGAGCATTATCATGAAGATTAATTAAATTAAATTATGTAAAGCATGTGCACATGTTTGCTCATTTAATTCTCGTAACAAACCTATGAGCCAAGTATTATTATTCCCATTTAACAGAAGGAAAAAACCAGGTTACAGAGAAGATAACAATTCATGCATGATCAGAAAGATCTTACTTGCTGGAACCAGGATTTAAGAAGGGGCAGTCTGATTTCAGAGCCTATATTCTTTTTTTTTTTTTGCGGTACACGGGCCTCTTGCTGATTTGGCCTCTCCCGTTGCGGAGCATAGGCTCTGGACACTCAGGCTCAGCAGCCATGACTCAGGGGCTCAGCCGCTCCGCGGCACGCGGGATCCTCCCGGCTCAGGGCACGAACCCGTGTCCCCTGCATCGGCAGGCGGACTCCCAACCACTGCGCCACCAGGGAAGCCCTGGAGCCTACATTCTTTATAAGAAGAAATACAAGCTTCAGGATCTACCATATGCCAGGCTATGTGCTGGATACAAGGATACAAAAATAAGTTAGATTTGGCCTGGCTCTGGAGGAGGCTTAGTGGAAAGGCAGACAAGAAAGAGTTGTGATATGATATAAATAAAAGAGACCTATCAGAGCATATTTAATAAGAAGCATCTATTGAGGCCCAATGGGATCAAAATACAGAAGAGATGAAATCTGCCCAAGAGAATCAGAATAGGCTCCCAGAGATGGTAACATTCAAGAGGAAGCTTGAAGGAGAACATAATGCTGAGTGGATAAAAGTGGAGAATGCATGGCAAGAAGTTCCAGGGAGAGGAATAAACAAGTGCAAAAGCAGGAGGTGACAGAGAAAACGGCTTTTGTGCGGGATGCATCAGTAATATTGAAGCTTAGAATTTGAAAAGGGGAAGTAGATGAGGCTGTATGAGTTAAGCAGGCAACTGATCATGCCATGAAAAGAAGATTGGATTTTCAAGTATATATTATTGTACATTTCCTCATTGTCAAAGGGAAGTAGGCAATCAGATTTGAATTTTTAGTTATTCTTGCAAATATTTATTGAATGCCCACCACATGGAAAGCATTTTTAGATTAATTTGGTGATAATATGGCAATAATTTGGCATGAGAAGAGCATGGAGACAGAGAGACCAGTTAACAAGCTTCTGTATTATTACATTAAAAATACTGAATCACTCATTCATTCATCCATCTATTCACCACACATTTTTTTGGAATCCCCACTGAGCTGTGTTCTGAATATCTGTTGGATAGTCAGTAGTGAATAATTTCCCTTTTAGAGCGAAATTATTACATTCCTGCTCTGCCACTTGCCAACTGTGTGTGAACTTGGGCAATTATTTAAACTCTCTGTGTATCACTTCCTCTTCTGTTAAATGGGTATAATAAGGGGTATCTTCCTCATAAGGTTGTATTAAATGAGTTGATATGTGTAAGTGTTCAGGATAATACCTAGTATGCAGTGAATGCATTGTGTGGCTATTCTATAAAACTTTCCTCTTTCCTGACTTACTACAAACTATCTCTCAGCTCTAGTCTTGTGCATGGCCATGGACCACACAGGCAGCCCCTAAATAGAGCTTGGGATTTATGAGGTTTTCCCTCTTCTTTATTCCAGCCTACAGAATCAGTGATAGGCACCTACATCTCCTTTGACCCAGTTTAATAATAGACCATGCTCATATTTTCCTCTTTGAAGACCCCTCTTCCTATCACATAGGCCTAAGTTGCAATCAGAACAAACACAGAACAGCTGACAGGTCAGCTAGGGTCTCTGTAGGTGATGACTTGCATCGAACAGAAAATTCATATCCTGTGGCTCTCGGTCCCACACCGGGCTCATGGCTTTGATTAAGGGTTTGTTTTGTAGGCCATGAGTATGCACTGGAGGTTTATAAATTGATGATTGGTATGATCCTTAATATAAAATGCCAATAAGTATAGAAAGAATGATAAAGTTTTCAACAAATCTCCATTTTGCAATCATATTTACTAATAATTAATTCAGGCAAGAATCAGCAGTGGTTGCTAAAATATTGGGTGAATGTTTGATGGGGTAGGGATTAGCATCTATAGTCTCAAAGTATCTCTCACAGATTATTATCACTTATGAAAGGGAAAATGGCAACTACATAGTTAAAAACCCTGGCAAACACTGCTAGTCAAGTAATCAAAATTAACATCACCCCTAACAGAACAGTCTGATAGTATGAGCCTCCCTATGTAATACATTGAGATGACACAGCATCACTGCTGTGGTATTGCTACCAAAAAAAAATCACCTGAGTCTAATCATGAGGAAAAAAATTCTGAAAGACCCAGATTAAGGAACATTTTGTAAAATAATCATCTTGTACTCTTCAAAAATGTCAGCAATGTGTGATCTTGAGTTGAATTTTTTTTTTCTTTTTTTTTTTTTTTTGCAGTACGCGGGTCTCTCTCTGTTGTGGCCTCTCCCGTTGCGGAGCACAGGCTCCGAACGCGCAGGCTTAGCGGTTATGGCTCACGGGCCCAGCCGCTCCGTGGCATGTGGGATCTTACTGGACTGGGGCACGATCCCGTGTCCCCTGCATCGGCAGGCGGACTCTCAACCACTGCACCACCAGGGAAGCCCTTGAGTTGAATTTTTTAAGGACATTTTTTAAATAACTGGTGAAATGTGAATATTAGATAACAGTATTATCATTAATTTCCCATATGTTTTGCTAATTGCACTGTGGTTACAAGTGAATGCGCTTGTTCTTAAGAGCTACATTGTGAAGTATAAGGGGTTATAATGTCTGCCACTTACTTTCAAGCATAAGTAATATCATATATAATTACTATAATATGCATATATGTATAAGTATGAATATAGATAGATGGAGAGAAGTCATGATGATGAAGGGGATATTGAAGTTCATTGTACTTTTTTTTTCTTTCTTTTTAAAAATATTTATTTATTTGCTTGTACAGGTCTTGTTGCGGCAGGTGGGCTCTTTAGTTGCAGATCTAGGGCTCCTTAGTTGCGGCATGTGAACTCTTATTTGGGGCATGCCTATGGGATCTAGTTCCCTGACCAGGGATCAAACCCAGGCCCCCTGAATTGGGAACATGGAGTGTTAACCACTGCGCCACCAGGGAAATCCCTCCTTGTACTTTTCTTGTGAGGCTTCTCTAAATTCTTGAGGTAGACAGAATAGTGATCTCTACATACATCCTCATTCTAATCCCCAGAATCTGTGAATATGTTAGTTTACATAGCAAAGGGCAATTAAATATTGCTGATGAAATTAAGATTGTTAATTAGCTGAACTTGAGATAGGGAGATTATCCTAGATTATCCCGGGGACCCAATGTAATCCTTAGGGTCCTTATAAATGGAAGAGTGAGGGAGAAAAAAGAGAAACAGAGAAACGGCAGCATGAGAAGGACTCTGCCTGACTTTGCTGGCTTTGAAGATGGATGAAAGGCCCACTAGCCAAGGAAGTCAGATGGCCTCTAGAAGCTGCAAAAGGCAAGGAAAGAGATTCTTCCTTAGAGCCTCCAGGAGTCTAGCACTGCTTGCTGCCATGTTGATTTCACCCGAGACCCACTTCAGACTTCTGCTCTCCAGAACTGTAAGATAATAAATTTGGCTTCCCTGGTGGCGCAGTGGTTGAGAGTCCGCCTGCCAATGCGGGGGACGCGGGTTCGTGCCCCGGTCTGGGAGGATCCCACATGCCGCGGAGCGGCTGGGCCCGTGAGCCATGGCTGCTGAGCCTGCGCATCCGGAGCCTGTGCTCTGCAACGGGAGAGGCCACAACAGTGAGAGGCCCGCTTACCGCAAAAAAAAAAAAAAAAAAAGAAATGCCTTTTGGGCTTCCCTGGTGGTTGAGTGGCTGAGAGTCCGCCTGCCGATGCAGGGGACACGGGTTCGTGCCCCGGTCCGGGAGGATCCCACATGCCACGGAGCGGCTGGGCCCGTGAGCCATGGCCGTTGAGCCTGCGCATCCGGAGCCTGTGCTCCGCAATGGGAGAGTCCACAGCAGTGAGAGGCCCGCGTACCGCAAAAAACAAAAAACAAAACAAAACAAACAAACAAAAAAATAAAATAAATTTGTATTGTCTAAGCAACTAAGTCTGTGGAAGATATTACAGCAGCAATAGAAAACAAATACACTTTTTTTTTTCAAAAAAATGATTAAAAAGAGAAGGTTATCATCAGAGTGATTTTTAAGAACACTATCTCTGGAGACAGCTCAGTTGGGGAGGTCAAATAACGTTTACAGGGTTTGCAATCTTTTGGAAGTTTGATTTGTAACACAAATGAAGAACGAGAATAGTGTATCTGGGAATCAACACATGACAGAAGAATAATGGAACCCAGAGGAAGTGCGGCCGGAAGAGAGAAGAAAGTTTTCATCCTGAGAGTTCTTAGGCATTTACCAAGAGAGGAAGGAAAGGAGATAACTTTAAATAGGTATTTATATATCTGTAAAGTGTCATTTGGGGCATGTGAACTATTACGAAGGGGACTGAATTCTAATCCTGTCTCTGCCAACCTGTTTTATCAAACTGAGAAACAATATAAATCCCCTGAGCCTCAGACCCCTCAACTGTACAAGAGAAAAAATGATACCTACCTTGATGATTGTTATGAGAATTAAATGAAAAAAATACAAATATCTATAGGAGGGGTTAGTATAAAATGGGTGATCGATATGGAGAAGAGTCAATATATTTTATTATCATCTTTGTAATTGTTATTATTTTGTTGCTGCTTATACTACTGTTGTTGGAACTCAATGACATTGCACTCTTGTTTTTTTCATCTTTCACCCCCTCTCCATCAATTATTTTCTAACCTTTTTCTCTGTCCAACCTTTATATTCAGCCATTTCTTTAATCTTTAACCTTCAACCTTCTTTTGTTCTCAAACTAAATTCATGCCTTGGATGGACTTTTCACTTTGATAACTTAAAATATTGCCTCACTATTGATGACGTCTTAATCTACATATCCAATTGAACTCTTGCCTGTGAGTCACACTATCAAAGTCACAGAGAGTCAGAAATGTAAATATCACTCTCAAGAGGTTTGTCAGGGGAAAGAAGAAGACTAGGAATGGTGGCTTAAGAGAAATAGATGAGCAAAGCTAGTCTTATTATTTGGTTTTGTTTCATTGTATATTTTTAGGGATGAGGAAGTTTTAGTTAATTTATACACTAATGGGAAATTGCTGAAGGAAATAATAAGGATAAAAGAAAGATGATCAAAAAAGCAAGACATCAGAGGAGACTTAGAAACATGGAATCAAGGGAGATTTGGAGGGAAAATTTAGTATGATGTGTGAGTGTGAGGAGAACACAGATTCCCCAGAACTGAATTAGAATTCAATTAGGATGGGTTAGCTACAAAGATGCATTGAAAGATAAACTCACTTCTTTAAAATTTTTTGGTCTCAGAAGCTGCAACTCTCAGGCATTGGTTGACAGGTGGTATGTATAGTGCTTTTTATGTCTAAGGAGCCTACACTGGAATCGATCTGAAGTGTTTTGTAGTAACTTCAATGTTACTCATTTCACCATGGAGCCATCTGCATATCAGACAAAACAACACAGGCAATTTGAAGCCCACCATGCCATTTCCTCAAACATTAGCAAAAGCAAATGAATAGGTAAATTGAGTGTGTGTGTTTGAACAGAGCCTCCATATAAAATTTTTTGCCCACTCTGAAATTCTAAGATATCTTTATAATATTTTCTCTGTTAAGCTACTACAGAGAGCCTTCTGTGTGGCTGTCCTTCCCTTAGTTGTCTGGGAAAAGTCCTCAGAATGCAGCAAACACACACAGTAAGGTGCACTGTGAATTTCTGAAGGCCTCCAATGAGTGAAGACAGTAGGTCATTCAGAATAATGTTAATGGCAAAACTGCCAGAAATGGACCACACGCCCTAACTCAAATGACCCTTTCTTTTTAAAAAGTCATAAAAAATGACTGTGTAAGACCCCAGTCCTACTCTAACACATGAATAGGATTTGTATTTATAGTCTATAGACTACAGTCTAATATGAACAAGTCTAATATGAACCAGCTGTTTTTTATAACAGGAAAGCTATGCAGACAGTGGATGCGTGCTCTCAACGGCCACAAGATGGCAGCCTCTACATGGCTAACTCTTCTGTGGCTTCCCTGCTTCTGCTGGGTTTTGATTTTAGGGGCAAGAACCTCAGTGTAGAAGGGAGGATTGAGAGCAGGGAGTCAATGAAGGGCCACAGATAAATAAAAGGCAACTTATTTTCCTTCTAAAATTTATTTTTTATCATCTATTTAAAATTGTATTTTATCTCGTGCTCCCATCAGGAAGATAATAGAAGAACAAGTGTATTAACAGGGATCTGCCCCAAAGTTCCATCTGGTCTGACTCTGCTTGGTTGGGGGGCCTGAGACCTTACGGTGCCAATATGAGCCTGAAACACAGAGTTAAGGTTCTTCCTGGTTGTGGCAACCACATTTTCAAGGTTCTGCTTGTCCCTGCAGGGAAGAACTCTTTCTTGTACTTTGTTTGTTTAGTCTTCTAAGTGGTTGAAAATGCACTTTATCTTTTATTTACTTTAAATTCGAATTTTAATTTAAGTTTCTCCTTTTAGTAAGCACTTCTAACTGTATAATTTATCTTATTTGAGAACAGGTAAAATAGTTACATTCAATAAAGACAGTAAAAGTGTTTGACGTTCCTTTGTAAAACCATTTTATTTGACATGCTATGTACACTAAACAAGGACAAAATTTAAAATACGAAAACATGAAAAAGAATAAAATAAAACAATACATCTTAGTACCACCCAAAGAGATACCCTGTTAACTGTTTTATAAGATCCCACACCTCTATAAATGGGATATTTTCCAAAAACGGGATTTTGCTATATAGAGATGTTGTTTTGTAGGTTTTTGAAAACATTTAGCAATGCATTATATACATTTTTCTATGTCAAAAACATATTGCTACACCATACATTTTAATGGTTGTATAGTTTTCCATTGTGTTGATATGCGATTGCATGTTTAAGGCTTGACAGCCAAGAAGTTTTTAAAAATACTATAATTCTAAAAGATGAACTGTTAAGAAAGGAAGAAAGGATAGAAAAGAAGAAGGTGAGCAAAGGAAGAAAAGATGCAGAATAGGAAAGGAGAAAACACAGAGAAAATAGACAACCCAGAAAAGAAAGACAAAAATATAGAGAAGGAATGGATATGTGAAAGAGAGAAAGGGGTAAAGGAAGAGGGGGAAAAAAGGCAGACCTGATCCATGGTAAACCATCAATCAGAGGTTGGCTTTTCATTAGGGTTAGAGATTTCAAATTATCAGTCTTCATCATAACCTTTTGAAATATTAAGTTGCTGGTAGACAAGTGCTCTATACTTGTTCTTTATCTCAAAGGACAATACATTTTCACTGAAGAACATGGTAAAGGAATGATGGGAACAAATATTGATACTGACATTATTCCCTGGTTGCAGCTACAGAAGAGAGGAACATAAACCTATGGTTTAGAATTAAGCAGAGGACCAAATCTCCAAGGGGAAAAAAAGACACAAAAACATATTTCTATTCCTAGTTCATTTCAACAGTAAGATTGTGAAGAGAACACTCATCCCTGACATAATGTCATATATGTAGACAAAAATGCATATGCACACACGTTTTAGAAGATGTAGACAAGATGAAGTGGAAGGATACATACTGAATTGGGACTGGTTGTAAAACTGGAGGTCTAAGGGGACAATGAAAGAATAATTTGACTTTTTACTTGATATTTTTATAGTTTTAGAATTTTTATAGTAAGCCATGTATCATTTTTATAAACAAAAATAAATGAATATAAAGAGATAATGTCAGCTTACTGAGCATGTGTTATTCATGGATGGAAGGGAAGGGGCATGATTCATTTTAGGATGAAAATGCCTAAAACGGGGTTTCCAGGAACAACCCCTCTGGTCTCACTTCACTGAGCACTTTCTCCAGCGACCCGAAAGAACTTATTCTCAGTTGGTGTCATGTGACTCATGCCATACTGTGCCTTTTAAGCCTCCCTTGAAGAAAATTCTTTGTGAGGCTTGGATCTGGACCTCTTTATCTCCAAATAGTTGCAGATGTCGGTATTAGGTTTCATGAAGAAATACTGTGGATTAGCAGACCTGAGTCATTAACATATGAGTCCCTTCAGAGGGAATAGAGGATCTAAAAATGAAGATCTTTTCTGGGAGTAAAGCAATAGGATGAGAAAGTAAAACTAAGGGAAATATTAAGTTCTCCGTGTTCCAAAAATAAAGGTGAAAGAATTGGAATTGATTCACTATAATGATTCCCCCAAAGCTTACATGGTGGGTACCTCAGAATCTACAAAGATTGTAACAGGGGTCTGCAAACCATCTTCCATGTTTCGTAAAATTTAATGATAATCATATATTTCGCCACAATAAAGCTGCATAATTTAGCTAAATATGAAGCTTTCCCTTGTCTGAAACCATCTCAGCTCACTTCGATATATCATGCTACATTCCGACTTAGAAATTTTTGTTTTTAGTAAGAATGGGAGAACAATTAACAATTACTTAAGAAATGGAAACTTTACCCTATTTTTGACACTGAGTCTTATTTATCTTATAAACTCTACCCTTTGTTTAGGTTTTCAGCTAGTTTCCCTTCCCATGTCCCACCTAGTAATTGACCACAGGTTGGTGTCTCCTCAGGACACTTCTCTATCTGATACCTCTGAGCAGCTCTGGTAAGACCTCCCCAGAACTCCAGGCTTCCCTTCCTTGGTTCCTGCAGAAGTGCGGTGGAATCTACTCTTTCTTGCTTGGGAACCCGCTTTTTCCTATTTTCAGGCAGACTCCTTGCTTAGGACCCTAGGCAAGTATCTGGTGTAGGGGTGATACTTCAGCGCCAGCCACCAGAGACCCAAGCTTCTGATATAGAAAATTAAAATAAAATTTAAAACCCAGATTATCGGTCATGCCTCTTGGAAACTTGGTAAGGCTGAGAGGACTGATGAAAGCCTTTAATGAAGACTGTTGGGGGTTTATGTCAAGCACAAACATTTTTGAATGAAGTTTCACCTTCTGCCTCTAAAGTAACAGAAAAGATCGCTTCTTCTTACATAGTCATTTTCTCTCTCTAGGAGAATTTTCAGAGGATAATGTAGCAATTGACCACTGTGGGGGAACTAAATTATTTTAGGGACTCTGTTAAGGTCTTGCAGAGATACAAGAGGAAACAACTTAATTCACTAGGAGTTTACAAGTGTGAAAAGCAGGTCTGTAGAACACAACAGAAGGTTGACTGAAATGTGTGCAAAATTCTGTGGAAATACAGATGTAGAAGACCTGAAAGGTCTTTATGTTTCCTAGATGAACACTTGAGCTGGTCCCCAGAAGTGAATACAATTTTTTTTTTTTAAGTATAGAAAGAAAGAATTCCAGCTGTAAGGTATAGCAGGAGCAAAAACTTGTAGGTATGAAAAATGCGTGATAAAATGGAGGATGATAAGTACAGTATTATTGCTGGGGTTCAAAGTAGAGGGGAGTGTAGTGGGAAGAAAATCTGAAAAGAATTTCAGGGCCAGAATATACAGTGTCTTGAATCCCAGGCTAAGAGGATTTCATTTTGTTCTATATTCAATAAAAAGCCATTGAAGGATTTTAAGCAAGAAGTATTTTCAAAACTATGCCTTAGAAAGATTTATCTGGCAGCAACAGTAAAATAGTAAGATTGGAAGCCAGGAAACTAATGATTAAAATAATACCAATGGCAGATGTTGAAGAACTAAAATAGTGCATTATGAAAAGAAAAAGACTGCATTTTAGTCACAACAACAAACAAAAACATCTGTCGTTTGAGAAGGTGGGCAATGAGCTTTTGCCTGTGGTTGTTAACTCCATCCCTGTCACTGACCACAGGGAAGATCTAAAGTAAATATTTCTACTTGAAAAGGAGCTTTACAAAGACAAACATAAAACATTTCTTCGTGGGCTTAAGGGCATCAGTAGTGCCCTGAAAAGAGGAAAAGCCCTGGCAAAGCAAGGCCTGATAGTCACATTTCCAAATGCTGTTTTATCCTTTAAATTATACCTACAATGCAGTCAAAGAAGGAGAACTGTAAAATTCACTGCTTCTGTAGAGAAAAATGTTTTCCATTGCCTCTTCATGGGAGGGTGAGTTTCACAAGTTTATCCTGGGAAATTTGTTTTGGATAAACAATTTAAGATGTGATCATGACAAATTTAGGCCACAGAAATTAAAAACTTCAAACTAAAGAATGTGAGGACTTGAGGGACAATTATAAACTATGTATTCTGGAGTTTCCTGTCTTTTCATGTTGTATTTATTTTTTTCAGTTAATAGAGAGCTTCACTCTTTGGTCATGAACAAGGTGACCCTGTTTTTTTTTTTTTTTTTTTTTTTTTTTTTGCTGTACGCGGGCCTCTCACTGTTGTGGCCTCTCCCGTTGCAGAGCACAGGCTCCAGACGCGCAGGCTCAGCGGCCATGGCTCGCGGGCCCAGCCGCTCCGCGGCATGTGGGATCTTCCCAGACCGGGGCATGAACCCGTGTGCCCTGCATCGGTCAGGAGGACTCTCAACCACTGCGCCACCAGGGAAGCCCCGACCCTGTTTTATTATCAACGTCTGGTCCACCAATCTTGTCCCAGAAAATTCTTAAAGGTATCTATAGCCAGGTAACATTTTTTATCACCTTTAAATAACCAATATATTCTCAGTGCATTGATAAATTTCAAACAAAACCAAACTCAATAGTAATTACTTTTATAGCCCTATGATTTCCATTAAACGTTCAGAGATATTAAAAACAATTTAATGATTCTTGTCACTACCTTATATTCCTAAATCCTTAAGGATTCCAGGAACCTTAGGTTAGGAACAGTAGTTCTAACCTTATTTCAGATGAAAATGAGATACGGAGAAAGGAAATGATTTCCAGGAAAATATAAAAGTACTCAACATCCTATAATTTAAACTTAAGGAACTTTTCAGACCAAGGAAAAGAGAGTAATCTTATGATCTATTTCAGTGGTTCCTTGCATCCCTAGATTATAAGGCTGGTTTACGTGCTGTCTTGCTTCTGACTTATAGGTAGACGGCAAATGGTTGCCCCTTGAGCCCTGATCTTTTCTGTAGGTTTTTCCCCCAAAAGTGTTTAATTATACCAAAAAAGCAGCTGTCTTTGATTCCACAACTTGCTTAGCTGATTTCTCCAGGTTGCTTTAACACTGCCATCTGGACACATTACTGCTCTCTTTGGATCACTTTTAAATAATCATGACAAGGAAAATTTTAAAAATAAAAAAATTTTAAAAATCAGAAGACCAAAAATAAAACCTAAGATCCAGAAACAGAAAAAATGGAAAGAAGCAAGACAAGGTTGACTTTCCTGGAGGGAAAACATAGTTGCATGGTAATTTCATCTTACTTCTGGGAAAAGAGACTTGGCTGTGTAACACGCCCCTTCTCTCCTATTTCTCTGCTTTCTTTCCTTCTTTACCCCTGCCCTCTTTACCATCATTCTGTGCACATAGGAGCATTTCAAGTACCAGGTTCTTATTAGAGGATTCCTGTCAGTGAAAAAGAAAGACACGGTCAGATTGTTTGATTCTTCACCTATGAATTTGATTCCAGAGATGCTATAAATTAATGATCAGAAAAATATTTTCAACAACTGAGCATTTTGTTGATGTGCAGAATGTATGTGGCCTGAGTAAATAGATGTAGGGTGTATTATTTATATCAGCAGTATTTTCAAATACACAAAGTATGTGTGCTTCTACAAGGAAGGCTCAAAGACTCCTGTCTGATTCCATACTGTATGAGCAAATATGATTTATAACTTCTGTCAAATATTTATCCAGTGTATTTCTCGGTGCCTTTCATAAAAATAATACGTAACAGCCTGCTCTGACATTCAGAGGATTTCTTTTTTTATTTTGTGCATCCTTATTGGAGAAAAATTGCTTTACAATGGCATGTTAGTTTCTGTTTTATAACAAAGTGAATCAGCTATACGTATACATATATCCCCATATCTCCTCCCTCTTGCATCTCCCTCCCACCCTCCTTATCCCACCCCTCTAGGTGGACAAAAAGCACTGAGCTGAGCTCCCTGTGCTATGAGGCTGCTTCCCACTAGCTATCTATTTTACGTTTGGTAGTGTATATATATACATGCCACTCTCCCACTTCGTCCCATCTTACCCTTCCCATTCCTCAAGTCCATTCTCTATATCTCTATATCTGCGTCTTTATTCCTGTCCTGCCCCTAGGTTCATCAGAACCTTTTTTAAAAAATATATATTCCATATATATGTGTTAGCATACAGTATTTTTTAACATCTTTATTAGAGTATAATCGCTTTACAATCGTGTGTCAGTTTCTACTTTACAACAAAGTGAATCAGTTATACATATACATTTGTCCCCATATCTCTTCCCTCTTGCATCTCCCTCCCTCCCACCCTCCCTATTCCACCACTCTAGGTGGTCACAGAGCACTGAGCTGAGCTCCCTGTAGCATACAGTATTTGTTTTACTCTTTCTGATTTACTTCACTCTGTATGACAGACTCTAGGTCCATCCACCTCACTACAAACAACTCAATTTCATTTCTTTTTATGGCTGAGAAATATTTCATTGTATATATGGGCCACATCTTCTTTATACATTCATCTGTTGATGGACACTTAGGTAGCTTCCATGTTTTGCCTATTGTAAATAGAGCTGCAATGAATATAGTGGTACATGACTCTTTTTGAATTATGGTTTTCTCAGGGTGTATGCCCAGTAGTGGGCTTGCTGAGTCATATGGTAGTTCTATTTTTCATTTTTTAAGGAATGTCCACGCTGTTCTCATAGTGGCTGTATGAGTTTACATTCCCACAAATAGTTCAAGAGGGTTCCCTTTTCTACACACGCTCTCCAGGATTTATTGTTTCTAGATTTTTTGATGATGGCCATTCTGACCGGTGTGGGATGATATCTCATTGTAGTTTTGATTTGCATGTCTCTAATGATTAATGATGTTGATCATTCTTTCATGTGTTTGTTGGCAATCTGTATATCTTCTTTGGAGAAATGTCTATTTAGGTCTTCTGTCCATTTTTGCATTGGGTTTTTGTTTTTTTGTTATTGAGCTGCATGAGCTGCTTGTAAATTTTGGAGATTAATCTTTTGTCAATTGCTTCATTTGCAAATATTTTCACCCATTCTGAGTGTTTTCTTTTCATCTTGTTTATGGTTTCCTTTACTGTGCAAAAGCTTTTAAGTTTCATTAGGTTCCATTTGTTTATTTTTGCTTTTATTTCCATTTCTGTAGGAGGTGGGTCAAAAAGGATCTTGCTGTGATTTATGTCATACAGTGTTCTGCCTATGTTTTGCTCTAAGAGTTTGAGAGTGTCTGGCCTTACATTTAGGTCTTTAATCCATTTTTTTTTTTTTTTTTTTTTTGCAGTACACGGGCCTCTCACTGTTGTGGCCTCTCCCGTTGCAGAGCACAGGCTCCGGACGTGCAGGCCCAGTGGCCACAGCTCATGGGCCCAGCTGCTCCACGGCATGTGGGATCTTCGCAGACCAGGGCACGAACCCTTGTCCCCTGCATTGGCAGGCAGACTCTCCACCTCTGCACCACCAGGGAAGCCCTTTAATCCATTTTGAGTTTATTTTTGTGTATGGTGTTAGGGAGTGTTCTAATTTCATACTTTTACATGTAGCTGTCCAGTTTTCCCAGCACCACTTATTGAAGAGGCTGTCTTTTCTCCAGTGTATATTCTTGCCTCCTTTATCAAAGATAAGGTGTCCATATGTGAGTAGGTTTATCTCTGGGCTTTCTATCCTGTTCCATTGATCTATATTTCTGTCTTTGTGCCAGAACCATACTGTCTTGATTACTATAGCTTTGTAGTATAGTCTGAAGTCAGGGAGCCTGATTCCTCCAGCTCCGTTTTTCGTTCTCAAGATTGCTTTGGCTATTTGGGGTATTTTGTGTTTCCATACAAATAATGAAAAATTTTTTCTAGTTCTGTGAAAAACGCCAGTGGTAGCTTGATACAGATTGCATTAAATCAGTAGATTGCTTTGGGTAGTAGAGTCATTTTCACAATTTTGATTCTTCCAATCCAAGAACATGGTATGTCTCTCCATCTATTTGTATCATCATTAACTTCTTTCATCAGTGTCATAATTTTCTGCATACACGTCTTTTGTCTCCTTAGGTAGGTTTATTCCTAGCTATTTTATTCTTTTTGTTGCAGTGGTAAATGGGAGTGTTTTCTTAATTTCACTTTCAGATTTTTCATCATTAGTGTATAGGAATACCAGAGATTTCTGTGCATTAATTTTGTATCCTGCTACTTTACCAAATTCATTGATTAGCTCTAGTAGTTTTCTGGTAGCATCTTTAGGATTCTCTATGTATAGTATCATGTCATCTGCAAACAGTGAAAGCTTTACTTCTTATTTTCTGATTTGGATTCCTTTTATTTCTTTTTCTTCTCTGATTGCTGTGGCTAAAACTTCCAAAACTATGTTGAATAATAGTGGTGAGAGTGGGCAACCTTCTCTTGTTCCTGATCTTAGTGGAAATGGTTTCAGTTTTTCACCATTGAGGACGATGTTGGCTGTGGGTTTGTCATATATGGCCTTTATTATGTTGAGGAAAGTTCCCTCTATGCCTACTTTCTGCAGGGTTTTTATCATGAATAGGTGTTGAATTTTGTCGAAAGCTTTCTCTGCATCTATTGAGATGATCATATGGTTTTTCTCCTTCAATTTGTTAATATGGTGTATCACATTGCTTGATTTGCATATATTGAAGAATCCTTGCATTCCTGGAATAAACCCCACTTGATCATGGTGTATGATCCTTTTAATATGCTGTTGGATTCTGTTTGCTAGTATGTTGTTGAGGATTTTTTAATCTATGTTCATCAGTGATATTGACCTGTAGTTTTCTTTCTTTGTGACATCTTTGTCTGCTTTTGGTGTTAGGGTGATGGCCTCATAGAATGAGTTTGGGAGTTTTCCTCCTGCTGCTATATTTTGGAAGAGTTTGAGAAGGATAGGTGTTAGCTCTTCTCTAAATGTTTGATAGAATTCGCCTGTGAAGCCATCTGGTCCTGGACTTTTGTTTGTTGGAAGATTTTGAATCACAGTTTCAATTTCAGTGCTTGTGATTGGTCTCTTCATATATTTTCTATTTCTTCCTGGTTCAGTCTCGGCAGGTTGTGCATTTGTAAGAATTTGTCCATTTCTTCCATGTTGTCCATTTTACTGGCATAGAGTTGCTTGTAGTAATCTCTCATGATCCTTTGTATTTCTGCAGTGTCAGTTGTTACTTCTCCTTTTTCCTTTCTAATTCTATTGATTTCAGTCTTCTCCCTTTTTTCTTGATGAGTCTGTCTAATGGTTTATCAACTTTGTTTATCTTCTCAAACAACCAGCCTTTAGTTTTACTGATCTTTGTTATTGCTTCCTTCATTTCTTTTTCATTTATTTCTGATCTTATCTTTAGGTTTTCTTTCCTTCTGGTAACTTTGGGGTATTTTTTATTCTTCTTTTACTAATTGTTTTAGGTGTAAGTTTAGGTTGTTTATTTAAGATTTTTCTTGTTTCTAGAGATAGGATTGTATTGCTGTTAACTTCCCACTTAGAACTGCTTTTGCTGCATTACATAGGTTTTGAGTCATGGTGGTTTCATTGTCATTTCTTTCTAGGTATTTTTTGATTTCCTCTTTGATTTCTTCACTGATCTCTTGTCTATTATGTAGTGTATTGTTTAGCCTCCATGTGTTTGTATTCTTTACAGATTTTTTCTTGTAAATGATATCTAGTCTCACAGCTTTTTTGTCAGAAGAGATACTTGATATGATTTCAATTTTCTTAAAGTTACTAAGACTTGATTTGTGATCCAAGATGTGGTCTATCCTGGAGAATGTTCCATGAGCACTTTGAAGAAAGTGTATTCTGTTGTTTTTGGATGGAATGTCCTATAAATATCAATTAAGTTCATCTTTTCTAATGTTATTTAAAGATTGTGTTTCCTTATTTATTTTCATTTTGGATGATCTGTACATTGGTGAATGTGGGGTGTTAACGTTCCCTACTCTGGGGCTTCCCTGGTGGTGCAGTAGTTGAGAATCTGCCTGCTAACGCAGGGGACACAGGTTCGAGCCCAGGTGTGGGAAGATCCTACATGCTGCGGAACAACTAGGCCTGTGAGCCACAACTACTGAGGCTGCGCGTCTGGAGCTTGTGATGTGCAATAAGAGAGGCCACGACAGTGAGAGGCCCGTGCACCGTGATGAAGAGTAGACCCCGCTTGCCACAACTAGAGAAAGCCCTCACACAGAAATGAAGACCCAACACAGCCAAAAATAAAAATAAATAAATTAAAAGAAGGCTCAAAAAAAAAAAGTTCCCTACTCTGATTGTGTTGCTGTCGATTTCCCCTTTTATGGCTGTTAGCATCTGCCTTATGCATTGAGGTGCTCCTATGTTGGGTGCATAAATATTTACAACTGTTGTATCTTCTTCTTGGATTGTTCCCTTGATCTTTATGTAGTCTGCTTCTTTGTCTCTTGTAATAGTCTTTATTTTAAAGTCTTTTTTGTCTGATATGATAACTGCTCCTCCAGCTTTCTTTTGATTTCCATTTGCATGGAGTATCTTTCTCCATCCCCTCACTTTCAGTCTGTATGTGTCCCTAGGTCTGAAGTGGGTCTCTTGTAGAGAGCATATATATGTGTCTTGTTTTTGTATCCATTCAGCCAGTCTATGTCTTTTAGCTGGAGCATTTAATTTATTTACGTTTAAGGTAATTTTCGATATGTATGTTTCTATTCCCATTTTCTTAATTGTTTTGTGTTTGTTATTGTAGGCCTTTTCCTTCTCTTGTGTTTCCTGCCTAGAGAAGTTCCTTTAGTATTTGTTGTAAAGGTGGTTTGATGGTGCTGAATTCTCTTAGCTTTTGCTTGTCTGTAAAGGTTTTAACTTCTCCATCGAATCTGAATGAGATCTTTGCTGTGTAGAGTAATCTTGGTTGTAGGTTTTTCCCTTTCATCACTTAAAATATGTCCTGCCACTTCTTTCTGGCTTGCAGAATTTCTGCTGAAAGATCAGCTGTTAACCTTATGGGGATTCCCTTGTATGTTATTTGTTGTTTCTAACATTTTTTCTTTTTATTTAATTTTTGATAACTTTTTAATGTGTGTCTTGACGTGTTTCTCATTGGATTTATCCTGTATGGGACTCTCTGACCTCCTGGACTTGATTGACTATTTCTTTTCCCATATTTTGGAAGTTTTCAACTATAATCTCTTCAAATACTTTCTCAGTCCGTTTCTTTTTCTCTTCTTCTACTGGGACCCTTCTAATTCAAATGTTGGTGCATTTAATGTTGTTCCAGAGGTCTCTGAGACTGTCCTCAGTTATTTTCATTCTTTTTTCTTTGTTCTGCTTCGCAGTAGTTATTTCCACTATTTTATCTTCGAGGTCACTTATGTGTTCTTCTGCCTCTGTGTTCTGCTATTGATTCCTTCCAGAGAATTTTTAATTTCATTTATTGTGTTGTTCATCATTGTTTGTTTGCTCTTTAGTTCTTGTTAAACGTTTCTTGTATTTTCTCCATTCTATTTCCAAGATTTTGGATCATCTTTACTATTATTACTCTGAATTCTTTTTCAAGTAGACTGCCTATTTCCTCTTCATTTGTTTGATCTGGTGGGTTTTTACCTTGCTCCTTCATCTGCTGTGTGTTTCTCTGTCTTCTCATTTTGTTTAGCTTACTGTGTTTGGGGTCTCCTTTTCACAGGCTGCAGGTGTATTTCCCGTTGTTCTTGGTGTCTGCCCCCAGTGGCTAAGGTTGTTTCAATGGGTTGTGTAGGTTTCCTGGTTGAGGGTATTGGTGCCTGTGTTCTGGTGGATAAGGCTGTATCTTGTCTCTCTTGTGGACAGGACAGCATCTGGTGGTGTGTTTTGGGCTGTCTGTGAACTTATTATGATTTTAGGCAGCCTCTCTGCTAATGGGTGGGGTTGTATTCCTGTCTTGCTGGTTTTTTGGCATAGGGTGTCCTGCACTGTAGCTTGCTGGTTGTTGTGTAAAGCTGGGTCCTAGTGTTGAGATGGAGATCTGTGGGACAGCTTTCACCGTTTGATATTACATGGAACCAGGAGGTCTCTGGTGGACCAATGTCCTGAACTCAGCTCTCCCACCTCAGAGGCACCAGCTTGACACCCGGCCAGAACACCAAGACCCTGTCAGCCACACAGCTCAGAAGAAATGGGAGAAAAAAGAAAGAAAGAAAGAATAAAATAAAATAAAGTTATTAAAATAAAAAAAATTATTAAAAATAAAAAATTTTTAAAGTAATAAAAAAGAAAAAAATGAAGAAAGAAAGAAGAGAGTGAGAAAACCAGAAAACAAATCCAGCAATGATAACAAGCACTAAAATGTATATTAAAAATAACAAAAGAAAAAAACCGGACAGACAGGACCATAGGACAAATGGTAAAAAAAAAAGCTATACAGACAAAATCACACAAAGAAACATATACATACACACTCACAAAAAGAGAGAAAGGAAAAAAGTATATATATATATATCTATATATATAAAAAAAGGAAGAGAGCAACCAAATCAATAAACAAATCTACCAATGCTAATAAACTAAATACTAAACTACGATAAACATAAAACCAGAAACAAATTAGATTCAGAAAGCAAACCCCTAGTCTACAGTTGTTCCCAAAATCCACTGCCTCAACTTTTGGATGATTCGTTGTTTATTCAGGTATTCCAGAAATGCAGGGTACATCAGTTTGATTGTGGAGATTAATCCTCTCTTCCTGAGGCTGCTGGGATAAATTTTCATTTCTCTTCTTTGCTTGCACAGCTCCTTGGGTTCAGCTTTAGATTTCGCCCCGTCTCTGCATGTAAGTCACCTGTGGGCATCTGTTCTTCACTCAGACAGGATGGGGTTAAAGGAGCAGCTAATTAGGGGGCTCTGGCTCACTCAGACCGGGTGGAAGGGAGGGGTACGGAATGCGGGGTGAGCCTGCATCAGCAGAGTCCGGCATGAGGTTGTAACAGCCTGAGGCGCACCGTGTGTTCTCCCAGGAAAGTTGTCCCTGGATCATGGGACCCTGGCAGTGGTGGGCTGCACAGGCTCCCAGGAGGAGAGGTGTGGATAGTGACCTGTGCTTGCACACAGGCTTGTTGATGGCGGCAGAAGCAGCCTTAGCATTTCATGCCGGTCTCTGGGGTCCATGCTGATAGCCATGGCTCACGCCTGTCTCTGGAGCTCATTTAGGCAGTTCTCTGAATCCCTTCTCCTCACGCACCCCAAAACAATGGTCTCTTGCCTCCTTGGCGGTTCCAGACTTTTTCCTAGACTCCCTCCCAGCTAGCTGTGGCACACTACCCCCCTTCAGGCTGTGTTCACGCAGCCAACCCCAGTCCTCTCCCTGCGATCCGACCTCTGAAGCCCGAGCCTCAGCTCCCAGCCCCTGCCCGCCCTGGTGGGTGAGCAGACAAGCCTATCGGGCTGGTGAGTGTTGGTTGGCATCGATCCTTTGTGTGGGAATCTCTCTGCTTTGCCCTCCTCAGCCCTTTTGCTGTGCTCTCCTCCATGACTCCAAAGCTTACCCCCTTCCACACCCCCATCTCCGCCAGTGAAGGGGCTTCCTAGTGTGTGGAAACTTTTCCTCCTTCACAGCTCCCTCCCAGAGTTGCAGGTCCTGTTGTATTCTTTTGTCTCTGTTTTTTCGTTTTTCTTTTGCCCTATCCAGGCACATGGGGATTTTCTTTTCTTTGGGGAAGTCTGAGGTCTTCTTCCAGTGTTCAATAGGTGTTCTGTCGGAGTTGTTCCACATGTAGATGTATTTCTGATGTATTTGTTGGGTGGAAGGTGATCTCCACATCTTACTGCTCCACCATCTTGAAGGTCTCCCTCTGAGATTTCTTATAATAAGCAAAAATTGGTCTCCCTGTGTGTTATCCCTTTTTGCCTAATCTTACATCTTTTAGTCGTATAGAATAACTTATATGCCTTTCTTCTCCAATGGATCTTTTTGAAATTTCAAGAGATGCTTTCACAGCTCCTCTGAATTTTCTCTTCTCCAGGAAAAGTTTTCCCTTGCTCCTGAAATTGTTTCTCCTAGGACTTACTTATAGATGTATCCTATGTATGGATCTTTCTATTTTTCATGTCACCCAGAATTAGACATGATTCCATTTTGAAAATAATACAACTAATAAATATTTATTGAAGAAAATTTAGAAAACACAGGCAAAAATTATTTTTCAAATGACCTATGAAGTATTTCTAGGAATAAAGGGCTGCTTTTGATATTTTGGCATATAACCTTCCAAAATTAGTCACATGTGAACATGCACTGTTAAATTTTAGCAGCATAGTTGGGTGAGATCGAACTTAAAAAGTGATGTTTTCTATGTCTCTTTCTGAAAATGGACACAGAAAAAATGACATTGGAGTAGACCTTTTTTCCAGGAAGTGTCATTCAACAAATTCCTTATAGTTATGTAAATTTAAATTAGTTATAGCTCAATTCTCTAAAGCAGAGCTCAGCAAATGTTTGCTGTAAAATGCCAGGGAAGAAAATAGAATGATTGTTTAAGGATTTTGGGGCCACGTAAGGCCTCTACTGCTGCTGCTTCTCCTTCAACTCCTCCTCTTCTTTCTTGTTTATTTACACAATTTTTTTAAAAATGTTAAAACCATTCTTAAATTACAAGCCATACCAAAATAGGGTCCTGAACAGATTTTGCCAGCATGCTGTAGTTTGCCCATCCCTCCTCGAGAGGAAGTATTTAACACAGCTTCTCAATTACTGACAAATGCTGCTTGTTATATAGAGCTGATTCCTGGGAAGAGTTTGGATAAATGTGGAGCCTCCTGAGAAGAAAGGAATAGCTCAAATACCAGCCTTTTGTAATTAAATTATATTGAAGGCTGTCCGAGGGGTTGAGATGTTCCCAGCTGCAATGTGACAGCTAAAAAGTATACCAAGGGCTCCAAATTTTAACTAGCTATGAGAGAAATAGACATCTGGATTATTGTCCTGGACCCTTACATGGTTAAAGAAGAGAACTGACTTTCACATGGTTCATGACTAACTAAGCTAGTTGAGTATAAAGATTATGCCTTGGAATTAATGACTAAGGGTATGAGTATATTCTTGGAAAATTACAATCCTCAAAGGAACTCAGGTAGCAAACTCTTTGTTTTACTCATAGATTATGCTTTAGTAACAATCACTCAAAATCTCTGTGGCTTAACAAGATAAAGCATTATGTATCACTTCCAGTTTGATGGACAGCTCCTCCAGATAGCTCTTTTGTACAGCTCTCCTACTGTACAAATTCTCCTACATGATCAGCCAGGGAGGGATCCAGACTCCTTCCATCTTATGATGTCACCATCTTTAATGCATAACCACGTTTGCCATAGAAGGGGAAGAAATAGCCTGGGCAAGCATTCAGGGTATTATGCTCAGGACTGAAATTGCCATCCATTACTTCCTTTCACATGTATTGGTCAGAATTTATTCATAGGACCCCAACCTAATTTCAAAAGAGGCTAGGAAATATAGCTGTCCTATGTGCCATGAAAAAGAACAATATTTTTTAATACCTATCCAGTCTTGGTCACACTCCCTTTACCAATATGTGGGTATGGGACAGGAGTGGGGTAGCATATGTGGCCTCTGCAAATATCTGGATCAGCAGGAGTGTAACTAGAGTAGCCACAAGTATGTACAATAACTTCAAATACCAGTTTTCATTAGTGACTTAAATAGGAATGATGACATACAGAGATTAGTCTAGAAACTATTTTACTTCTTGAGTTCTCTCTTTGTCTGGTGTTTGGAACCCAGATGTAATCAGTCTTTTTGAGCTGAGCAACCTCTGGGGGTTTTCAGAAACTAGAGAGTAGAGAGCAAGAGAAACAAGACATCCTGCCAAGTTAGACAGATAAGGGCTTGAGAAATTTACTCAAATACTATATTTTGTGACTTTATATACGACCCAAGCTGGTGAAGTAGGCCCTACTCTTTACAAATATGTGTGAGTGTGAGTGTGTGTGTGTGTGTGTGTGTGTGTGTTTGTTTGTTTACAAATATACTGGAATAATTTATTTTCATCTCAACAACATGTTAAGGTTGATTTTCCTAGCATGATCTGAATACATATTAGCATACATATTAGTAAACACATATTAGTATACATCTATTACTTTCTCATTTTTCCTACCTTGACTCTCAGTGTAGCCTAAGAGTAAATGAGAATCTAGTGGCTACTTTATGCTATTTGACCCTAATGGTGTCTAAAATCCTGAATCTTCTCACATATGTGTTATATCTCTGCTATTTTGTGCTTGCACAATTTGCCTTGGTGGTTCACACTTGCTGTTTTACAGCCTCCCGCATTTTTCCTTCCCTCCTATTAGTAATAACAATAAATTAAATTTGAAATGAATCAGGGTAAAGGGAGAGATTATAATTAAAATGCTATTCTCTTCCTTAGTGTAGATATGGGCATACAGTTAAGCATTTAGACTCTGTTTGCCCAGAATACTTAGTTTTATACAAAAGAAAGTCAGATTGAGAATAAAAATGGTCATCATTTTCATCCCAGAAGTGGTCCTTCCTGAGGACTAAAGTTTTTCTTATTACCTAGATAACTAGATTGGACTTGTTCCTATCTTTTTTGCAGTAGTTTCCCAGGTCTCTCATAATTTCTAGGTGTTAGCTGATATCTTTCAAATATTCTTTCTTATTAAGAATAGCCAGGGGCTTCCCTGGTGGCACAGTGGTTGAGAGTCCGCCTGCCGATGCAGGGAACACAGGTTCATGCCCCGGGCTGGGAGGATCCCACATGCTGCAGAGCGGCTGGGCCCGTGAGCCATGGCCGCTGAGCCTGAGCGTCCGGAGCCTGTGCTCCGCAACGGGAGAGGCCACAACAGTGAGAGGCCTGCGTACAGCAAAAAAAAAAAAAAAAAAAAAAAAAAAAAAGAATAGCCAGGATTGCACTCTGTTGTGTGTGGTCTAAGAATATGTAAATGATATACACCTCAACCCCAGTAGAGGACTTATATTCTTTTTTCATTAGAACTATTTTTTTAAAAATTTGTGGCCTATCGATCCACACAAAGTAGCCTTTTTTTGTACCTGGTTTCTGTCTAATAACTTATTCCCTAACCCATTCTGTTTCATTTCATTCTGTTGGATCCATAGACATGACAAATGTGTCCTTAATATTGCCATCAAATATTTGATAAATATATTGCTATCTATAAGGAATATCTTTTTCCTCTCTCATAATTTTAAGACATTTTTGTGACCTCATATGAGCAAACATTTCATGTGAAATTTTTTAAAAATTAAATTTTATACACATACTCATCTCTTTGTGTCTTTTTTTCACCATCTTAAGTGAATCTCTAAAAATTTAGAATGTCTACTTGGTCCAATCTGGAAAATAACGTGTACAATTAACCCAAAGTGTCAGTACTGAAATTAGAGTGAGTTACTCTTTGTTACCTACTTCTGTGTAACAGATTACCTAAAAATAGTGACTTAAAGCAATGATAAACATTTATTATTTATCACATAATCTGTGGGTCAGGAATTTGGGAGTAGTTTGGGTGAGCACTCTGGCTCAAGGTCTCTCATGAAGTTGTAACCACCTATTGCCTGAGGCTACCTGATAGCTTAACTAAGGCTGGAGGACCCATTTCCAAGGTGACTCACTCATGTGGTTTGCAAGCTAGTATTGGTTGTTGGTTGGAGGGCCTCAACTCCTCTCCACACTGGCTTCTCCACAAGGCTACTCAAGTGACCCCATGACATAGCAACCAGCTTCTCCCAGAGCAATTGATCCAAGGGAACAAAGAGGAAGCTTCAGTGCTTTGTATGACCTTATCTTGTAAGTCACATGCTGTCACCTCCATTATACTTTATTTGTCACACAGACTGGCTCTGATTCACTGTGGGAGAAAACTACACAGGGAATAAATGCCAGGAAGCAAAGATCATGGGGGCCATTTTGAAGGCTGACTATGCAGTCAGTGAACAAATCTGGTTAGTGTTCAACAGTGCAATTCCTTTAACCACCTAGCCAGTGAATGGGCCATGTAGGCTACACACTGAAATAGAGTGTTGTTCTATGCAGGAGAAAAGTACATGCGATGCACTCAAGGATTTTTTCAAACTACATGTAACATGCCTCCTCATTTGCCAAGATTCTGTTAATATATGCTCCAAGACTTCTATAATCATTGCTCTATTGAAACATCATTTATTAAAAGATATAAGTGGCTGTATCTCTCACGTCAGTGTAGCAAAACATACTTCTCTAAAAGTAGCCCTCAGCTCTCTCACTTTTCACAGACTCAGACTTGAACCACGTACCCTGACTCACTCCATACCACTGACCACAAGCTGTTTCCAACACACAACCTCAATATGGCATTTTGGTATTGTTTCTTTGACTACAACCTTGGCCCCATCCCTAACTAGATGTCAGTTTATCCCTCTAGCTTCATCTACCCACATATCCTCAAGGACCCATATGTGAGTCCTTTAGAGAGAGGAGTTCCTGGCCAAAAAGGAAAGAACTAGTTTTATTGTTGACCCTGTGAGATATGGAGGCCAAGCAGTACTGCTTCTGCACCCCAGCACAATCATGTTGTTCTTAGTGAGGAAAATGTATACCTTCCCCTTCTTCTGGGCAGAGCACATGCAAGTGTGGGCAGGGTGGGGAGGATAAAGGGGCATATGGTGTTCTGTAGTACCATGATAGATAACAATTTCAGGAATTCTGGGAAACCATGTAGACAGCAGGGATTTTATGGAAATAGGAAGAAGTAGAGAATGCTGTGAGGTTCCTTCAAGGACCTACACGGACAAGGGTGTGGATAAGGGGATTCATTGCAAGACAGGAAGAAATAGAAGAAATTACTTACTAACTAAAAATGGCATACTTGCTCATAAGTATACATGAGAAATTTCCCACAGACTCCTGGGAATAACTGGGAGACAATATGAGAGAATCTGGAAGTTCTGTGTGAGCAGATCAAAGCAAGAGCCATTAAATTAAAATTTACAGTTATTAAACCTCATTTTTCCCACAAGCCCACATGGTCTGGAAGATCTTAGAAGTAGTTGTGCTGTGTGTCAGTTTTGCTGAGGAGATGACCTGTTAGCAGGTAGCAGGCTCTAGTTCCTGAGTGGAAGTCTGGCCAGAGAAGCAATCATAACATTATGTCCTCTTAGAATATCACTTTACTGATTGAAAACTACTCTCACATTTATTACCTCAGCTGATCTGCACAGAAATCTGTGAACAAAGGGCTATTCATCCACTTATTACAGAGTTGTCAAAAATAAACATTCTAAATGTTAAAAGCTTTGTTCAAGGATGTGTATTTGATAAGTAATAGGCTTGCAGTTGCAACTTAGCATTTGTGACAAGAAATCCTAGGCTCTTTCTGTTATAACAGAGGTTTTCAAGCTGTGCTCACTACAGCCCTAAAATTCCACAAATCTGTCTAAAGAGAAATTTGGGAGAACAAGAGAAAGCACACAACCAGAGAAGTATTTATTTTAAACAAAAACTTTATGGCTAATAAAAAACATTTAAAGCCCCTGCACCGAAACACACCACCTTGTGATGCAATCTGTCAACTTGCCTGCCTGATCCCCAGGACTTTCCTCTATCAGAGTTACTCCTTAGACAAGAAAGAGTCTTGTTAAAATACAGGGCTTACATTATATGTTATCAATCTATAAGTGTAACATGGCAACATTTCTCTGCTACCACCCTTAGTAAACACCTGTTATTTTTTATTTTTTATTTTTTGTGGTACGCGGGCCTCTCACTGTTGTGGCCTCTCCCATTGCGGAGCACAGGCTCTGGATGTGCAGGCTCATCGGCCATGGCTCACGGGCCTAGCCGCTCCGCGGCATGTGGGATCTTCCCAGACCGGGGCACGAACCCATGTCCCCTGCATCAGTAGGCGGACTCTCAACCACTGCGCCACCAGGGAAGCCCAACACCTGTTATTTTTGTCTGCTGTAATCCTCTCCTTTCTTTTGGTAATACCATACTAAATTTCCTTGAGGAAACTATCCTTCTTCTATTTTCAATCTATGTAGTTAAAACAGAACTGAATCACCTTCTGTTTCTAGAGTTATGTGTTTGATCCAGATCTGTCAATTACTAACTGGTAATTATTTGAGAACTTAACCCTCTAAATGGTGAAGGAATGGGTACATGACTGAAAGCATGGAGCCTACAGACACCTTGGAATAGACACCATTCTCAGGATCCATGATCTCAGGGAGCTTCCAGGAAGAGGAAGGGGGCTATCCTGGAACAGTTGGGGGGAAGATGAAGGCATAAGTGGTTCTGAAAGAGAAGTCAAGGAACAGTGAGTCATGGAGAGGTAACAGCAGGCAGCCGGTCTCCTCTAATCTGCCCTGTGCTTTGCTGGGTGGATCTGGAAGCTACAAGGAGATTCCCCCCACCCCTAAGTTTTAGTTATAAATGAATAGGGATTCCTTATAAATGTTAAACATTGGAATGGATCAAATCAGAGACATATTCACAGTCAACCTTAAAAAGAAAGAATGGTGGGCTTCCCTGGTGGTGCAGTGGTTGAGAATCTGCCTGCCAATGCAGGGGACACGGGTTCAAGCCTTGGTCTGGGAAGATCCCACATGTTGCAGAGCAACTAAGCCCGTGCATCACAACTACTGAGCCTGCACTCTAGAGCCCGTGAACCACCACTACTGAAGCCTGCACCCCTAGAACCCGAGCTTTGCAAAAAGAGAAGCCACCACAATGAGAAATCCACACACCACAACAAAGAGTAGCTCCCGCTTGCCGCAACTAGAGAAAGCCCGTGCATAGCAATGAAGACCCAAAGCAGCCAAGAAAAAAAGAAAAGAATGGTGTCCAAGCCAATAGAATATGACTGCAACTTTAGCTTAATGTATTCATGTTTCACTTAGAAAGGAGAGGGTTATTCAGCCAAATGTAGAAAAAAGGAGTCCTGAAGCCAATGAGGCTGGGCCCATATAAGCAGTGTGTCTAGGCAAGAAGGTCACCTCCCACTGGCAAGGTCTATAATGGCAATGGACCTCCATCAGTGAATAGCTGGATGGAGGCCATTAATCTCCAAATCAGAAAATGAACTCTCCTCCTGAGTTTGTGACCACCAACTCTGATATGATATGGGTCCATGTGGGAGAAAGAGCACTGCCCAAGTGCTATGAATGACTAGTCCTTTTGACATTCATGTTGCTTGTTGTAAATCAATTAACTGAAACCATGAATGTCAGTCCTAGTCTCTGGGCTTGGCAGATGTGAGTCTGCCACTCAAGAAGGCTATCCTCTCAGAGTCAGAGCCGGGGGGCCTGTGCATGTGTCCTAGCCCCTGTGAACACAGGTCGTTCACTAAGGTAACCAGGCTGCTCCAACCCTAACCTGCCTCTCCTTCTCTCAGGACTTACTAGCCTTCCTCAGTCTGTTAAATTTCTACATAGATGTTTCTTTCAAATAATGTGCATGTTATATTAGAGACAAGAGGGAAAATTAGTGGGAAATATACAGGTGTTTGATGGGAATGGAGTGTAATTGTTCACAGGCCCTGAAATGTACTTTATTCCCTTTGAAGGATGAAAGAATCATCCTTCCACATCATATCAAACATATTAAAATGCACCTACAGACCACTTAAATATAACTTTCCCTAATTTTTTGAAACTTTTAATGATATTGTTTTTGAAATTATTTATATATAAGTAATACAGTTACCTGATTTTATTTATGATTTCTGTGTAACTACAGTGCACATTACTGAGAAAAACTCTATTAAAAATTGCTTAACAAGTAAAAAAAAAAAAAAGAATGGGTACACGACCACCTACACTGGGTCAGTGAGAGTCCTACCCAGGACTCTGCTAGATCCACCAGTTTTTAAGCTGGTGTGTTGTAAGCTTAAAGCTGTTGGTGATTAATTCTGTCACTATATTCTGAGAGTCAACCTGAGAAATGAGGCAATACTAAAGAGAGCACACTTCAGAAGTGGAAAAAGACAGATGATTGGTGACAAAATGTGAATATCTGGATACAGTTGTGCCTGAAACTATACTTTAAGAAATGTGAACTAATATTTATCTATTTGACTGGCTGTTTTCTCCTTACATACTTTTAGTTGGGTTTTGATCACTTGTAACCAATTAGAGTCCTAATTCACCTGCTGGTCATATAAATTAATTCCAAGTTGTCATTGATTATTATGCTTGGAAACTTACTCAAATTTTGATTTGCATTGTCCATTACAGGTGTTGTTCTAGATCAGAATTGTATATATTCTCTTCTACAAGTTTTACTTTAGGCATAGACCACACAATGGAACTGACATTTTTGCTCTTAATCCATCATTGATATATCTGATGAGCTAGTCAGAGCCAAGCTGATGAGGATGAGACATGGAGAATTCTGCATAAGTCTTTAGAACCTGGGAAAAATTCAGAAGGTAACCAAAAAGTGAGTGTAAGTCCATAAGGGAAAATTTTCATTATTGGCAAAAAAAAAATAACATTTCTAGATCACCTGGAACTTGAGCATTTCCACATATATATGTTTCTGCTTAATCTTCATAATAAATCTGTAAAGTAGTTAATTTTTCCTTCTTATTAAAAACAGGCTCAGAGATAGTCATTTACCTAAGAACCCAGAACAAGTATGTGGTGAAGCTTGGTTTAATCATTTTTTTTTCAATAAACATGCATGGAGTACCATCTCTGTGCCAGATGCTCTCTAAGGGCTTGGACAACAATGAAAGACAATAGAGAGAGCTGACATTCTGTTACCTTTACTTTGTGCCAGACACTGTTCTAAACTTTCCCCATAGTCACCTGCTTAAACTTCACAACAACCTGATGAGTTAGAGAGTATTATTAGCATACCCCCTCTTTTTTAAAAAAGACAATTTTTTAGAGCAGTTTAAGGTCCACAGAAAAATTAAGAGGAAGTACAGAGGTTTCCTATGCACCTCCCTGACCTCACATGTGTGTAGCCTCCTCCATTATCAGTAGGCCCCACCACAGGTGTACATTTCTTACAATTGATGAACTTACATTGATACATCATAATCACGCAAAATCCACAGTTTTCATTAGGGTTCACTCTTGGTGTTGCACAAGAGTATAATGAAATGTATTCATCATTAGCATACTTTTCTAAAGATGAGGAAACTGAAGGAAGATCAAAACAACCTGCTTGTGAATATAATGTAAGGAGTAGAGCCCAGATATGAACCTTAGAGAGTCTAGAGTCATACATCTATCCCCCTAACCACTGCTCCCATGGTCCTCAAAGTGCCAGACCCCCGGGGGTCTATGAAACCCTTCTATGAGATCAATGAGGTCAATGTAATTTTCATAATAACACTAAGACATTATTTGCTTTTTCACCATGAGGACATTTACACTTATGACACAAAATAGTGATGGGTAAACAGCTGGTGTCGTCTCATGAATCAATGCAGTGGTACTAAACTTACTAGTAGTCACTGTGTACACACACAGAAAAAAAAAACTTACAGTCAAAGACATTAAGAATATCCTTGATGAAGGAGTAGAATTATTAATTATATTAAACTCAACCCTTGAGTATGCATCTTTTTAATATTCCATGTAATGAAATGAAAAGTGCACATATAGCACTAATCATACTTACAAAATATGACAAGTTGTCTTGAGGAAAATCACTTACAGGATTGTTTGAATTGGGAGATAAGCTAGCCAGTTTTTTTAAAAATGAAATACCATTTTTATTTGAAGGAATAAGAGTCAAAATAATGTTGTTCACATTTGGATATTTTGTAGATAATTTCTCAAAAATGAATGAAGTAAACTTATCAAAATTAGCAGGATGCAGTGAAAGCAATGCTTAGAAAAATGCATAACTTTGAATAAATATATTAGAAAGGAGAAGGTTCTAAGATCTGTAATCTAAGTGTCCACCTCAGTAAACTAGAAACAGAAGATCAAATTAAATCCAAAGAAACCAAAAGGCACATGAATTATATCACAAATCAAAAAAACTTGAAAACAGGAAACAAAAAGAGAAAATAAATGAAACGAAAAGCCAGTTCTCTAAATAGATCAATAGAACCAATAAGACTCTAGCCAGGCTAAGGCAAGAAGAAAGAGGATGCAAATTACAAAAATCAGAAATGAAAGAGGGGACATTACTATAGATCCCATGAATATTACAAATTATAAAAAACTGTATGACCACAAATGATAACCTGGATAAAATGAACCAATTTTATCAAAGACACAATTTGCTAGAACTCATATAAGAAAAAATAGATACTCTGAGTAAGACTATATCTATTAGAGAAATTGAATCAATAATTAAATAAGCTTCCAAAACAAAAAACACCAGACCCAGATGGGTCACTGGAAAATTCTTCCAAACATTTAAGGCAGAAATTATACCAAATGTCTATAGATTCATTCAGAGAATAAAAGCACAGGGAATATTTCCTAACTCATTCCATGAGACCAGCATTACCTTAAGAACAGACAAAGACATTTCAAGAAAAGAAAACTACAGAACAATATCTCTCATGAGCATGGATTTAAATTTTTTTCAACAAAATACTAGATCAGTGGTTGCCAAGAGAAGGGCTGAATAGGCAGAGCACAGAAGATTTTTAGGACAGTGGAAATGCTCTGTTTGGTAGAGTAATGATGAATACCTGTCATCATACATTTATCCAAACCTATAGAATGTATAACACCAAAAGTGAACCATAATGTAAACTATGGACTTTGGGTGATTATAGTATGTCAATGTAGGTTCATTAATTGTAACAAATGCACCACTCCAGTGGGGAATGTTGATAATGAGGATGTGTGTATGTGTGGGTGGGGATTGTATGGAAATCTCTGTACCTTCCCCTCAATTTTACTGTGATCCTAAAACTGATCTTAAAAAAAAAGTCTTAATAAAAATTTTTTTAAGCCTGTCACTGTAGGACAAACAACTGACAATATTTGTTGTCATTCATGAAATTTAAGCTTTTAAGCAAAAAACTAGGGTTTTGAAAAACTTGTATATGTCACTGTGAGATTAATAGCTTCCTAACACAAAGAATTTTCTCATGAGATTAATGATGATATTGACAAATTAAACTATTTGATATCCTATCATGAACTATGTCAGCATTTGAGAGATATGCATAAACCAGTTAACCAAATTTATTTAGATGATCAATACATGATATTAGAAAATCATTCAGAGGTAAAAACAAAACAAAACAAAACAAAACTCTTTCAAAGTACAAGACCAATGTAACAGATGATTAGAAGCCCATTGATATAGTTTCAGGTTTCATTTTGCAACCAACCTTAAGGAACTACCACTTGTCAACTTTGGGTAAAATATCAAAGGAGATTGTATGCAATATTTTTTTCATGTTCTTCAACCAAAATTGTATATCACAACAAACTGAATGCAGAAGCTTATGTGACAATGTAGCTTTCTTTTAGTAAGACAGATATTAAAGAGATTTACAAAAATATAAAACAATGCCACTCATTGCACTAACTGTCTTTGTATGTTTTGGAAGACACAGTATTTTTTTAATTAAAAAAATGTTCTTTATGTTCACAGGCAATGAATTTTGCTACTCTTATTTTTAAATGACTTAACATATTGTTAAAACTTATGCAGTTTTAGTTTTTAATACAGTAAATATAGATAAGTATAACTCACATAAATAAAAGTTCTTGGGATTCTCAATAGTTTTTAAGAGTGTAAAGGGATTCCAAGACCAAAAACGTTTGAGAACCATGACACTATCTATTCTATTTCTCAAATATAAAACAGATGTGTTTACAGTTCTGCTCTCAGGTAACTTGCCTCTCAGAGTGCAGGGAAAAACAAAAAATAGATAAACAAAATACTTATATTTGGAGAAAATGTTTTGGACTAAATAAACCCAGGTTTGTGAGGGAGACAGGAAGGGTGTAACTTTCACTAGACTAGCCAGGGAAGGCCTCTTTGGAAAAGTGACAATGAAGCTGAGATGTGAAGAATAAGTTGTTAGTAATGCAGCAAGCTAAGCTAAGAGAACAGTGATTCAGGCATGGGGAATAGCAATGCAAAGACCCCGAGGTAGTTAAAAGTTTGGACTAGATTCCAGAATTGTATCATTCCAAAGCCTATGCTTCTCTTTCCTTCTCATAAACCACAACTGATTTTTCTAGGCCAGCTATGCTCTGGCCCTTGGAAACTTCCATCTGGAAAATGGAGCGGAGATTGTTTTGATTCTTCCTAAGCGATGGCTTCATACTCAGTTAGTTGGCAGGTTAATCAGAAGCTTGCAAACAGCCTTCCATGGCTCTAAGGAGCAACGCTCTCAAGAGCTAAGCTTGTCAGCCGCGCCAGGAAACTGCTGTTGCAAGAAGAAGTAGGAAAGAGGGGAATTTAACTTTACAGGGAGAAGACTTAAATGGGACCTATAAATTATGTAGCTAGTTTTCTATACATTGGCCCCAGTCTGGAATTCTTTAAAATAAATGATTTGAGCCAAGTTCACTGTGGTTGCAAACATTACATTGTGTGCTGTTGTCTCTGAAGCGTATGTCTTGCTGACCAGGCATTTTGAAAAACTGTTGTAACCTTTTGAAGACAGTTGTGGTCCCCAGGGAAAGTGTTCTCTCATTTCCCCCTCCCCAAGATGCTCATGCAGGGACCAGAGGCAAAAAGCTAAATGACATCTGTGTAGTAAGTGAGGGAAACTATAAGCATTATTTCACTAAATGATGGGATTTCCTTATATTTCCAAAAGTCAGAAAGTAATATGTTCCCTCTCCTTCTGGAGTAAGTCTTCATAAAGCAGGAATTGGGCAATTTTGAAAGGAACACATGAGTCAGTATCACAGTGCAGACATCCATGTTTAAACACTAGATACAGATGCAGGGGGAGAGCACGAAAGAGAAGGCACAGGCTGGTCAACGTGACATAAAAACAGCTGGGTGACTAGGACGATTCAGGCAAATCACATCTCTGATACAGCCCGACAGTGAAAAGAGCCTGTGTTCATGGCTGCTTGTTGTGTAGGGAGAACCATTGGTACTTTCTCCTATGATAGATGAGACAATTGATCTCAGGCTTCCTTTCTATTCTTCTCTGATATCTTTTCCTTCATAAAAAGGTATTTATTCTCAGAGTTTCAGTTGTTACCCCCATACCAGTGACTCAGTTATTTGTCTCCAACCTCAACCCTCTGAAAGTTGCCATCTTTGATGTTTGTCTCCTGGATATTTCAACACATCACCACATATCCAAAGCGACACCACAGATCCAAAGTCAATGCCAGCAGCCTGCCCTCAATGTGGATGTCATCTTCTATCTTCCTATTTTTGCACATGGCTGCTTTTATTTTCCAGTTTTGGGGAGTCAAATCTGGAGGCTATTGATGGATTGTATACATTTTGCTCACATCCAACCTGCCAATACCACATTGTAAATAACTGGTGGGGCTGACATTTAAGCCTTGAGCCAGGAGAGTCCAGAGCTTGTGAACTTAAATCCAGGCATCCTAGTATGATCCTGAGGAAGTCACCTTGAAGGCAGCTAGGCTTGATTCTCTGTTCCAGGACAGAAAGAGAGCAACTCCAAGATGAGATTCCTTAGAGTGAAAATCACCTTAAAGGAAACACCCTAAAGGGGAGATTCATGTCTTTCAATTAGCTAAACTCCCTGAAATGAACTTGGAATTTTAATTTTTTCCTGAGGAGTTAGCTATGTCAGTTATTCCTTTAAAACGCCTTTCATTCTCCTTGCCATCCCTACCTGCAGTCCCTACCACCAGCAGAGTCTAAATTTATATTATCTCACATATGTTTTGTTCATATAGTCCTAGCTGTTCCCTCTGTTTACAATCTTTACCCATTCCAAGCCATCCTGTAACCATCCTGTAAACATGACTGTCCATGGCTATCTATTGCTCAGAAATTTATAAAGTCTCCGTCTTTTTTTTTTTTTTTTTTTCTGTGGTACACGGGCCTCTCACTGCTGTGGCCTCTCCCGTTGCAGAGCACAGGCTCCGGACGCGCAGGCTCAGCGGCCATGGCTCATGGACCCAGCTGCTCCGCGGCACGTGGGAGCCTCCCGGACCGGGGCACGAACCCATGTCCCCTGCATCAGCAGGCGGACTGTCAACCACTGCGCCACCAGGGAAGCCCTAAAGTCTTCCTCTTCTACTGCCTCAACTCCTCCTGCATGAATTGAGTAACTGTTGAGGCAACTCTGGTTTTAATTACTTCCTAAATTTAATTACTTGCTTCAATGCGAGCAGCCTAGGAATCTTATAGTATGGACATAATTGTTCCTTGTGCTCTATAATCAAGATTTTTTCTCTTGTAAAGAATATCTTCCTCACTTCTTTGTATCTTCTCTCACTTCTTTCTATTTTTATGAAGTGCCAAAGATCATTATGAAAAAAAACAATCAGTCTATGGAGGGGAGAGATAAAACACCTAATGTATTGTAAAGATGAATACCCAGTTACAGAGTAGAGGGATTCGTTTTAGTAGTGACTGAGCTACTCATATTATCTACAGAGTCAATGTTTTTCTCCAGAAACTTATGCCAGAGTCTTGGGCAGAAGTAGTGGTTAAAAATAAAAGTGATTCTGCTAAAATTTCTATTGAGATCTTGAATGTGATACTTCAGAGTCTCTAACAAAGGACAAGGGAGAATAAAGAATAAACTTCAAAAAAAGTGAGGGAAATATGGTGAAGGCACACAGTGGGGAGCATGAAGCCGACAGGCTCACATCAGGAAAGGAGGAGAAGCCGAGAAAACAACAGATGTGACAAGCAGAGATATCTTGGCTCAGAATGCATGCGTTTGTGAAGTGAAAATGGCTGGTACCCTGCCGTGGCATGGAAAATGCTCCCTTCCCTGTGACACTTGCCTGAGGAGATGGCAAACATTCTAATGTTAGCTAAAATGAATGAATTCACAAGCAGTGGAGTTACTCTCTGCGGACCCCGTAAACTAGCTGGGAAGGAGCTAACTTCAAAGAGCACTACAGTTCTCAGGATTCTCATAACTGTGTTAGTGAGAATAGAATTAGAGAAACTCAGCATTGCTACTGGGGTTGTGAAACGATTTAACCCATAAACTAATGAGGTGTAGGAAACAGGAGGAAAATGTGAGGTTTATGTAGGGTGACTACCTGTTTCAGTTGCCAGGAGTAGCCCTAGTGTGTATGCACCTCCCATAACTCATAAAAAGTGTCCTAGTGTGGAGGAAACATTAGAGTTTTCACCCAGTTTTTCCTTCCATAGCATAATATTCACCTTTTAAAAAATTATTATCTATTTTATACATATTAGTGCATATATATGTCAATCTCAATCTCCCAATTCATACCACCACCACCACCCCCCACCGCTTTCCCCCCTTGGTGTCCATACGTTTGTTCTCTACATCTGTGTCTTTATTTCGGCCCTGCAAACCGGTTCATCTATATTATTTTTCCAGGTTCCACATATATGCATTAATATACAATATTTGTTTTTCTCTTTCTGACTTACTTCACTCTGTATGACAGTCTCTAGATTCATCCACATCTCTACAAATGACCCAATTTCATTCTTTTTATGTCTGAGTAATATTCCATTGTATATATGTACCACATCTTCTTTATCCATTCATCTGTCGATGGGCATTTAGGTTTCTTCCATGACCTGGCTATTGTAAGTAGTGCTACAGTGAACATTGGGGTGCATGTGTCTTTTTGAATTATGGTTTTCTTTGGGTATATGCCCAGTAGTGGGATTGCTGGGTCATATGGTAATTCTATTTTTAGTTTTTTAAGGAACCTCCATGCTGTTCTCCATAGTGGCTATATCAATTTACATTCCCACAAACAGTTCAAGAGGGTTCCCTTTGCTCCACACCCACTCCAGCATTTGTTGTTTGTAGATTTTCTGATGATGCCCATTCTAACTGGTGTGAGGTGATACCTCATTGTAGTTTTGATTGCATTTCGCTAATAATTAGGGATGTTAAGCAGCTTTTCATGTGCTTCTTGGTCATCTGTATGTCTTCTTTGGGGAAATGTCTATTTAGGTCTTCTGCCCACTTTTTGATTGGGTTGTTTGTTTTTTTTAATATTGAGCTGCTTGAGCTATTTGTATATTTTAGAGATTAATCCTTTGTCCGTTGATTCGTTTGCAAATATTTTCTCCCATTCTGAGGGTTGTATTTTTCTCTTGTTTGTAGTTTCCTGTGCTTTGCAAAAGCTTTTAAGTTTCCTTAGGTCTCATTTGTTTATTTGTGTTTTTATATCCATTACTCTAGGAGGTGGATCAAAAAAGATCTTGCTGTGATTTATGGCAAAGTACGTTCTTCCTATGTTTCCTCTAAGAGTTTTATACTGTCCAGTCTTAATTTAGGTCTCTAATCCATTTTGAGTTTATTTTTGTGTATGGTGTTAGGGAATGTTTTAATTTCATTCTTTTACATGTAGATGTCCAGTTTTCTCAGCACCACTTATTGAAGAGACTGTCTTTTCTCCACTGTATATCCTTGCCTCCTTTGTCATAGATTAATTGACCATAGGTGCACGGGTTTATCTCTGGACTTTCTATTCTGTTCCACTGAACTATATTTCTGTTTTTGTGGCAGTACCATACTGTCTTGATTACTGTAGCTTTGTAGTATAATCTGAAGTCAGGGAGTCTGATTCCTCCAGCTCTGTTTTCTTCCCTCAAGATTGCTTTAGATATTCGGGGTCTTTTGTGTCTCCATACAAATTGTAAGATTTTTTGTTCTAGTTCTGTAAAAAATGCCATTGGTAATTTGATAGGGATTGCATTGAATCTGTAGATTGCTTTGGTTAGTATAGTCATTTTCACAGTATTGACTCTTCCAAACCAAGAACATGGTATATCTCTCCATCAGTTTGTGTTATCTTTGATTTCTTTCATCAGAGTCTTATAGTTTTCTGAGTACAGATTTTTACCTCCTTAGGTAGGTTTATTCCTAGTATTTTATTCTTTTTGTTGCAATGATGAATGGTATTGTTTCCTTAATTTCTCTTTTGGACCTTTTGTTGTTAGTGTATAGGACTGCAAGAGATTTCTGTGCATTAATTTTGTATCCTGCTACTTTACCAAATTCATTGATGAGCTCTAGTAGTTTTCTGGTGGCATCTTTAGGATTCTCTATGTATAGTATCATGTCATCTGCAAACAGTGACACTTTTACTTCTTCTTTTCCAAATTGTATTCCTTTTATTTCTTTTTCTTCGCTGATTTCTGTGGCTAGGACTTCCAAAACTATGTTGAATAATAGTGGTGAGAGTAGATATCCTTGTCTTGTTCCTGATCTTAGAGGAAATGCTATCAGTTTTTCACCACTGAGAATGATGTTTGCTGTGGGTTTGTCATATATGGTCTTTATTACATTGAGGTAGGTTCCCTCTATGCCCACTTTCTGGAGAGTTTTTATCATGAATCTGTGTTGAATTTTGTCAAAAGCTTTTTCTGCATCTATTGAGATGATCATATGATTTTTATCCTTCAATCTTTTTATATGGTGTATCACATTGAATGATCGGCATATACTGAAGAATCCTTGCATCTCTGGGATAAATCCCACTTGATCATGGTGTATGATCCTTTTAATGTATTGTTGGATTCTGTTTGCTAGTAGTTTGTTGAGGATTTTTGCATCTATATTCATCAGTGATATTGGTCTGTAGTTTTCTTTTTTTGTAGTATATTTGTCTGGTTTTGTTAGCAGGGTGATGGTGGCCTCATAGAACGAGTTTGAGAAGGATGGGTGTTAGCTCTTCTCTAAATGTTTGATAGAATTCACCTCTGAAGCCATTTGGCCCTGGACTTTTGGTTTGTTGGAAGATTTTTAATCACAGTTTCAATTTCATTACTTATGATTGGTCTGTTCATATTTTCTATTTCTTCTTGGTTCAGTCTTGGAAGTTTATACCTTTCTAAGAATTTGTCTGTTTCTTCCAGGTTGTCCATTTTATTGGCATAGAGTTGCTTGTAGTAGTCTCTTATAATGCTTTGTATTTCTGCAGTGTCCATTTTAACTTATCCTTTTTCATTTCTAATTTTATTGATTTGAGTCCTCTCCCTCTTTTTCTTGATGAGTCTGGCTAATGTTTTATCAATTTTGTTTATCTTCTCAAAGAACCAGCTTTTAGTTTTATTGATCTTTGTTACTGTTTTCTTTGTTTCTATTTCTTTTTTCTTTTTATTTTTTGCAGTATGCGGGCCTCTCACTGCTGTGGCCTCTCCCGTTGCAGAGCACAGGCTCTGGACGCAGAGGCTCAGCAGCCATGGTTCACAGGCCTAGCTGCTCCGTGGCATGTGGGATCTTCCTGGACTGGGGCACGAACCCGTGTCCCCTGCATTGGCAGGTGGTCTCTCAACCACTGCGCCACCAGGGAAGCCCTGCTCTGTTCTTTATGATTTCTTTCCTTCTACTAGCTTTGCATTTTGTTTGTTCTTATTTCTCTAGTTCCTTTAGGTGTAAAGTTAGGTTGTTTATTTGAGATTTTTCTTGTTTCTTGAGGTAGGCTTTTATTGTTATAAACTTCCCTCTTAGAACTGCTTTTGCTGTATCCCATAGGTTTTGGATCATCGTGTTTTCATTTTAATTTGTCTCTAGGTATTTTTTGATTTCCTCTTTGATTTCTTCAGTGATGTCTTGGTTATTTAGTAGTGTATTGTTTAGCCTCCATGTGTTTGTGCTTTTTACATTTTTTTCCCTGTAACAGATTTTTAATCTCATAGCACTGTGGTCAGGAATGATGTTTGATATGATTTCAATTTTCTTAAATTTACTGAGGCTTGATTTGTGACCCAAGATGTGATCTGTCCTGAAGCATGTTCCATGTTCACTTGAGAAGAGAGTGTAATCTGATGTTTTTGGATGGAATATCTTATAAATATCAATTAAATCTATCTGGTGTATTGTGTCATTTAAAGCTTGTGTTTCCTGATTAATTTTCTGTCTGGATGATCTGTACATTGGTGTAAGTGAGGTGTTAAAGTCCCCCACTATTACTGTGTCACTGTCGATTTCCTCTTTTATAGCTTTTAGCAGTTGCCTTATGTATTGAGGTGCTCCTATTTTGGGCACGTATATATTTATAATTGTTATATATTCTTCTTAGATTGATCCCTTGATCATTACGTAGTGTCCTTCCTCGTCTCTTGTAATATTCTTTATTTTAAAGTCTATTTTATCTGATACAAGTATTGCTACTCCAGCTTTCTTTTGATTTCCATTTGCATGGAATACCTTTTTCCATCCCTTCACTTTCAGTCTGTGTGTGTCCCTAGGTCTGAAGTGGGTCTCTTGCAGACAGTATATATGTGGGTCTTGTTTTTGTATCCATTCAGTGAGCCTATGTCTTTTGGTTGGAGCATTTAATCCATTCACGTTTAAGGTAATTCTTGATATGTATGTTCCTATTACTATTTTCTTAATTGTTATGGGTTTGTTTTTGTAGTTCCTTTTCTTCTCTTGTGTTTCCGCTTAGAGAAGTTCCTTTAGCATTTGTCATAGAACTGGTTTCATTGTGCTGAATTCTCTTAGCTTTTTCTTGTATGTAAAGCTTTTGATCTCTCCGCCAAATCTGAATGAGATCCTTGCTGGGTAGGGTAATCTTGGTTGTAGGTTCTTCCCTTTCATCACATTAAATATACCATGCCACTCCCTTCTGGTTTGTAGAGTTTCTGCTGAGAAATCAGCTGTTAACCTTATGGGAGTTCCCTTGTATGTTATTTGTCATTTTTCCCTTGTTGCTTTCAATAATTTTTCTTTGTCTTAAATTTTTGTCAATTTGATTACTATGTGTCTTGGTGTGTTTCTCCTTCAGTTTTTCCTGCTTGGTACTCTCTGTGCTTCCTAGACTTTCCCATGTTAGGGAAGTTTATGACTATAATCTCTTCAAATATTTTCTTAGGTACTTTCTCTCTTCTCCTTCTGTGACCCCAACAATGTGAATGTTGTTACGTTTAATGTTGTCCCAGAGGTATCTTAGGCTGTCTTCATTTCTTTTCATTCTTTTTTCTTTATTCTGTTCCATGGCAGTGAATTCCAGTTATTCTGCTGTTGATTCAACAGTTATTCTTCTGTTGATTCCTTCTAGTGTATTTTTCATTTCAGTTATTGTATTGTTCATCTCTGTTTGTTTGTTCTTTAATTCCTCCAGGTGTTTGTTCTTTAATTCTTCTAGATCTTTATTAAACATTTCTTGCATCTTCACTATCTTTGCCTCCATTCTTTTTCTGAGGTCCTGGATCATCTTCACTATCATTATTCTGAATTCTTTTTCTAGAAGTTTGCCTATCTCCACTTCATTTAGTTGTTTTTCTGGGGTTTTATCTTGTTCCTTCATCTGGTACAAAGTCCTCTGCGTTTTCATTTTGTCTATCTTTCTGTGAATGTGGTTTTTGTTCTATGGGCTACAAAATTGTAGTTCTTCTTGCTTCTGCCGTCTGCCCTCTAGTCAGTATTCACCTTTTGAGATGAAAGATGTCAACTCTGGTCGGGCTGAAGACCTCAAACTTACAGGGCTTGGAAGTGAGCTTCAACTTGCGGGGTTTGTCTGCCCAAAGCTGAACACTGGGAAGAAATTGATGGAGATTGGTGCTAAATCCTTGGGCTGATATAATTTTTCTCCTCAACTTCTCAATGGATGCAAATTTCTTCAGAATGTTACCTGCTTTTTTCTTACTTTCATAGTAGCTTTCTTCCATTCTTAACTTTTGTTTGGTTTTGTTTTTCATCTTCAAAGGAGGTGAGGTGACATGGTCAGGAGAGTGTAAACAATCATGATTGCTACTAGTTTTCTTATATTGTAACAGCTGAAATTTGCTAAGCTCTTCCATATTTTTTATGTCATTAGAATACCTTGATCATTTGCAGCTAAGAATATTTATCCACTATTTTACAGATGAATAAATTAGGTTTAGGAATATCATGTGATTTCTCGAAGTGGTAGAAAGAAGCAGCATGGGTAATCTAAAGCAAATCCTTGAGATCTTAGTCCAGATTTCTTTCCATAATATAAGGCTGTTTTGAAAGTCTCCCCATAGTTTCCATCATCTCCAGAACGTGGTGAGGGATCATCCAGAAATTTAGCACGTGTTTCATCTTGTAATACACAACTCATCACTTAATTCTCTGGAACAGCAGGCCTTGTAAGCCTCAGTGAAGAGCACACAATTTATTTTTCTATTCTATATTTCAACTGTCTTTTAAATTATTTAATACATTCATGTCTATTTCCAGACTAATACAAATTGCTTTGCCTCTGTTCCACACACATCAAAAGATGCAGGATATATATATATATATATATATATATATATATATATGTATATATGTATATTGATGTGTGTGGAACAGAGGCAAAGCAATTTGTTTATATATATATAAGGCTAGTACATTAGGGGTATGCTTCTTTACTTGTTCAATCGAGTAACCTTATACAAAGATCATATAGTTTATATCAGCCAGAGTTTTTGAGCGACATGGGTAAATAAGCATCTTGAAGCATCTTTATTTGGGAAGAAATAGTATGGACTGATGATGATGGACTTTGTCAGTATTTTACCAGATATCTATTGGTTTATCTCAATTACATCCTCAACTCTTATTAACATTAATAGATGTTCTACACATTTTAGGGAAAAAAAAGCATATCCATTAGCATAGGAGAAATGTAAGCCTCTAAGAGAATGAACTCCTAAGAAATTCTGGTGGTGAGGCTCAAAGTGGGGCACAGTCTCACAATTAAATAATGGGCAAAATGTCCCAGTAGGTTTCTCAGACAATTTCATTTCTTGGGCAGCAGGTATGGAGAATTGAATAACTCACACTCCTCACTTCATTGCATGTCATTCTCAATTATCCCAGTAAGGTCCCTTTCTTATTTTATTTAATTGTATTCATTTTTTTTATTATACTCTCCTTCATCCCCACCCCAATGTCATTTCCTTACTAGCCCCTTCCTTTAGGGTGAAACCATTCTACAGTGTTTAATGTACTTTTGGGTATGTATGTATCCCTGAAAGTATAATATTATTTTAAGTGTATTTATGTTTTAATTTATATAAAACTACTAGCCTCTAGCTCTTGTTTCAATGATCCCTCTTTTTTTTTTTTTTTAACTCAGGGCTTTTCCCCCTTAATCTGTCCATGTTGTTGTTATCAATCTAGTTAATTCTTTCTCATTGCTGCATCGTACTCCATCTTTGCAATTGTATCCATTGCATTTTATTTAACCATATGTTCAGTAATGGACATCCAGGTCACCCCAATTCCCTAGTTCCCTAAACAATGCTCTGATGAACTCCTTCTCACCTGTCTTATGGACCTTTGGGAGAGTTTCTCTAGCATATACATATGGGAGTAGGAATATTTGTTTATAAGAGGTACCATATCTCATTTCACTAAGCCATGCCAAATTACTATCCAGAAAGGCTACAACTGGTTAAACATTCACTAGCAGTGCATGTGCGTTCCTCACAAGCTCAGGAACACCTGGCATGATCCAATTTTACATTTTTGTTAAGCTGATGGGTGTAAAGTTATTGTTTTAATTCATATTTCTCAGATTACTATAAATATCAGTATCTCATCATAAACTTATGTTGAGTTTGATTTCCCTTTTTTGATTTGTTTATTCATATACTTTACTTTCTTTTGTTATTTTTATCTTTTTTCTAGTGATTCTCTATTATATTCAAATATTATTCTCTTACCAGTATACCAGTCATCTGGTAACCTTGTAGGATCCTCCATTAAAGAGAAGTCTAAATTTTGATTTAGTCAAATCAGTCCATTTTCTTCTTTAGTTTGTGCTTTTTTGAATGTTGTTTAAGAAATGCTTTCCCACTTGGATTTTGAAAGATAGAGTCTAATGCAAAATAAGCACATAAGCCAAACTGGTATCAATCTAAAAGTCCAGAGTGATAAAAAACCAAACAGGAGGCAAAGGAACTGCAAATAGAGACAGCAAGATGGAGAACATAGCATGAGAGGACAGAAAAGAAGAGAACTGAAATGGAGAAAGTGAACACTCTATGGCATTTTCCAACTTGCTCATCGATTAGGAGGGAACTCTAGGGATGCCAGGTCCTGTCACCTGTGTCTTCTAAACAGAAGCTGCTTTAAGCCTCAGTTATACATGAATTGTGCTTCCTAGATTGTGCAGTGCAAAATGTGCACAACCAGAAGTGGCAACTCGGGGTTAATTCTAGAATCAGAGACCCAAGGATGCCCCCAGGATAAGTGCAGAGATCCATCCTTGCCATTGGCTGAAGGGAGACCTAAGGGCACTCTTCCTTCTTTGCATAGACTAGACCTGAAATCTATTCTAAAAAGTAAAATTTATTAATAACTAATGAATGTCACTCAGTTTTCTAAGTAATTTACATGGACTCATCTAAAATCACAAAAAACTTATGAAATTGACACAAGGACAGCCCTACAAGAAACTGAGATACAGACTAAGTAAATACATAGAGAAATAAGTGAAAAATCTATTATTTTAGTTACTATGACACATGACCTGCTAGGCAAATATGAATTCAACTTATACCTGAGTGGGAGGAGAAGTGTAGCAAAATTTGAACTGTTAGATAAAGATATCCTTTTGGAAATATAGAAAATAAATAGGTGAAAATATTAAAAAACTGTCTTATTTATGGAAACCCTATACAGTTGTCCAGAGTATTGAACTTAAATTTGTCTCTAAAAGGACTTACAGACCATTTCAATGTCATTTCTAGTGGTATGACTGTCACAAGTCATTTTCATTCCTCAGAAACCTATGGTGGCAATCAGAAGTCAGGAAATTTGATAAACTAAAAATTAAATTAATTAAAATTCTTGAACAAAGCAGGAAAGAATAAACAAACATGAAACCACATTTGCCCAGGGCAGATACTTTTCTGACCCATTTGTTCATCTCTCAATTTTCTCCCTTTCCTTTGGAAAAAAGGGACTCAGAGAATACCGTTTCATCATGCATAGCAGGGTGGTGGGCTAAGTCAATATGTTTCACAAACATGCTGGTTGTTCATCTTGATATGGGAGAAGTTGTGATTAAGTTCTGAGTTTCAAAATAACATGTTATTAATATCATACAAAAATGAAAAATAAATTGTACTTTTATCTGATTTGAGCAAATGTAGTTAGCTTGATAGGCTGGATTGAACAGGAGTCTCTTTTTGTGTTAAAAATAATCTAGCTGTGTATAAGGCACTTTACAAAGTTCTGAGTCTTTGAGCATGTTGATATTTGATAATTGTATATGCTTGATAGGATTTAAAGTGCTTTAGGCACTCCCTTATCAGAGTCTTCCCAACCAGACAGCAAAAATACTGAGGGGGCAAAAGTTTTACAGAGAAGACTAATATTGTTTTGATATTGATTAGAGAGACTAATGCAATGTAATGAGAAGGCTCTGGATGAAAAGTGAGAAGTTTTGAGTTCAAGTTCTAGCTCTGTCATTATCGGTCATGTATGTCTTTTCTCCACTATAAAGCTGTTGAATTTTATTATACTGAGATTGAGGTAGTATAACATAGGACTCAGGCTATAGAATCAGACTTGACTCTGGATTTGAAATTTTCACTTGCCAAGAAACAGTATAACTCCCCTTAAAATTCATCATTGAGGGCTTCCCTGGTGGCGCAGTGGTTGGGAGTCCGCCTGCCGATGCAGGGGACACGGGTTCGTGCCCCGGTCTGGGAAGATCCCACATGCCGCGGAGCGGCTAGGCCCGTGAGCCATGGCCACTGAGCCTGCGCGTCCGGAGCCTGTGCTCCGCAAGGGGAGAGGCCACAACAGTGAGAGGCCCACCTACAGCAAAAAAAAAAAAAAAAAAAAAAAAAAAAATTCATCATTGAATAAATGCACTAAAGTGTCCAGGATTGAAAGCCAAACCAATAACCAGGATGGAAGGCATACACCTCCAGGGCTGACCTTCAGTTGGCATGCTACTGCATGGTTACATCATAGTTAAAATATAGATATACTTCCCTTGGGCTGGAAGAGACTCTGCCCTAAGCCAGCCCACAGACCTCCCCACAATCCAACAGCTAAGAGACACAAACTTGGCATAGCAAGGAACCTCCAGGATCTTCTTGATCTGGGGCTAACCACTGTATTCATCCTGATGGTTTTCTGCCCATGTCAAACCAATTACAAAATACTTTTATTAGTCCCTCTGCTTCTACCCCAGCGAATAAAGTGTCCTCTTTCACTAACTAACTGAAAGGGCTCAGCCACAAGAAAGCAAGGAAAGAGTGATGAGTTTGCCTTCTCTAGGTCACTCTCATGCTATCCTTCCCACCCTACCCCCAGCTTCTCATAAGGGAGAAAAACAGGTATAAAGAACCTGAACCTGGGTTTACCACAACAAGGAATTGAAAAATGTACAGTTGAATATGTCATGGGATGTTTCCGTGTTAAGCTGCATGGTGAAGTGAATATGAAAAGGGCTCGGTGTTAAGAAGATCTGAATCCAAACTCTTTTTCTAACTTCTTTGCCAATTGTCTAGCTCAAGCAACTTATATAAACTGCCTATGCTTCTGTTCTTTCATCCATAAAATTTTTAATAATAATCAAAATAGCTAACATATATTCGATAGTTACTAGGTATGAATGATTTATATAAATTACCTTATTTAATCTTCATAATAAACCTGTGATGTAAGAACTCTTCCATTCCATTTTCCAGTCAGGGAAGCAAAGTTCAGAGAGTGTAAGTAGCTTATCCTTGTTCTGGATCACACAACCTGATTGAGAGAGTACAAATTTGGACCCAGTTAGTCTGATTCTGGCACTCATGCCCTTCAATACTGCCCCAAAAGAATGTAAAACGTTCTCTAAGATAACTACTATTATTATAATGATAACCATATCTCTAAGAACAATAATCTTATTTTCTAACAAGTATTAATATCAATATGTTTATACTGAAAACGCTTTGAAAATTACCCTAAAAAATACAGGCTCTATGTTTATCAAATCTCTAGTGTATCTTCCAGCTGGATCATCCCAAAACACCCCAACAACAAGCATAGTGTCTCCAGAAGTTTCTAAGCACACCTAGTTCTAGTGCTCAAGGAACTGATTATAGTGCCTGTGGTCAATGTCTAACCCTTCCAGACTATGAAATTCTGTACATTCGAGGCCAACAGAGAAGATTATGATCGGAGGGAATAGAAACAACAAAATCAGCTTCAGAGATTGCAGTAGATAATGAAAAGCAGCTGCCACATGAGAGTCTGTTTTGACTAACTGTGGAGCTTACATATTGCACTGAGTTTTTTAGGTCCCGGTATTCAGCTTTTCAGGCATGTCTGATCTATCTCCTGGGTTATTTAGTGAAGACTCAAGACAGTCTCTTTCTCTGAGTGCAAATATTATTGATTTATGTCCTCTCTAATTAGAAGAGAACTTACTTAGACCCTAAGGAAAACACGAAAGTACAAAAAAGGGACACTTCTCTTTTAGACCTTCTGTGCTCCCAGAAGCCAAGAGAGGTAGATTCTACAGAGCAAGCACAGATAGTGCTTTGTTGAAGTCTTGGAGTCGTTATTTTGTACATAAATTCCACATCTGTGTCATGATCGACTGTCATGATTCACTGGCTATGTAAATCACATTAACCACTTGTTGCCAGGTCAAAGTTAGATCCAAAATTTGAGTCATTTATTCTTTTCATAAGCATTTCTCACCAGGCTCAGGTCCTATTCTCAAGGAATGTACAGTTTGACAGGCAAGATGTGGTAAGAACACAGATGCCTAGAACACAAACTCTGAAGAGAAGGCTGTGGAATAGACATGATCAGGCACAAAGGACTCTACAGGACACGTGCAGGAATTGGTTTTAGCCTGGAGGTGAAGGGGAGTCACTGAACTCCCCTTTCTGTGTTAGATCACTCTTTTAGCAGAGAACGGCATGGATTGGAAAGTGGAGAGAACAGGAAGAGATTTCAAAGAAAGATTCAAACAGGGAATAAGGGAAACTTTGATTGAAACTACAAGTATATAGATAGGAATAATTTCTGGAAAAGGATTTTTAGAAGATGAAAGATAATTATGGAGCAGTGAGAATATGTACCAAAGGGGAAGAATCAATAGAAAAAAAAATGTTGATGATCCAAGGAAGAGAAGGGCAAGTGGTAGATCAAGACAGTTTAATAGATAGGAGGTTCTAGATTCCAGATCATGGGCAAAAAGACACTCTGGAAAAAAGTAGGGAGAACTTGTCTTGAAACTAGAGGGACAAAAGGAAGAAAACTTATATATGTACCCTTTAAAACCTTTCTCTCTTGGCTGTTTAATTTCTTTGCTTTTATCAACACATGACTACTTATGCCCCCTTCCATTCCTCCAAAAAACCCTTCCTCAAATACCTTCAGCATCTCTGTGAGATCCACAACATGGTCCCCTTATGAGAAACCTGATATCTTTACAGCTGTGCAAAGAGCATTCCAAAGACAAGAACTTCTTCCCTATAATTTTTTTAATTAATTACTTTATTTATTTATTTATTTATTTTTGGCTGTGTTGGATCTTCATTGCTGTGCAAGGGTTTTCTCTAGTTGCAGTGAGTAGGGGCTAGTCTTCGTTGCATTGCATGGACTTCTCAATGCGGTGGCTTCTCTTGTTGTGGAGCAAGGGCTCTAGGTGCACAGGCTTCAGTAGTTGTGGCACACAGGCTCAGTAGTTGTGGCTCACAGGCCTAGCTGCTCCACGGCATGTGGGATCTTCCCAGACCAGGGATCGAACCTGTGTCCCCTGCATTGGCAGGCAAATTCTTAACCACTGAACCACCAAGGAAAGTCCTTATAATTTTTTTTTAGTAAAGGTATTAGGAACCCTCTACCCCCATGAATTGATTCACAAATTGTAGAAACTTTTCATATCATAATTATAGAAAGTCAAAATATATTCATTCCCTACATAATTTCATATAGAAAGTATTTAACAAAAGTTAGCATTTTTAAAACATGAAAGAGGTGTTCTTATTTTTCCCAAAGCTCATAAATAGTAGACTTTTCACATAGTATAGCTTTTAAAGCACTTTTGAGAGAGACACAATTTTTAGAGACCATATTATAAGATTAAGTGAAGATATGGAATTATTACATTCACATATCATCATTAAAAAGGTGTCTCTCTCCCTATTTAAAACATTCAAGCCAGTTTTCCTTGGCTTAAAGAAACTCATTGTAAATTCAAATGAAATGACGAAGAAAATTACTCTTGTAAAGTAAATTCTCTTTCATCCAGCAGGTTATCTACTGGAATTATGTGAACCATCATTTGCCTAAGTGAATAAGTGAAATGCAAATTGATATTTGGGGCCTGAATTAGTTTTCTAATGCTGTGTAACAAATCACCACAAATTCAGTTAATGTGAAAGAACACGTATTAATCATCTTGCGGTTCCATGAGTCAGGAGTCCGAGCATGGCTTAGCTGGGTTCATTGTTCAGGTTCTATTAGGGATGCAATCAAGGTGTTGGCCAGGCCATGGCCTCGTCAGGGGCATGAATGGGAAAAGATCCACTTCCAAGCTCCTTCCGGTTGTTGGCAGAATCCATCTCTTTGGAGTTGTAGGGCTGAGGTTCACAATTTTGTTGTTGTTGTTGTTGGCTGTTTGCCGGAGGCTGCTCTTAACTCTTAGAATTGTAATTTCTCACCACCTGGCTCTCTCTACACACAGTTGACAACATGGCAGTTTATTTCTTTATACCAAGAAGGGAGAAAAGTCAAAAACCTCTCTCATGTGTGATAGTAAGATGAATATATATGTACACACACACCCCATAGTAATAATCATAAATCACAGGAGTGACATCATCCCATCACATTGTAAAATATTTGTTATATTGCATTTGTTAGCTTCAAGACAAAGGTCCCAGACATACAGGGTGTGAACACAGGGGCCACCCTGAGCTCTGTCTACAACAGTCCCCAAGACACAGAGAGTACTTCAGCATGTAAAAGAAAAATGTTTTTATTTTGACATAATTTAAAAATCAAGCACATATTTTGACATTATATATTCCAGCACCAATACTGTTCCAGAATGCATGCATAAAATCTGTCTCATTTCTTATAGCTATCTTTTATAAATATAAATTCATGATCATCTGTTGAAGGAAAGGAGTGAAGAAAGAAGGGCATGAAGAGAAATAAAAAAGAAGACAGTATAACATAACTTCTATATTATGAAATAGGAGCAAAACGTGATCAAGAGGCATTTTCCTTTGCTTACTACTGAATTAACTGGGGCCATCTGAGGAAGGACAAACATAAACAACAAGAGTAAAACTAGCACATGAAATGAATATTAGAAATAACATAACAAAGGAAAAAAAACTCATTTATTTACTAATTACACAAAATTCTGGATAAATAGCTGGGACCTCTCAGGAACTCTGAAGCTCTTCCGAGGAGCTCAGAAAAAGCAAACAAACAAACAAACAAAAAAACTCTTGCTGAAGCTTGAAAAATACATTATATATATCCAGGAAAAGAGCTAACCAATGAATTCATGTGCAAGTACATAATATATTTTTAATTGAACAAAAAATCATGTGTATGGGGCTTCCCTGGTGGCGCAGTGGTTGAGAGTCCTCCTGCCGATGCAGGAGGCACGGGTTCGTGCCCCGGTCCGGGAAGATCCCACATGCTGCAGAGCAGCTGGGCCCGTGAGCCATGGCCGCTAGGCCTGCGCGTCCAGAGCCTGTGCTCTGCAATGGGAGAGGCCACGACAGTGAGAGACCCGTCTACCGCAAAAAAAAAAAAAAAAAAAAATCATGTGTATGACACAATGAATAGCTGTGTGTGCATGTGTGTGTGTATGTGTGTGTGTGTGTGTAGTTGATTTCTCCTAATATACTGTGGGGTGGAGTAAAATCAAGCATGGTTGCAAATGGTATATCAAATAGTCTCCAGAAAGGCCGTGAAAGATAGTCTAAGGTATAAAGCACTAGGCTTGTAGGCAGAAGTTCTGTAGTAGCTGGACATTGTTTTCATTTATTTCTACATTGGTATTTTATGTCTTAAATGCAGCTGTCATCTCTTGAATTATTCTTCTCTACTTCTGATATGTGCAGGTATATAAGAATTTATAGAATGCCTTGAATAAAATGGGACTGTAGCAGCAAGAATATACTGGGTGGTACAAAAGGGTATTTTACATTTAAATTCTATTTTTTGCTTAAAAGATATATATCTTCTTCATTCCAGAATATACTGGCAAAGACAACAATATCATGCCATGGTTAAGTCAGAATCAGACAAACTGGGGCTTGATTTCCATCTCCACCAATTATTTACCTAGATATCTTTCACTGGTATGTTTAAAGAGTAACTGTGTTTCTTAAAGTAAGTATTTAATAAATGTGGCTATTTTTATTGTGGTGGTGATTCTCATTATTATTAGCAGTAGTAGCAAAATCAACCTCATTAGCCAAAGGAAAATATCTAATAAGGCAGAGAAAGTTGTCTTTCAACAAAGAAATAGAGATGAGACATGACGGAAATATATAAAGGGAAGTTAACATTTGATGAATCTTTTTAAAATGTGAAGATGTTTTCTCAATATCAACTAGATCTCTATAATTATATGTTTATTGGGTATTCACACTGTACATGAATTACAAAATAAAAATCATGTCATTTCTAGGATGCTATTCCATATTCAACTTAGCAGTATATATTTTTTTTTATTAGGAAAAGCCATCTTAACAAAATCTACTCCAAATGACCTGTGTTAATGTTACGTGTCAACTCTTAGCCACTTCTAAGACATCTATATTGTGACTGAGCTGTAGAAGGGGCCTCTGTATCCTGTTTTGAAAATGAACTAAGAAAGTTTCCTCTTCCCTTTTAGGTTAATTAGAGAACTTGAAGGAAGAAAAAACCCCCAAACCCTGACACCTGTGATAAATAATCTAGTCCCATAAACAACACATCTGGAAAATGTATCTGGCATTCCATGGGAAATAGATCTGGCATTCTAAACTGTAAATCACGGGTGTTTTGAACGTTTAGGTCCTAGAACGAAGTAAATTATTTATAAAAAATGAAGGTTTTAAAAATAGTCATTTTCCCGTGGTAATTCTTCCATGGACTAATAATTCATAGTGTTTTGTTTTCTTAGACTCTGGAAAATTAAGAGGAGAAGGAAAAATAGAAAAACATAATTTGGAGTCTAGAATTATTCCTGTTCAAGTCTCGACAGCTGTGTTTCTGATTACACAGGGGGCCTTAAGATGACCATTTCCAAGTGTTTAGCTAATGTTATTGGAAACTACAAAAGTGCATTTTTTAAAATCAATTTGATTATTGGGCAATATCTTTCTTTTTCATAACAATAACATGTTCCAATTATAGATAAAATAGACTACAAATTTATTCTAGACAACATGGTCTTATATACAGATAAAGAGAAGACTATAAAAATCAACTAAATACCACTCGAGGTACAATCTTTATGTACATCTTCACACCGTTATATGAACTCCCTACTTCTCCCCAATGTATATTTACATTTCTTACTAATACGAGATCATAATAAATGTGATACTTTTAAAACAGCTTTTACACTTTACAATGCACTGTGTTCATCTACATGTCAATAAATGCAGAACTTAAAGGTTTTTAATGGCTGTTAAATAACCAATACATGGGCACTGTAGAATTTATTCTAAAATTGCTTATGGATAGCAGCATTATAGATAAAGGTGTCTTTGTACATTCATATTTTCACACAAATCAGATTATTTCCTTAGTATAAAGTTCTAGAAGTAGAGTTGATGCCACAAGGTAAATGGGCATTTTTGTAAGTTTTTCTTATATTACCTGTTAAATTACTCTCCAAAAATGTGTATCCATTTACAAGCCCATTTACAATATACGTAAAACCTATTTGGCCATACCCATGCCAACAATGGATTTTACTCTTAAAACAAACAGACAAGATACTCAATCTGGTAGTTTTAAGTTGATATCTCAGTATGGGTTAATTTGATATTCTGATTACTTGTTTGGTTAAGTATCTTTATTAGAGATTAATATTTCTTATTTTGAGAACTGTCTAGCTATGTCATTTATTGATTTTGCTTGTTTGAGTTTGCCTTTTTCTTATTTTAAAGAGTTTATTGGAAACCAAAGTTATTAATCTTCATTTTATTGTATTTTCTGCAAATATTTTTTCCAACTTTGCATCTAAAACTTTAATATGGTTTTCCATCTTTGCTTGCAATATTTCTGTTATGTGGAAACAATACATTTCATCAATTGGAATTTTTTAAAAGTCTTTATTGAATTTGTTACAATATTTCAAAAATGTTTTGGTTTTTTGGCCACCAGCCATATGAGATCTTATCTCCCCGACCAGGAATCGAACCTGCACCCCCTGCACTGGAAGGTGAAGTCTTAACCACTGGACCAACAGGCAAGTCACATATCAATTGGAATTTAAAAATATTGTTTCTGCCTTTATTATAAACAGAAAAATTTTGTTCCCAAACCCCTAATACTATATTTACATATATTTTATTTTTTAATATCAATAACATTACAATCTTGAATTCATCTGAGATTTATTTTATCTAACATGTGATGTGTGATCCTAACACAATGTTTTTTTCCAAAGTGATTATCCAGTGGTCTGAACTCCATTTATTGAAAAAAAAAAAGATCCTTTCCTTCTTTGGATATTTTATCTTCTCTTATTGATCTGGTTATTTTGGCATCATTCGGGCTTAATTGTTTATAGTAAAATATGTTTTATTAGTTGGTAGGGCAAGTCCTCAGGTAATTTTTCCCTACTTTTTCTGTTTGTCTTATTTCTTTTTTTTTTTTTTTTTTTTTTTTTTTTTTTTTTTTTTTGCGGTATGCGGGCCTCTCGCTGTTGTGGCCTCTCCCGTTGCGGAGCACAGGCTCCGGACGCGCAGGCTCAGCGGCCATGGCTCACAGGCCCAGCCGCTCCGCGGCATGTGGGATCCTCCCAGACCGGGGCACGAACCCGTGTCCCCTGCATCGGCAGGCAGACTCTCAACCACTGCGCCACCAGGGAAGCCCTGTTTGTCTTATTTCTTTACATTTATTATACTATATATTCCTAGTATGTTCAAGGGATACCCTTTAATACTCAATGCAAAGTAGCATTTTCATCAAAGTTGAGGATGAAAGGTAAAGCAAATAAGAACGACTTGACAGAGGATGGTGAAATACAGAATTTAGAAGTAGTGTAAAGAGTAGAGTGATTCATTCCAATAATGAAAAGATCAGAGGGCTTTACAGAAAAGGATGACATCTGGGTGGACTGTGAGGGACAGATAGGAGTGGGGAGACAGAGAAAATTGTCGAGGAAGAGCAGTCCAGGAAGAGGAAAGCCTTTCTTGACCCTCCTAAGAAGAAAAAACATGACCTCTCTTGTGCATTCCACTCATATCCCCATTACAATCAGAGTTAACACTTATAGAGATTGTATGATGTGCCAGAACTTTCTTAAATAATTTATAAAGATAAAATAGTTTAATTCTTCCAACCACCTGTCAGATAGGTACTATTATTAGCTCTACTTTGCAGATGAGGAAAGTGAAGCACAGAGATTCTACGTAACTTTGCCAAGCTGGTAAGTGGAGAACAGGATGTTCACTTAGCTGTTTGGCTTCAAATTCTACACTGAACAGTATTATTAAGCCATACCACCTATTAGAACTTACCAAATTTAAGATTTTTAAAGAAAACTCATATATTTACTATGAAAAATAAGCATGCTAGTTATGTATCACCTATTTCCGTCTGTAATTTGTATTTACCAAGAGTTATATGGTTTTTTTGCAAAAAAAATGTAATTAGGTTTATGTCAATTATTTACTGTCTTTGCAAACTTTAGCAGTCACACAAGTCTTGGCTACTGATTGGCCCTGTGAATTGCATGAAACCATGGCATAGTGCCTTGAGTGACTGTCATTTATATTCAGTCTCTGGACCTAAGAAATTTTGTCTCTCAGGTGGGACACAGCACCTAGGATAAACCTTTACTTATTCTGATATGTACTCAAGCCCAGCTCCCTCAGAGAGCATTTGAACACTTATTTTAAAAGGCCAACTATTAAAGCAGCTATAGAGATGAAATAGGAGTGGAATTCACAGTCACTGAAAAGTCAGTTTTGCCACCAAAGTGTGACTTGATTTGACGTGTTTTACATGTTTTGCATAATACAATTTCATTAACAGACTGGGTGAAGCCATTTTCTTTTACAATTTCCTTAGCAATTAATCTAAATTTGGAAAAATAATACTCTTTACATGAAACTATCCCAATAATCTTTAGCTATAGTGTTCATAAATATATTTTCATATTTTAAATTTTTTGATAATAAGTAACTTGTGTAACTAATGTTTATGTTTCTAAACATGAATTTAAATATAAAAATAATTAGAAAATAATAAGAGCTAACAATGTACACAACTTACTATGTACTGGGGGGTTTTTTGAGGCAATTTTACATATATACTCACTTATTTAATATTCATTATAACCCTATGAGGTAGGCAAGATTGTTATCTGCAGTTTATCAATGAGTAGTTGAGGCATAGAAAGATTATGTAAATTTCCCAAGTTGCACAACTAATGACCTACAGAGCTGCAGTTCCAACCCAAATTTTCTCAAACCAGTATTCATGGTTTTAATGACTGCAACAATGTCTTACTACAGAGTGAAGGTTAATATAAAACAGAAAATTCAATGCAACTGCTTGGTAAAAAACAAACAAACAAACAAAAAATTAATATTGGTTTTATCCTAGTTGCCTGAATAATTTAATAGCTAAGTATAAAAAAATGGTACACAACCAAGATCTATTGTGATGTTCTAAATATATAGGCAAATTTAGCCAAGCATCATTAAATGTATAGGAAAATAAATTTAGAAATCAAAAGATACATTGAAATATAAAGCACTAGGTGGCTGATAATGTTAAAAAAAAAAGGTAGTAGTAAATTATGTGTTTTTCACTTAATGCTTAATTAATGAATATATTTGTGTTTGCACATACATGCATTCAAAATCTAGATATTACAGGTACATTTCTCCATTGTTTCGAGAGTAAATGTGGCTTCAACAAATGACAAATTTGGATCTAAAGCCCTGTTCTCTGACCTGACTTCTGATTTCATATTGTAAACAAATAGACATCTCCATGCATATGGCTCAGAGAACCTCATATTGATTTCCAACATTAAACTTGTTATTAGTCTCCCTAAACTTGCTCCTCTTAGCTGTTTCCTTTTCTCAGTTAATGCCTCCATCATCCTCTGTGCTGCATAAACTAGAAATCTATGGTCACTCAAGACTCATCTCCATTTCTCATATTCCCTATGCATTGGTTGTAGCTAACTCCTCAGCCTACTAGGGGAAAAGTTCATGATGTTACTTTACTATCTATGTAGCTTGGAATCTCCTTGGCTGCAGAGTAGGTGCTCTGGCCTTAATTCGTTCCTCAATGAGTGGGAGGTGTTCCACAGCAACCCCTTTCCCTTGTCTTCCTGCCAGATATAGTTGGAATAGACACTTCTCAGTATTTTAACTAACTTCCCAACCCATGATAGTCATGGTACAAAAATCTCATTAATTCATCCAATACATATTTATTCAGTTCATACTATGAAGCATTGCTTTAGAAGCTGTGGAAAGCTGTCATTGTTCCCTTAAATAAGAAAGAAAAAAGAATATTGTGACAATGGAGAAGGTATAGAAAAATAGCTCAAGAAGTCTTGGTGAATTCCTTGCTCTACTATTTTATTAGTTGTATGACTGCAAGCACATCACTTATTTTAACTATATTCCATAAGTAGTTGAAAGAAAGAATGGCATAGCAGCTATGAAAGTGCTTAAGTTATTATTACCAAAGAACAAAAAGGCAATGGCCCAACAGTTGGTAAACACCCCCTCATTTCTCCTCACTCTACAAACACATCATTACACTATGATTTTCTATAGAAAGTTTCATCTTGGAGGCAATATATAATAATAAGTATAATATTACCAACACTCCAGAAAAACTTTATTATATCCCAAGACACTACATTTAGAGTATCGTATTTTTTAATCTTACAACATCCTGGTGAGGTATGTAGCACTCTCCTCAATACATCTAGAAATACTCAAAATGAATGTCATGTTCTGGGAAATTCTAGTATAAGAAAAATACATGTACTCCCCTATTCAGGTCCTAGGCACAAAAGAGGAAAAGTATTGTGTATTGAATTTGAACTCTTGGACATGAGACTAAGTGGTGCAGTTGCAGAGCCAGAGGCATGCCATTCATTGCTCATGTTCCTTTCTTTCTGTGGGATGGCTGGCTTCTCCAATGTCTACTTTAGTTTTCTTAACTACCAGATAATTTTAGGATAAATGATCCCAAGCTTCTTGGAGAATACAGCCAGTAAGTTTCCAGAATGCAATGAAAAAAATGCCTGCTCGTGCTTTAAGAGAAAGACCATACTTAATTTAAGGTTAGCAACAATCATAAATATTTGAGTCCATACAAGTTTCCAAAAATGTTCTGTAAATGTGGAACCAATTTTAAAGCAAAAAATAGGACTAGTTTATAAAACTATTAGCCCAACATCTGTGATCTATAATAGGAGAGCAAGACTTGGGTAAGACAGATGATAACATATGTAGGAATGGAAACACAGTGGAAGATAAACAATGGTAATTTGGAAGGAGTGTTTTGTCTTCTGAGTGGTTTTGACTTGTTTGAGTATTTATTTATAAAGACTACAGAGTCTGTTTTCTTATATTGTCTTCCAGACAGACACTAATAAAAAATCCATGACAGATTCCTCCTTGCTGGGACCACTAATGGACTAGAAAATAATTATTTGGGTTATTTCATAATTTCTATGATCCCAATTAACTCAATAGCCTCTGAATTTATGTACAAAGAATGGAGGACATAGAGATGATACATTTGTATCTCATAATAAAAACTTATCCTCTTGGGGCCAAGGTGCCTTTCAAGATGGAAATCTAGATAAAGACACACACACACACACACAAACACACACACACAAGATCCAGTTTGTTTATGATGAATGAGTATGAGCTTTATCTTAAATCTTCCTGCAGAAGAGAGAGACAGAGTCAGGAGATATAATCCTAAATTTTCTTCTAACTATGCAAAAATTGCTACAGAATTTGCCTAAATATCATGATGGTACAAAAAAACATATTTCCTCTTCACTTGGAGACCTATTTAATGTGTTCTGAGGCTCCAACCATGGTTGCTGAATATATTTTTACTTGTGTAATAGATTGAGGGCATATTGCAGATAAAAGGAAAATTAGAAAACACAGACTCTCACCTCTTCTTTATGCAGATGAGGAAACCACAACATTCAAAGGGGAAGATGCTCTAGGTTATATGGTGTGTTGGTTTCAGAATAAGGACTAGATAACAGGGGTTTTGACTTCCAGATTAATATGCAATAACTTCTACATCATGTACATTTATTCATTCAAATATTAAATAATATCAATATGTATACCACCAAAGACTATGCTAAATTACAGTTCAGAGGAAAGCAAAGAAGATTTGACTCCTGTTCTCATGAATTTTATAGTCTACTAAGAATTTCAGAAAAAAAGATAATCATACAAAGAAATAATTTAAAACTGTGATAAGCACTACAAAAGGAAAAGAAAAGAATAGGATGCTTGAAAGTGTATAAAAGAAGGACTTAATTTAGATCAAGGGAACATACACAGTCAGGAAATATCTTTCTGAGTAAATGAACTTAAACTGTGATTTAAAGAATGAAGAGGGACTTCCCTGGTGGCACAGTGGTTAAGAATCCACCTGCCTATAAGCAGCCCATGCAGCTCAATAACAAAAAAACAAACAACCCAATCCAAAAATGGGCAGAAGACCTAAATAGACATTTCTCCACAGAAGATATACAGACTGCCAACTAACACATGAAAGGATGCTCAACATCTTTACTCAGTAGAGAAATGCAAATCAAAACTACAATGAGATATCATCTCACACCAGTCAGAATGGTCATCATCAAAAAATCTAGAAACAATAAATGCTGGAGAGGCTGTGGAGAAAAGGGAACACTCTTGCACTGCTGGTGGGAATGTGAATTGGTACAGACACTATGGAGAACAGTATAGAGGTTCCTTAAAAAACTAAAAATAGAACTACCATATGACCCAGCAATCCCACTACTGGGCATATACCTTGAGAAAACCATAATTCAGAAAGAGTCATGTACCAAAATATTCATCACAGCTCTATTTACAATAGCCAGGAGATGGAAACAACCTAAGTGTCCATCATTGGATGAATGGATAAAGAAGATGTGGTACATATATACAATGGAATATTACTCAGCCATAAAAGGAAACGAAATTGAGTTATTTGTAGTGAGGTGAATGGACCTAGAGTCTGTCATACAGAGTGGAGTAAGTCAGAAAGAGAAAGACAAATACCGTATGCTAACACATATATATGGAATCTAAGAAAAAAAATGTTATGAAGAACCTAGGGGTAAGACAGGAATAAAGACACAGACCTACTAGAGAATGGACTTGAAGATATGGGGAAGGGGAAAGGGAATGGTAAGATGTGACAAAGTGAGAGAGTGCCATGGACATATATACTCTACCAAATGTAAAATAGATAGCTCTTGGGAAGCAGCGGCATAGCACAGGGAGATCAACTCGGTGCTTTGTGACCACCTAGAGGGGTGGGATAGGGAGGGTGTGAGGGAGGGAGACTCAAGAGGGAAGAGGTATGGGAACATATGTATATGTATAACTGATTCACTTTGTTATAAAGCAGAAACTAACACACCATTGTAAAGCAATTATGCTCCAATAAAGATGTAACAAATAAATAAATAAAATGAAAAAAAATTAAGGGTTAAAAAAAATATATGGTTCTAAAACCTGTCAGTTGACACTGGATTTGCAGCAAAGGGAGTTAAGTCCTGACTAATGCCTTTTACATTTAGCATGTATCTTAACACTATTTTAATAAATACTAGCCATTAAATTCCTAAAAATATAAAAAAGAATCCAGCTGCCAATGCAGGGGACATGGGTTCGATCCCTGGTCTGGGAAGATCCCACATGCCATGGAGCAACTAAACCCATGTGCCACAACTACCGAAGCCTGTGCGCCTGGAACCTGTGCTCCACAACAAGCGAAGCCACTGCAATGAGAAGCCTGTGCACTGCAGCAAAGAGTATCCCTTGCTCTCTGCAACTAGAGAAAGCCCGTATGTAGCAACTAAGTCCCAACGCAGCTGAAAATAAATAAATAAATAAATAAATAAATAAATAAATAAATAAATAAATTTTTTTAAAAAAGAAAAACAACAACAACAAAATCCCTTAAAAATAAATTTAAAAAAGTAAAGAATGAGGAGATGTGAGTCACATGAACATCACAGGAAGAGAAACCAGTATGTAGAAAGGCTCTGAGGTTGACACACTGGAGCAACTGAGAGAGGCCAGTGCTGTGTAAGAGTGCAGAGAAGGAGGGAAGGAAAAGAGAGCCATGAGATGAGGTTGGAATGAGGGCTGATAAGAGAAGGACCCTATAATTTATGCCAATAATGTATCTTCCAAAAGCAAGAAGGAAGCCACTGATATTGTCTAAGAAGAGAATGGGGACATGGCTTCATTTCCATTTTTAAAAGATCATTATCGGGGCTTCCCTGGTGGCGCAGTGGTTGAGAGTCCGCCTGCCGATGCAGGGGACACGGGTTCGTGCCCCAGTCTGGGAAGATCCCATATGCCGCAGAGCGGCTGGGCTCGTGGGCCATGGCCGCTGAGCCTGCACGTCTGGAGCCTGTGCTCTGCAATGGGAGAAGCCACAGCAGTAAGAGGCCCGCGTACTGCAAAAAAAAAAAAAAAAAAAAAAAAAAAAATATCATTATCTAACATTGTTGATATTAGACTCAAGGGAGCAAGTTGAAAAGAACTGACATCACTGATTTAGAATATGTTAATGGTGAGAATGGTGGGCAGTGAACAGAGTTGAGACCTCTTTGGTTGATACATACTCAAGAGGACTTGCTTATTGATTTGATGTAGAAAGTGAAGGAGGTGAGGGTGTGCAGATATCATTCCTGGTTTGGACTCAGGTATTGGATTACATGATGGTGTCATTATTGATTTGGGGAAGACTGGATAGAAATAAGTTTCTCTGAAGAGGTGGAAGATGGGCAGAAAATGAGAGTTCAGAAATCAATGTTTGACCCATTAAATTTGCACTGGCATGTGGCAATATAAGAATGGCAGTTGTATCTGAATTCAGAAGAATGTTGTGGAAATAAAATATTTATGAATTGTTGGCCTATAGGTAAAATTTTAATTCGATGTGAATGGATGAAGTCATTTAAGTAGAGTGTGAGGTGAGAGAGAAGACAGGCCACAGCTGAACTCTGAGAAATTCCAAAATTTAGTAGCCAGACATGGGATGATGAACTGGCAAAGATACAGAAGAGACAATATCAAATTAGAAAGGAAACAATATATATTATATTGTTATGGAAATCAAGAGAATGCAGCCATTTTAGCCTCATGCTTCCAATATTTTTGTACATATTGAAAGCATAGAAATTCACATGGGGCTTCCCTGGTGGCGCAGTGGTTGAGAGTCCGCCTGCCGATGCAGGGGACAAGGGTTCGTGCCCCGGTCCGGGAAAATCCCACATGCCGCGGAGAGGCTAGGCCCGTGAGCCATGGCCACTGAGCCTGCGCGTCTGGAGCCTGTGCTCCGCAACGGGAGAGACCACAACAGTGAGAGGCCCGCATACCACAAAAAAAAAAAAAAAAAAAAAAAAAAAGAAATTCACATGTTTTCGAGACACTTACCTATTATGAACCAAATGTGTGACTTTGGGAAGTCATTAAAACTTTCTTATCCATAATGGGAGTAATAATCTCCTCTAACACTTTAGATTGTGATGGACATTAGTTAAGATAACATATGCAAGACACACTTTATAAACTATTAAGCATTTTGTATATGTAAGATTTTGCCATAAATAAGGCCAGAAGTTTTTATTTGTTACTGATTTCTACTGAATTTAATTATTATTAAGGTACCTAATGCTACTAAGATATCTAATCATATGAGTATAAATTACATTATCAGAATTTATTTATTATATTACTATATGAGTGCACATGGTGGATTTAAGTGACCAGTAAATATAGTATTCCATCAGAGGAATATCTCCATGTTGGGTACCCCAAGATGAAAACAGGAAAGAAGAAGCTGGGTAAATGAAAAAAATTTCTGTTAAAGGGAGAACTGATCCACCATGACAATAAGCACTTGTTAGAGACCTCAAATTAAATTTAAAATAATGAATTTATATGTTCCTCTCCACACTTGCTCCTCTCTTCAGTGGATAACTAAGTCACATTGAAAACAGTCTTTACGCTGCTATAACATTAGCTGTTCCTCCTGCTCAAGACTGAGGTCTTCTTTAATCCTTGGACTGTTTTCTTCATCTTCCCCTTTAACCATGATGGGAAATTTCTCAGGACTCTAGTCACTTTGAACAACAGTTCGAGTTTGTTCTGCAAGTATGCAATCTTATCTCCTGGGGCAGGGCAAGAGAAGGCACACACCATGTATTATAGTAAAAGAGAGGTCCAGAATCCCTGGTGGTTGTTGGGATCTGGGGTGGAAGGTTGGGAAAGTATACAGTTACAGATTCCGGGTCAGATTTGATTTGAAGTAAGAGGCTCATTCGGTGACAGGCACAGTTTAGGAAAACTCTCTATTCAGGGATATCCATTTTAGGCTTATAGACCAATAAAGATTAATTTTATTAATTCTTGAAAGCTGTTAAATTTTGTGAGTTCCCTATAAAAAGAGTTTGAAACTTTTGGAGCTTTGAAGTCATTATTAAAGGTAATCACATTATTGGGTGTGGCAGGGCAGGAAAGTAAGTAGAACCATGCAATATGGAGTGAAGCAGGGTGAGAGACATTGAAAGAAGTAATGAGAAACATCCAAGAAATGCAGAAGGCAGCATGATCAGGAGCCTGGAGTCCAGAGTTGTAGCTCCAGCTCTGCCCAAATTAGCTATACAAATACTTCAAAGCCTTCTGGGTACAATGTAGATGGTATTCTTCTTCTACAGAGTACATGTGAAGCCACCTCTATATCTCCCACCTGTCCTCTCTCTGACCTGTAGCCATTGGCCACATGTCCTAAATTTTAGGGGGATGCATATCAACTTGAAGTTCCCAGGAGAGGCAGAGATGAAGATAATGTATTCAAACCCAATCCTTTCCTATGTTAATTGATGTCATCCTAAGATTATGTTGTATAAACATAGATTAAGCTGATATTGAGAATATAATTGCTTCAAATGTAGAATTAGTAGTTGACTAGCTATGCTTAGGGCTTTAATTTTTTATGCCAGGAGTTTTAATGGTGTAATCTGAAAGGTAACTCTTTTTATAAGTCATTCCTCCAGGATGAAAGAAAAAAAATGTGTGAAAAGAAGAAATAATTTAGTGAAAAAAATATAAGTCTGTGAATTCTCACCTTGTGGAAGTGGGAATTGTCAGATGACATAAAAAGGCAGCCAAGAGGAGATAGAATTCCCATTTGAATACTGCTGCCTTTGTTGCCATTTAAATTCTCAAGAAAATAATCATAAGTAGTTTCCTAGTCCTTATGGAAAATAAACACATATATTTAGTGGTTTTGAATCCTCTGGAGCTTCTGATGACCTGGCCAATTGCTTCATTTACTCTAGAAATGGCCAAATGAAAGGCCTCAGCTAAGACAGGAACTTGGAATAGATGCTGTCATATTAAAATAGTTGAAAATCTGCTAGTTTATATCTTCACATTGTAGCATTTTCTGGTGGTAGTTGAGGTTATCTGAAGGGAAGAATCATGAGAACTGAAAAAACAGTTGCACACCCTGGTTTAAACAGCAACAGCTTGAAGATTAGTTGGTAGACGACATATTCTAAAACAGAGGTTCTCAAAGTGTGATTCCTAAACCGATATCATCAGCATCTCCTGGGAACTTGTAGAAATGCTAATTCTCAGGTCTCGACCAAAAACTTTGGAATCAGCACCTCTGGATGTGGGGCCCAGCAACCTGTGTTTGAACAAGCACAGGTGAATGGGATGTCAATAAAGTTTGAAAACAAACTAGAACACATTTTCCTCTTAGCTGGAAAGAAGTTCTTCATCTTTGTTGCCAGGAAATAGCATTCTGTTGCTGTTCATCTTCAGTTTTCTGTTCTTGGCTGTTGAGTTTTTGGATTTTCTTCTAAGATCATCAAGTTACATGTGGCACAGGCAGGCCTTGTACCCAGGGCACCTGAGTTCAGGCCTGGTATTGTCCTATTCCATGCCCATCACTCACTCCCATGGGTTTACATCAGTCCCCAATGTACTTTGGAAAGACACTTCCTGAATTCTCACTCATCACATGAAAACACTAGGTGCAGAGTGGTTTAGTGGCTTACCCCCAAACTATAAAGAGGACAGTGATGCCAGAAGCATTATGACAGCACAAGGGACCTAAGAAATAGATTTATGTATGAAATTCCACTGGAAAGATTTGGAGAATCCACACAATCTCCACTTTGCATTTGCTTTTTATCCTGCCTGAAACACTTTTCCTGCTCTTCTCCACCTGGATAATGTCTATTTATCCTTTAGGTACCAGTTTCAATAGCACTTTCTTTGAGAGGTTGAGACCAAGTATGCTAGACTAGATTAAACACTCCCTCAAAACCCTACTTGTTTCCCTGCATCCTTTACTATTATTGTTTATTTAATTGTCTGATAGGAGGCCTGGAGCCCAGTCTATCATCCTCAACAATGTATCACCAGAACTACTAAGCATAGCACCTGGCATATTACTGTTTAATTAATATTTTATGATTTAATCCATAAGTATAATTCATATAATCATACATCTCTGTATATAAATGTACATATATTTGTATAAAATATCTTCTCATGTTCTGAGAAAAGATTACACATAAAGTAATTCCTTTGGAAATATTAAAGAGCTCAAAACATCTTTTAGTTATCAGTTCCAGCATACTGCATGCAGGCCTATGTGCTGGGAAATCCAGCCTTCCGTTGGACACCAGTATCTTATGTTAAGGCTTAGTTAATTTCCCTTTACTGACATCAGCAAAGATAAAGAATATCTGAGTACTAGTGTCTGTATACCCTCATATTGTCACATTTATTTGTTGGCCTTCTCTTCACATAGTTCATCCAATCTCTATTCTGTTCTGGATCTTTCCAAATCTTCTGTTTCCTGCAACATTTAGGAACTACTTGCCGTAGAACTCAAGAGCTGTCACTTAACCTTTGATCTTCAATTTCCTCATCAGTAAAGTAAGTATAGTAATAATGTTTTTATATTTGCCAACACTAAATTAGACCTTATATATGAAAGTAATTTGCAAGGTGACTGGCACATAGCAATTGTTCCAGAATTGTTCATTATAGTTTCTTTCTTTTACTTATTCCTTGTAGTTGTATGTCCATAGATATTTAGGTAGAGGCTACATGGAGTCACTTAGTGCCTTAGTGAATCTTCAAGGTAATGCCCATAAATCATTTTCTAATTCATGGTTGTGTTTAAGTGAAATTTGCTGATCCAATGTCCTTAGCTTGTCCTAAATTGATCTTTTCTGAGTTTCAAAGGATGTTCCTTAGTCCTGTATCCTAGAATTTTGAGATTAAATTTTTGACCTTTATCACTGAGAATAAATTTGGGGATGAAGAAGAATCCAGAAGTTAAGAGGAGTCAATCCAGGCAATCCAATAACATGTTTGATCCCTATTCTGAGGCCAAAGTCTTGGTTGATAGTAAGGCCCAAAACAGGAAATGTATCTGGGAAATATCAAGATTCATATTCCATGATAGAAACTATCAGGAACCAAAAGGATAAGACATTCCAGTAGAAAAGTTTTAATCCAAACAAAGAAGCTATCAGAAAACAAGAGCAACTAAACTTCCTAGTGACAAGAAACAAAAAAATAATATAAAGGAAGAGTGAATGTTTTCCTGCGGCTTGATTGAGTCATGGAAGTCATACACAATTGGAAATATGAGTTATAACTTTGTATTTTCTGGACACCAATTCAGTGTTAACCAAGGTCACTAATCTAGTAAGCAACCTCAGTGGCTGGTCAAATGACAGCTGAAATTAATCAGAAATTACTACCTAGTTCTTAATTCATAGTCATGATTCATATTAAAACCCACTAACACAATGGGAACATTTGATAGCAGGCTCAACAAAATCAAAGTGACTGACTAGCAAATGAAAATGGGGCATGAACTAGAATCCAGCGTCCTTCTCTTTCCTGATTATTCCTTTCAATTTTGTTTAACTCCAGCTACTGAGAGAAGGCTTATCAACAGAATTTAACAGCCAGAGTGACAAATTCTTGGATTCATGCTTTATTCTATCCTATGATATTACAGGTCACAGAAGGTCCAATGCAAACTGGGTAAGACTAGGACTAAGAAGTAGACACTCCTACTGCACTAGAACAAGTTCTAGAACTGCAGTGCTCTATATGGTAGCTGCTAGCCACATGCAGCTGTTTAATGTAAATGTAAATTAATTGAAATTAAGTAAAATAAAAATTTAGTTCCTCAGGTGCAGAGGCTACACTTCAAGTGCTTAATAGTCACATTTAGCTAGTGGCAAATATTTGGACAGAAGACATAGAACATTTCCATCATGGACAAAAATTCTTTAGACAGTATTATTCTGGAAAGAGGTAGAAATGTGTAATAATACAAGGAAGAATTCCAGCCAGGCACCTTGAGGGTGGTGTATAAGTTTACTAATGCTGCCATAACAAAGTACCACAAACTGAGTGGCTTAAACAATAGAAATTTATTATTTAACAGTTCTGGAGGCAAGATGTCAGCAGGACCATGCTCCCTCTAAAGATGCTAGGAAGGGGCTTCCCTGGTGGCGCAGTGGTTGAGAGCCCGCCTGCCGATGCAGGGGACACGGGTTCGTGCCCAGGTCCGGGAAGATCCCACATGCTGCAGAGCGGCTGGGCCCGTGCACCATGGCCGCTGAGCCTGCATGTCCAGAGCCTGTGCTCCACAACAGTGAGAGGCCCACGTACCACAAAAAAAAAAAAAAAAAAAAAAAAAAAATGCTAGGAAGGATCTCTTCCAAGCCTCTTTCCTCACTTCTGGTAGTTGTTTGGCTTGTGCCAGCATAATTCCAATCTTCACATATCATTTACTCTATGTGCATGTGTCCATGTCCAAGTTTCCCCTTTCTTATTAAAAGAATAATTATATTGGATGAGGGGCCCAGAGTACTCCAGTGTGGCCTTATCTTAACGAACTGCACCTGCAACAACCCTGTTTCCAAATTAGGTCACTGTCTGAGGTAATGGGGGCTAGGAGTTCAACATATACATTTGGAAGGGAATACAATTTAACCCATGATATATAGTATCCCGTGTATATGATGACATTAATGAAGTGTTAGCAAGGCTACAAGACCCAACATGGCCTAAGAGCCCCAGAATGAAGGACAGCTAGTGAAGAGTAACAGCAGAAACTTTAGGATAAAGTAATATGAAAAGGTCCTGGTAACAAATTAGCGACCACTATAATAGCTCAATTGAAAAATGAGTATTTGAATGAAATGACTGTATGAATAAATTACTCCATCAGTATCTATCACTAGGTACTCTACCCTACTTTAATTTGGATTTATTCCCTACCTACCACTCTATTAAAATTATAATTTTAAAGCTAATCAATAACTCTCAAATTGCCAAATCAAAAATCTTCTACTCAATCCTTATCTAGATTACTGGTACCGTAAGTGAAAACATCAGTGTAAACTTAGAATAGAATTCCTGGTTCAGCCCACTGAAGCCAAACTGCTCTGCGTCACCTCCATGATGCAGAAAAACAACAAAGAAATATTCCAACTTTCTTATGTTAAAGCATGGCAAACAATCATACCAAGTCACAATTCAACCAATCAAATCAAGAAAAATGGGGAGTCAAAGGCTTTGAGGAGAGATAAATAAGTCAGCTTTCTGCTCTCAAAAAAAAAAAAAAAAATCCAGCCTAAGGAAAAATAACAAAACAAAATTCAAAAATGTATGTGACTCAGATTAGAGTTCTAGTATTACAAACTTTTGTAAAATATCTGAGAAAATATCTAAGGTCTGAGAAAAATCAAGGAATGCTTAAGAGAGGAAGTGGATGTAGAACTGAGCTTTAAAGGAAAAGTTGAAATCAGATATGTGGAGATGGTGGGAGAAAAAGTTCTAAGTCAGAAAGGCATAGAGGTTGAGATGAAAATGATGTATTCTAGACACATATAAGTGTATTCATCTGATTATGATGAGAGTTCCCTTCTGGTAAAGAGGAAGATGAACGTTGACTAGACAAGATAACCCAAGATTAGAAATATCAGGACTGGTATTTGAATTTATTGGATTAAGTTTGAACTTAATCCAATAGGCTGAGGTGGTTTAAATTTTAAGAAGATTAAATTGAAAGGACATATTCCAGGTGGAGGCAAGCCAGAAACTTGGAAATCAGTTAAGGGATTAATGATTAATCTTCTAGGCCAATCTAGAGTAGTGACTGTGAGAATAAGAAGGGAAGATAGACACTTAAAATAACCTTATTTTGAAATAAGAAATAAGATATTTTCGAAGTGAGGGGAAAAAATCTTCAAATACATTATATAAAATATAAAATTTGAGGGCTTCCCTGGTGGTGCAGTGGTTGAAAGTACGCCTGCTGATGCAGGGGACACGGGTTCGTGCCCCGGTCCAGGAGGATCTCACATGCCGCAGAGCGGCTGGGCCGGTGAGCCATGGCCACTGAGCCTGCGCATCCGGAACCTGTGCTCTGCAACGGGAGAGGCCACATCAGTGAGAGGCCTGCGTACCGCAAAAAAAAAAAAAAAAAAAAAAAATTGAGAATTTTTCTGATTTAAAATTTCTGTGATATTCTACACCTGTGGTGTAAAAGACTGAATCATCTCACAGTTACAGGCTTAGAAAACGTCTTGGAAGGTCTATATTTTTATTTGATTTTTCTTTCTCTTTGTTTAAAAGAAGAACTACAGTAAAATGGTTTGCTTCTCACATGGAAGAATATTGTTCTGCTTATTAAAGAAAAAATCCATCATGAAATTTAGAAGCCAGGTATGTAATTTGAAATTGGTAAAAATTCTTTCATTTTTTTTTACTGTATTTATTAATAAGTGACTCTTATTCTGTGCTACTTAAAACCCTACATGCTTGTCCAAGGTTACACAGCAACCTAATGAAAGAAATGGGATTAGAACATGAGTCTCCTGGATCTCAGTCTGATGTTCTTTCCACTATGTGCTCACATCAGAAAGTGTGCCAATTTATCCCTTGGCTGAAATGAACTGGGAAAAAAAAATATGAAGTTCATTTGAAGGCCCCTTAGGAAAATCTCTCTCTCATCTGATGGTCAAACTTTCAAATGAAATGATGAGACAAATAAATGCATTGATATTAACCTAGTGGGAACTCTCTTGGGACCTAAAACAATGGTTTCAGTTGCACAATTAATCTCTGTCTTGACTTAGGACATAAATTTAGTATGAAAGTATTTGAAAATGTAAGAATTCAAAGATTGTTATCTACTGGAGACATGCTAGAATTAATGTAAAAAGTGTATCTGCCTTTTTTTGTCAGTGGTTGGGGTTGAGATGTTAAGAGTGGGGTTTCACTGTAATAAGTCATGACTCAATATTCCAGAGTCTATCAGTAGTCCTTGTATCTCATCTAACGTATCAATTTTTCTATCAAAATTTGAAAGAGAAAGATATACTAATGTTGAGAGACAATTCTCCATGCTTCTGTTCATGTTTGCCTTTCTCTGAGACTATTTTTTCAAGGATATTGGTAGAGTGAACAGCCTTAGATAAAGATAATGTCTCCCTCTAGAGCAGAGGGCAAGTTTGCTTACCGTCAAATGTAATAAAGATAATGTCTGCCTCTGAAGCAGATGTCGGGTGGATTTGCTTGAGGTCCATCGAATGGGGTTTTCTAAGGATGCACTCAGGTGACTCCATCTCACTCCCATTGAAATTGGATGGCAAGGGGAACCAGTGCAAAAATAAAGCTCGGGTTATGTGCTATGCTATGAAAAATGAACTTTTTGACCTAAAAATATCACGTCTTCTGCCAGCATCCATGAAACTGTAGTAAGCTAACTTGTTAGCTTACAAGTAGTGTGAAATCGTAGACCCTTCTAAGAGTTACAGTTCTTGAAGCAATTTCTATTTAGACCTCAAAATAACCATATGATAAACTATTTCTTGGTATTCATTTATAAATAGATTTTTATTCCAATAGATATTTAAAAATAAAGAAATTAGGGATTAAATAATGTCTCTGGGTTGAGTTACTAGACCTCAAAATAAACATCTATATTGGGAAGCCAGACTTGAAGTTTCTATTCTGGGTTCTGTACGACTAGCTCTGAGTAGCTGGCTACATATGGTTCTAAGCTAGTATGGTCATGTTATTACTGTAATTGCATTTACTCCATGGGCCAAAAAATCAGTGTGAGAGTTCTACCAGCTACACGTATTGTAGAACAAATATATATTCAGAGCTACAAATATATAGTCAGAAACCAGAGAAGTGAATACTGGTGAGACAGGCCAATACTAGAACTCCATTTATTACCTGACTTCCACACACCTCTACTCTAACAGAAGAGGCACAATGGCACTTCGGCTCCCGGGGTATTCATTTCAGCTTGGACCTTATATCCAACAGATCTTGAAAATCTGAACTTTTCCTTTTCCTCGTTATAAATGGTCATAAGTTTGGGGAAGGACTGGGGAAATCACCACTTAAGGAGATGGGACCTCTATTCTAACTGGTGGGTCCTGAGGATTAGAACTGACCCGAGATTCGAAATTGGGCAATGGATCATGGCTTATTATTAAGGAGCTGACTCCTTTTGGCTACCCATCTTTTTTTTGTAGAACATCATGTTCTATGAAGCATATACCTAGATCCTTATGGATCAGGACCTTCTGGAGGCCATTATGACCATGCTGCCCATTATGAGAATTATGCCTTGACTCTGATGGTTAAGTGTTGGCACCTGGTCTCTGCTGTTCCAGAATTCTATCAATCCCCCTGCAACTAGGGATCTCAGCATCTTCTACCATCAGAACAAAGTTCTGGGGAACTTACTATACCTGATTTTAAGCATAACTATAAAGCATGTAGTACCATCATAAGAATAGACAAATAGATCATAAAAATCCCAGAAATATATTACTCATATAGTCAAAAGATTTTTGAAAAAGTGACCAAGATATCCACTGGGGAAAGGAAGAGTTTTTCAACAAATAGTCTATAATCTCATACGGAAAAATATTGAACATTTATTTCCACCTCAGACCATATATTAACTTGATTCTATATGAATTATATACCCAAGCTTAAAAATTGAAATTATAAAGCTTCTAGTAAAATATCTTTGCATCTTAGGGACAGACAATGAATTCAAGTCACAGAATGTAGTAAGTATAAAGAAAAAAATGATAATTTAAGTGTAATTATTTAGTGTCATTTAAAGATAATAAATTAGATCCATGTATTTCTATCCTCTCCCTCTGGAGGCCCTACTAAAATTAGTGTATGAGAACTTTTTTTTTGTGGTAAGCGGGCCTCTCACTGTTGTGGCCTCTCCGGTTGCGGAGCACAGGCTCTGGACGCGCAGGCTCAGCAGCCATGGCTCACCGGCCCAGCCGCTCCGCGGCATGTGGGATCTTCCCGGACCGGGGCACAAACCCGTGTCCCTTGCATCAGCAGGCGGACTCTCAACCACTGTGCCACCACGGAAACCCGAGAACTTTTAAAGTTTTAAAATTCTAAATAAAGAAGGTAACAGAAAACATCATCAGCAGATAAGCAATTCAAAAAAACTCTGACAAAAGCAGTGGTACTGTTGGAGCAGGCCAAAGGTTAGAGTGTTAGCAAAAGAGAATACAAAGGAAAGAAAGAATAGACAGCACAGAGTGCAGAAAGTCATGGAATCCAGCAAAACTAGATATAGTTGTGGAGAACAGGAATGAGATGTGAAGCTGAAAATAGGGGAAGAAAATTTACCACAAATTGTGATAGACAGCAATAGCATTCACTCATATTTCTGTTTGTTCCTTCCTAGCCCCTTTTAGGATTGTACTGCCTGCCTCTTTAAAGTCAGAGGGGCCATTAAGATTTGTTTTGTTAATTAAATGTTAGCTGAAATGATATGTGTTGCCTCTTTTAACATCTGTGACACTTTAACCTCTATGACACTTTACTCTCCTGCTTTTGTCCTAGTTATATAGCTGCACAAACTTATTGTGTTCAACAGGCTTCTCTCTGCTTATCGCTTAAATCACATGTTCTTGTAGTTCTGTCCTAGGCCTCTTATTTTATTACTACGAAGTCTCCAAGGCTGATCCCATCCATTCTACGGCTTTATTAACATCTGCGCTTCTGACTCGCAAATGTGCATATCCGGCCAAGATATCTCTGCTGACCTCCAGACTCACACACTTAACTATTTACTGGATATTTTTACTTAGATATCCCATAGACAAATAACGCTCACTATTTAAAAACCTTAACTAAATTTTCAAAACTTGCTTCTTCTCCTGACTATTCTATTTCTATGAATGATGCCACCATTAATGACATCGCTATACTAGAAAAAAAATCATAAACTGGAAGTTATTTTTGAGTGTCTCTTTTATAAAGAATTTTCCCATATCAACAAACACACGAAAACAAAGACAAAATTAATCTCAAAATATTGTTCGTCTAAATTTTTGACCATTTTGGTCCATTTTCAAATCAACTTTACTGAGGTATAATTTGAATACAATAAAATATACACATTTTAATTGGACATTTGGTTGAATTATAACAGATGTATACACTCATATTACCAACACATCATTCACAAAGTAGTAAATCTCCATTATTCTTTTTTTTTTTTTCTTTTTTTTGCAGTACGCGGGCCTCTCACTGTTGTGGCCTCTCCCATTGCGGAGCACAGGCTCCGGACGCACAGGCTCAGTGGCCATGGCTCACGGGCCCAGCCGCTCCGTGGCATGTGGGATCTTCCCGGACCAGGGCACAAACCCGTGTCCCCTGCATCGGCAGGCAGACTCTCAACCACTGCGCCACCAGGGAAGCCCTAAATCTCCATTATTAAAAAGTTTTTTCTTTCTCCTTCTCAGTTAATCACCTCCCACCTCCAACCCTAGGCAACTATTGATCTGATTTCTAACCCCATAGATTAATTTTGGTTGTTCTGGAACCTCATTTAAATAATTATACAGTGTGCCTGTATTATAGAGTTGAGGGAGTTTTCTATATATTTTTTTAAAATTTTAAAGACATTTATGTGTTGAAGTTTATCTTGGTCCATAGCAACAGTATTAACCACATTGAAAAAAACATTGATGTGATTTCATTAAATAACACTTTGTTTCTATGCAGTTTTTCCTTACAATATTTTCTTAAATCTATCATCATTCTGTTAAATGCCCAATTAATGACAAAGATACTAATCTAGCTGGTACTCTTTTTTTTGTTTTATTAACATATTTATTGGAGTATAGTTGCTTTACAATGTTGTGTTAGTTTCTGCTGTATAATAAAGTGAATCAGCTATATGTATACATATATCCCCATATCCCCTCCCTCTTGCATCTCCTTCCCACCCTCCCTGTCCCACCCCAATAGGTGGTCACAAAGCACTGAGCTGATCTCCCTGTGCTATGCAGCTGCTTCCCAAGCTATCTATTTTACATTTGGTAGTGCATATATGTCAATGCTAGTCTCTCACTTCATCCCAGCATACACTTCCCTCTCCCTGTGTCCTCAAGTCAGTTTTCTACATCTGCATCTTTATTCCTGCCCTGCCCAGCTAGGTTCATCACAGCCATTCTTTTATTTTATTTTATTTTTAGATTCCACATATATGTGATAGCATAAGGTATTTGTTTTCTCTTTCAGACCTACTTCACTCTGTATGACAGACTCTAGGTCCATCCACCTCACTACAAATAACTCAATTTCGTTTCTTTATATGGCTGAGTAATATTCTATTGTATATATGGGACACATCTTCTTTATCCATTCATCTGTCAATGGACACTTAGGTTGCTTCCATGTCTGGCTATTGTAAATAGTGCTGCAGTGAACATTATGGAACATGACTCTTTTTGAATTACGGTTTTCTCAGGGTATATGCCCAGTAGTGGGATTGCTGGGTCATATGGTATTTCTATTTTTAGTTTTTTAAGGAACCTCCACACTGTTCTCCATAGTGGCTATATCAATTTACACTCCCACCAACAGTGCAAGAGGGTTCCCTTTTCTCCACACCCTCTCCAGTATTTATTGTTTGTAGATTTTTTAATGATGGCCATTCTGACTGGTGTGAGGTGGTACTTCATTGTAGTTTTGATTTGCATTTCTCTGATGATTAGTGAGGTTGAACATCCTTTCATGTGTTTGTTGGCAATTTGTATATCTTCTGTGAAGAAATGCCTATCTAGGTCTTCTGCCCATTTTTGGATTGGGTTGTTTGTTTTTTTGGTATTGAGCTGAATGAGCTGCTTATATATTTTGGAGATTAATCCTTTGTCAGCTGCTTTGTTTGCAAATATTTTCTCTCATTCTAGGGTTGTCTTTTTATCTTCTTTATGGTTTCTTTTGCTGTGCAAAAGCTTTTAAGTTTCATTAGGCCTCATTTGTTTCTTTTTCTTTTTATTTACATTTCACTAGGAGGTGGATCAAAAAGGATATTGCTGTGGTTTATGTCATAGAGTGTTCTGCCTAGGTTTTACTCAAAGAGTTTTATAGTGCCTGGCCTTACATTTAGGTCTTTAATCCATTTTGAGTTTATTTTTATGTATGTTGTTAGGGAGTGTTCTAACTTCATTCTTTTACATGTAGCGGTCCAGTTTTCACAGCACCACTTATTGAAGAGGCTCTTTTTTTTCTCTGTTGTATATTCTTCCCTCCTTTATAACAGATAAGGTGACCATATGTGCATGGGCTTTCTATCCTGTTCCATTGGTCTATATTTCTGTTTTTGTGTCAGTACCATACTGTCTTGATTACTGTAGCTTTGGAGTATAGTCTGAAGTCCAGGAGCCTGATTCCTCCAGCTCCATTTTTCTTTCTCAAGGTTGCTTTGGCTATTTGTGTTTCCATAAAAATTGTGAAATATTTTGTTCTAGTTCTGTGAAAAATGCCATTAGTAGTTTGATAATGATTGCATTGAATCTGTAGATTACTTTGGGTAGTATAGTCATTTTCATAATGTTGATTCTTCCAATCCTTGCACATGGTATATCTCTCCATCTGTTTGTGTTGTCTTTAATTTCTTTCATCAGTGTTGTATAGTCTTCTGCATACAGCTCTGTTTTTCTCCTTAGGTAGGTTTATTCCTAGGTATTTTATTCTTTATGGTTCAATGTTAAATGGGAGTATATCCTTAATTTCTCTATCAGATTTTTTGTCATTAGTGTATAGGATGCAAGGGATTTCTGTGCATTAATTTTGTATCCTGCTACCTTTCAAAATTCATTAATTAGCTCTAGTAGTTTTCTGGTAGCACCTTTAGGATCCTCAATGTATAGTATCATGTCATCTTCAAACAGTGACAGTTTTTTCCTTTTACGATTTGGATTCCTTTTATTTCTTTTTCATCTCAGATTGCCATGGCTAGGACTTCCAAAACTATGTCGAATAATAGTGGTGAGAGTGGGCAACTCTGTGTTGTTCCTGATCTCAGAGGAAATGGTTTCAGTTCTTCAACATTGAGAACAATGTTGGCTGTGGGTTTGTCATATATGGCCTTTATTATGTTGAGGTACGTTCTTTCTATGACTACTTTCTGGAGATTTTTTTAATCACAAATGGGTGTAGAATTTTGTCAAAAGTTTTTCTGCATCTATTGAGATGATCATATGGTTTTTACCCTTCAATTTGTTGATATGGTGTATCACATTGATTGATTTGCATATATTGGAGAATTCTTGCATTCCTGGTATAGACCCCACTAGATCATGGTATATGATCCTGTTAATGGGCTGTTGGATTCTGTTTGCTAGTATTTTGCTGAGGATTTTTGCATCTATGTTCATCAGTGATATTGGCCTGTCGTATTCTTTTTTTGTGATGTCTTTGTCTGTTTTTGGTATCAGGGTGACGGTGCACTCGTAGAATGAGTTTGGGAGTGTTCCTCCCTCTGCTATATTTTGGAAGAGTTTGAGAAAGATAGGTGTTAGATCTTATCTAAATGTTTGATAGCATCCACCTGTGAAGCCTTCTGGTCCTGGGCTTTTGTTTGTTGGAAGAATTTTCATCACAGCCTCAATTTCAGTGCTTGTGATTGGTCTGTTTATATTTGCTATTTCTTCCTGGTTCAGTCTTAGAATGTTATACCTTTCTAAGAATTTGTCCATTTCTTCCAGGTTGTCCATTTTATTAGCATATAGTTGCTTGTAGTAATCTCTCATGATCCTTTGTATTTCTGCAGTGTCAGTTGTTACTTTTACTTTTTCGTTTCTAATTCTGTTGATTTGAGTCTTCTCCCTTTTTTTCTTGATGAGTCTGGCAAATGATTTATCAATTTTGTTTATCTTCTCAAACAACCACGTTTTAGTTATATTGATCTTTACTATGGTTTTCTTCATTTCTTTTTCATTTATTATTTCTGATCTGATCTCTATGATTTCTTTCCTTCTGCTAACTTTGGGTTTTTTTGTTCTTCTTTCTCTAATTGCTTTAGGTGCAAGTTTAGGTTGTTTAATTGAGATTTTCCTTGTTTCTGCAGATAGGATTGTATTGCTATAAACTTCCTTCTTAGAACTGCTTTTGCTGCATCCCATAGATTTTGGGCTGTTGTGTTTTCATTGTCATTTGTTTCTAGGTATTTTTTGATTTCCTCTTTTACTTCTTCAGTGATCTGTTGGTTATTTAGTAGCATATTTTTTAGCCTACATGTGTTTCTATTTTTTACAATTTTTTTCCTGTAATTGATATCTAGTCTCATAGCATTGTGTTCAGGAAAGATACCTGATATGATTTCAATTTTCTTAAATTTACCAAGGCTTGATTTGTGACCCAAGATATGATCCATCATGGAGAATGTTCCATGAGCACTTGAGAAGAAGGTGTATTCTGTTGTTTTTGGATGGAATGTCCTATAAATATCAATTAAGTCCATCTTGTCTAATGTGTCATTTAAAGCTTGTGTTTCCTTATTTTTTATTTATTTATTTTTTTGCCGTACGCGGACCTCTCACTGTTGTGGCCTCTCCCATTGTGGAGCACAGGCTCCGGACGTGCAGGCTCAGCGGCCATGGCTCATGGGCCTAGCTGCTCCGCGGCATGTGGGATCCTCCCAGACTGGGGCATGAACCCATGTTCCCTGTATCAGCAGGCGGACTCTCAACCACTGCGCAACCAGGGAAGCCCGTGTTTCCTTATTTATTTTCATTTTGGATGATCTGTCCATTGGTGAAAGTTGGGTGTTAAAGTTCTCTACTATGATTTTGTTACTGTCGATTTCCCCTTTTATGGCTGTTAGCAATTGCCTTATGCATTGACGTACTCCTATGTTGGGTGCATAAATATTTACAATTGTTGTATCTTCTTCATGGATTGTTCCTTTGATCAACTTTATGTAGTGTGCTTCTTTGTCTCTTGTAATAGTCTTTATTTTAAAGTCTATTTTGTCTGATATGAGAACTGCTCCTCCAGCTTTCTTTTGATTTCCATTTTCATGGAATATCTTTTTCCATCCCCTCACTTTCAGTCTGTATGTGTCCCTACGTCTGAAGTGGGTCTTTTGTAGACAGCATATATACGGGTCTTGTTTTTGTATCCGTTCAGCCAGTCTATGTTTTTGGTTGGAACATTTAATCCATTTATATTTAAGGTAGTTATCGATATGTATGTTTCTATTACCATTTTCTTATCTGTTTTGGGTTTCTTATTGTAGGTCTTTTCCTTCTCTTGTGTTTCCTGCCTAGTGAAGTTCATTTAACATTTTTTGTAAAGCTGGTTTGGTGGTGCTGAAATCTCTTAGTTTTTTCTTGTCTGTAAATGTTTTAATTTCTCCATCGAACCTGAACAGGTTCCTTGCTTGGTAGAGTAATCTTGGTTGTAGGTTTTTTCCCTTTCATCACTTTAAATATGTCCTACCACTCCCTTCTGGTTTGCAGAGTTTCTACTGAAAGATCAGCTGTTAAACTTATGGGGATTCCCTGGTATGTTATGTGCTACTTTTTCCTTGCTACTTTTAATACTTTTTCTTTGTATTTAATTTTTGATAGTTTGATTAATATGTATCTAGCTCCTTGCATTTATCCTGTATGGGACTCTCTGCACTTCCTGGACTTGTTTGACTATTTCCTTTCCCATGTTAAGGAAGTTTTCAACTATAATCCCTTCAAATATTTTCTCAGACCCTTTCTTTTTCTCTTTTTCTTCTGCAACCCCTATAATTCAAATGTTAGTGCGTTTAATGTTGTCCCCGAAGTCTCTGAGACTGTCCTCAATTCTTTTCATTATTTTTTCTTTATTCTGCTCTACAGTAGTTATTTCCACTATTTTATCTTCCAGGTCACTTATTCATTCTTCTTCTATTGATTCCTTCTAGAGAATTTTTCATTTCATTTACTGTGTTCATGATTGTTTGTTTGCTCCTTAGTTCTTCTAGGTCCTTGTTAAATGTTTCTTTTATTTTCTCCATTCTATTTCCAAGATTTTGGATCATCTTTACTATCATTACTCTGAATTCTTTTTCAGGTAGACTCCCTATTTCCTCTTCATTTGTTTGGTCTGGTGGGTTTTTACCTCACTCCTTTGTCTGCTGCATATGTCTTTGTCTTCTCATTTTGTTTAACTTACTGTGTTTGGGGTCTCCTTTTTGCAGTCTGCAGGTTCGTGGTTCCTGTTGTTTTTGGTGTCTGCCCCAAGTAGGTGAAGTTGGTTCTGTGAGTTGTGTAGACTTCCTGGTGGAAGGGACTGGTGCATCTGTTTTGGTGAGTGAGGCTGGATCTTGTCTCTCTTGTGGGCAGGGCCGCATCTAGCGGTGTGTTTTGGGGTGTCTGTGAACTTAGTATGACTTTAGGCAACCTCTCTGCTAATGGGTATGGCTGTGTTACTGTTTTGCTTCTTGTTTGGTATGGGCCATCCAGCACTGGAGCTTGCTGGCTGTTGGGTAAACTGGGCCTTAGCTTTGAGATGGAGATCTCTGGGAGACCTCTCGCCAATTGATATTACATGGGGCCGGGAGGTCTCTGGTGGTTCAGTGTCCTGAACTCGGCACTCCCACCTAAGAGGCTCAGGCCTGACACTAGGCCAGAGCACCAAGACCCTGTCAGCCATGCAGCTCGGAAGAAAAGGGAGAAAAAAAGAAAGAAAATAAATTAAAATAAAAAAATTATTAACATAAATAAATATTAATAATTTTTAAAAAGAGAGAGCAACCAAACCAATAAACAAATCCACCAATGATAACATACACAAAAAACTAAACTAATATAAGCATAAATATCAGAAACAAATCCATCACAGACAGCAAACCCCAGTTCTACAGTTGCTCCTAAAATGTCCACCGCCTCAACTTTGGGACGATTCATTGTTTATTCAGGTATTCCATAGATGCAGCGTACATCAAGTTGATTGTGGGTATTTAGTCTACTGCTCCTGAGACTGCACTGAGAAATTTCTGTTTCTCTCTTTTGTTTGCACAGCTCCTGGTGTTCAGCTTTGGTTTTGGCCCCGCCTCTGCATGTAGGTCACCTTCAGGCATCTTTTCCCTGCCCAGACAGGAGGGGTTTTAAGCAGTGGCTGATTAGGGCTCTCTGGCTCACTCAGGTCAGAGGAGGGATGGGTATGGTCATCATAATTGGAATGCAGTGTGAGCCTGCAGCGGCAGAGGCTGGCATGACGTTGCAACAGTCTGAGGTGCACTGTGTGTTCTCCCGGGGAAGTTGTATCTGGATCATGGGACCCTGGCAGTGGTGGGCTGCACAGGCTCCTGGGGGTGCGGGGGGTGGATAGTGACCTGTGTTTGCACACAGGATCCTTAGTGGCAGAGGCAGCAGCCTTAGCGTTTCATGCCTGTCTCTGGTGTCCAACCTGATAGCCGCATTTTATGTCCCTCTCTGGAGCTTGTTTAGGTGGTGTTCTGAATCCCCTTTCCTCGCACGCCCTGAAACAGTGGTCTCTTGCCTCTTCGTCAGGTTCAGACTTTTTCCCGTTCTCCCTCTGGGCTAGCTGTGGCGCACTAGCCCCCTTCAGGCTGTGTTCCCGCAGCCAACCCCAGTCCTCTCCCTGGGATTTGACCTCCGAAGCCTAAGCCTCAGCTCCCAGCCCCCGCCCGCCCCGGTGGGTGAGCAGACAAGTCTCTAAAGCTGGTGAGTGCTGGTCGGCCCGATCCTCTGTGTGGGAATCTCTCCGCTTTGCCCTCCACACCCCTGTTGCTGTGCTCTCCTCCATGGCTCTGAAGCTTCCCTCCCGCCCACCCCCCATCTCTGGCAGTGAAGTGGCTTCCTAGTGTGTGGAAACTTTTCCTCCTTCACAGCTCCCTCCCAGAGGTGCAGGTCCCATCCCTATTCTTTTGTTTTTGTTTTTTTCTTTTTTTCTTTTGCCTACCCAGGTATGCAGGGATCTTCTTGCCTTTTGGGAAGTCTGAGGTCTTCTGCCAGCGCTCAATAGGTGTTCTGTAGGAGTTGTTCCAAACGTAGATATATTTTTGATATATTTGTGGGGAGGAAGGTGATCTCCATGTCTTACTCTTCCACAATCTTGAATGGCCCCTCTCTATATTTTTAATATAAATCCTTTTTCTGATATACGTGTTGTAAAAATTTATCCTTAATTGTATTTTGCATTTTCATTATTTTATTATTTTAATTAATTTTTATTGGAGTGTATTTGATTTACAATGTTGTGTTAGTTTCTGTTGCACAGAAAATTATTGTTATACATATACATATACTCATTCTTTTTCAGATTTTTTTCCCATATAGGTTACTACAGAATACTGAGTAGAGTTCCCTATGTTATACAGTAGGTCCTTGTTGGTTGTCTATTTTATATATAGTAGAGTGTGTATGTTAATCCCAAGTTCCTAATTTATCCCTCTCCCCCACTTTCCCCTTTGGTAACCATAAGTTTGTTTTTGAAACCTGTGAGTCTGTTTCTGTTTTGTAAATAAGTTCATTTATATCATTTCTAAAAAATTAGAATACACACATGAGTGATATCAAAAGATATTTTTCTTTCACTTAGTATGATAATGTCTAGGTCCATCCATGTTGCTGCAAATGGCATTATTTGTTCTTTTTTATGGCTGAGTAATATTCCATTGTATATATGTACCACACTTCTTTACCCATTCCTCCACTGATGGACATTTAGGTTCTTTCCATGTCTTGGCTATTGTAAATAGTGCTGCAATGAATATTGGTGTGCGTGTATCTTTTCAAATTATGGTTTTCTCTGGATATATACCAGGAGTGGGACTGCTGGATCATATGGTAGTTCTATTTTTAGTTTTTTAAGGATATATTTCAAGTTTATATATAAATAGCTGATACTTGAACAACTGAACAACACATGTTTGAACTGCATGGGTCCACTTATAGGCAGATTTCTTTTACTAAATGTGTACTACTGCCCTATTCAATCTGCCGTTGGCTGGATCCATGGATGCAGAAACTCAGATACAGAGGGCTGGCTGTTAAAAAGTTAGACATGGGTTTTTTTACTCCATGGAGTGTCGGCACCCCTAAGCCTTGTGTTGTTCAAAGGTCAACTGTATATATATCTTTTATGGTTAGTGTATTTGTGTCCTATTTTTTAAACTTTTTGCTTATCCTCCAGTCACAAAGATTCTCTACTAGAAGTTTTAGGGTTTTAATTATTATATTTAGAGCTACAATTATTTTTACTGATTTAATTATTTTTGTACAATGTGAAGTAGGGATCAAGGTACATTTTGTCCATGTGGATAAAGTTATTGCTGCTTCATCTTAAAAAAAATCCTGCTTCTCTGCAATGAATTATCCTGTTGCCTTTGTCAAATGGCCATAAGTGTGTGGGTCTATTTCTATACTCTCTTTTCTGTTTCATTGATCTATATGTATGCCTTTATTCCAATACCTTGATGACTTGATGACTGTTGCTTTTACAGTAAAGTTTGAAATCAAGTAATGCATATCACCTAAATTATTTTGTTTTTCTTATTTTTTTTCAAAATTATTTTGGTTATTCTAGGTCCTGTGCATTTCCATATCGATTTTTAACTCAGTTTGTCAATATTTACATAAAAAGGTAAGCCATCTGGGATTTTGGTTGCTAAATCTATATATCAATTTGGGGAGAAAGAGCATCTTGGGAAAGGTGCTAAAAATTTCAGAGCCCCTGATTCTTTACCTGAAAATTTGAAAAGGAAAAATGGTTTACATGTGTGTTGTATAGTTTAGGTAAAAGATTTTATGCCAAATTCTTAACTTTGCCTGGCACATAACAAATGATTATCATTATAACTATTTTTATTATTATCCAAATAGTTTTATATGTGTCAGCTCATGTGATTCTGGTAACCATGTAAGATAAAAGGGGAAGCACTTAGTACCATCAGGTATTTACTGAGAACTCTTTATTAGATGTTAACTTTATGGATAAAGAAAGGAATATTCAGGTAAGGAAGTATCTTGCTTGAAACCACACAGCTAGGAAGTGGTGGACTCAGGTCTAGAATCAAGTAAGTCTTCTAATCTGACACCATTTTTACTACAATAGGTATTCAGAGAAAGACGGGAGGAGTCAAGGAGATAGAGGACTCAGAACAAGGATTCGTTCTAAGCAGAAGCAGGATAGGGGCTGACAAAAGAAGAAACTCTGGCTCCTTAGTTCTTTCCTGTCTCTACCCCTGAGCTCACCACACTTTCATTTTCCCTGTCCTCACTGTCCCCTCAGTCATCCAGAAAATTTTTTCGTCAGCTTTTCTACAATGGACCTAAAGTCTTAAGCGCTGGTGGAGGCCTGGCTTCCTTGACACTGGGTCAGCCAAAAAAGCTGGGATCTCAGTCAGCATTCCCTCTGCAACTCCGTCCCAAGCACTTCCCCTGCTGCAGCCACATGTGGGTTGGTCCTCAGGCCTTTTCCTGACAGCTGGCTTGCAGTTGACGGAGACCAGGGATGTATATTTTGGTGCAAACAATCCTCCTGCTTGGCTATACTTGCTTAGTTTGATAGTTTCCACTTTCCAGGATGATCTCATGTTGGAAGCTCCTGGGTAATTAATAAAGTTTCTCTCTCTCAGCCCTTTATTGGCATCCTGTCCATTTTAGGTGCTGCTTTTTAGCTTAGTTTAGTCATTGATAGAATAGCACAACTGAATTAGCTGAGAAGGGCTATGAATTGAGAATGTTCATGCCTGGCACACCTATCACCTTGTAGAAACAACTGAGTTAATATTTGAAGGGATATGTAAACATTTACTTTAAGGTTTGGTGCCAGTTTTCAGTGGAATATTAATTTTTATGGACATACTAATAAACTTGGGCTACTTTAGGGTAAAAAAAGAAGGGGTGTAATGGAAACACTGACATATCCCTGAATGATTCTATTTTACTCAAGTCAAAACTATAAACACTTCACTGGCTAAAAGGCCTGGTATGAACTGGGTAAACTGTGGGAGATGCTTTCTAATGAAAGATTTCAGTAGAATGGGTTTTGTTTCATAAACCAGTTACTGGTGCTAAATGTCATGCTGAAATAATGCCTTTCCCTGAATCTGACACACACCAACATATATATAATTCAACAGTTCCCAGATGCTAAGATTCATGCAAAAGCAATGACAACTGGAAATCACAGCCCCTGCTTTCAAAAACCTTCATTCAAGGAACTTCTTCTTTTTTAAGAAATTTTTATTTTATAAAGGAGTATAGTTGATTGACAATGTTGTGCTAATTTCAGGTGGACAGCAAAGTGATTCAGTTATACATGTACATGTATCTATTCTTTTTCAAATTCTTTTCTCATTTAGGTTATTACAGAATATTCAGTAGAGTTCCCTGTGCTATCCAGAAGCCCTGTCAAGGAGCTGCTTCTGACATCCTGAGACGTTCCCAAGAGCTCCAATGTTGGGAGAATGTTCATAACTACACAGAGGGCTGGCCTTTTTACAAAAGGCCTCAGTGAAGAAAATGTATACCTGAACTTGAGGTAAACTAGAGCTTGCTCCTGAGATACCAGGAAAGTCCCAGGAACATTCTTTGAGTGTTTAGCAAATAGAGCATCACAAGAAACATATGGCTTATATAGAGTGGTTCTGTAACACTTAAGCCAGGTATTTTGGTTTAGTTCAGAATCTAGGATTCAAAGAAAAGGAATAAAAGTTTGATTAAAATAAGTATTCATTTTTAAGTTAAGCCTAGATTTGAAAAGATACTAAGAACATTCTCCTTAGAGATTTTCTTTTAAAAGCATATTCTGGAGAGAAAAAAATTGTAATATGTTTCCATCATTTATGAAGCCTAAATTTAATTAGTTCATTTTGCAGCTATTCACATCACAGACCCATTTAACAGTTATTTAAATTCTTTGAGTTAAAAAAAATTTTTCATGGACTACTCTCAAGCCTTCTTTTTCCTACCCCAAGCTATGCTTAGAAAATGCAGAGAAGGCCACATTTCCAGAATCCTGGAAAGCTAAGATTTTTGAAGCTACTTAAAAAAAAATCAGATATCCAGGCATATCTGATACAAACTATCATCATATGTGGATCAAACATCTGGGAACATCTGTTGGAACCCAACCCTTCATTACTGTGTGTGGATGTTTTACATGATAGTTGAACATGAATTTAGTTATGAGCACATATAATTTCAGTGTGGTACTTTCTGTCATCTTTGAAATCAGAATGAAAATACAGATATAAGCACCAGAAGGAGGTTAAGAAATGTAATTCCTTGGAGCTACAGCTTCTCTAAAAATAAAATATGTAACACTATATCCTGTGGGAGAGCACCATGAGAACAAAATAAGATAACAAATATTTTTGCTTAGCACAGTACATGGCACATCATTAGCATCCCAAAAATTCAGCTATTTGATTAAAACAAATGGGTTGGACTATACATTACTGTCATGAAGATAGATGTATGGGGTCTCCTCCACTGAGATTCTATCCCCCAGATGTCTTATTGAGGCCTAGATGGGATCCCAGATCCTGTGTATGGAGACATTGAAATCTCTGCATCCTCTGTCCAGCCCACATCTATTACACACATATGGGGACTTAATCTAACTTTCTCCAATTTTGATCTCACAACAGAGCTTCAAACTCACTTTTCCCCCTGGACTTATACCCTTTCTTCCAGACCAAAGGAACTGTCTATACTCTGACCCAAACTGCCTACATGCCATATTTCTGGTCCCATCCCTTTGGCAACATGTGAAAACTATTATGAAGTAGAGCCTGAAATGAAATTGCATAACTGCCAACATAACTGACAGATTGTTGCCTCAATAGTCCCAAAATTGGAGTATTTTCCACTTTTTATGAAGGTTTGGTTAGGTAGTGATCTCTCTGGGACAGTCTATATGAGAGTGCAGGATGGCAGAGCTATAGCACAAATGTAGCTCTGGTAAACATCTCAATCGTGCTAGGAGACATAGACGTTAAAAGCACAGCAAGGCCTGAATTTGAACCTCAACTACGTTCTTTACTAATTACGTGATGCTAGTTTAAGTGATTTGAGCTGTAAGCGGGACTTTCTCAGCTATAAAATGGATAATTGTGGTCCCTATGAAACAGGGTGTTTGTAAGGATTAAAGGAGACATGACTATTGCTTAGCAAATGCCAGGTATAATTAAGACAAGACATTGGTCTTGGTTAAGTATTATAATATCTTTCTAAAAGAGAGGATCCTTGTCCCCCTTCCTAAAACTTGAAACTGCTCAGGGGCTATTCTTCAGGTACTAACAAAACTCCAAACGTATGTTTTTGGTGATTGGTCCGGTGGTTACTAGGGTCATTTGGTATGGTATGGGGAACTCCCCACAAAAAGGCAGAGTTTCACAATGCTGTGACTGAGGCCCTGAGAATCCCTCATGAGTCTAACCTGGGGCAGGAACATTGCTTTCTTTCTCTGAGATGTGTGGAGTAAAGACAGCTTTGGGGGGCAGAGATTGAGAAGAATAGTGAAGCAGGAAAGAGATAGTCTGACTGTCAGACCAGGGAGCTATTTTGCCTACTTAAGTCGAAGACCTGCTGACTGCAGAAGAGAAGATCTGTCATGGCTCCAGTGAAATGAAGTTCTGTTTTGTAGATATGGAAAAGGAAAAGGAGTTTTGAAAAAGACCCACCTCAAGTCTACCAGAGAACTGCGGGTGTTGAAAGCTATAAAATCTGACAGCAATTGAAATTAAAGCTCACTTAATCACATTGAGGGAGTGAGTCCATGAACTTCATAATGGAGGGTTGTTTCATAATTTTCACAAGCTTCCTCTGGCGGCATGTCAGGCTGTATGTGCATAAGAGAAGGTTTCTGGGTCAACCTTTCATTACTGCTAAGGGAGCCAGTGTTGGTTGGAGTAGAAGCAGAAGATTGACTGGCATTTTATTACATAAGATTAGTGTCAAATCCAACTCCAATTATGCAGTCCTATATCAGGCTCTGTCCACTTCACAACAGTTTTTACATGTTGCTACAAATAAAAACCTGAGTTTTTCAATGTGCTGAATATGGATCTTTACTGCAATACCCAGCAAGATGTCAAAGATTGCCCATGTGAGGTGTGAGGTTTGGAAGCAAGACAAGTAGATACTTTATGTTTGATATAATTTATGTGTACATTCATTTCAATTCAGTCCTAATTGACATCATGAAATTTACAATCTAGAAGTTGGTTCCAACTTTTCTTACTCCCAGCTAGGCTATTTCTATTCACATCCTGCTTTTAAGAATAAATATGATTCTTTCTGTGTGCTTAGAATAACCCCCAAACTACTCTCTTCAGCCAACTTGACAATTGAGATAGTTGCTTATTTTCCTTAGTTCTAAGCCTGTAATCTTTTGAATATGACATAAGTTCTCTTTTTCCTTATATCTATTTTTACTATTTTAATTGTTAGGAGGCATTGAGGTGCAAGTAATAAAAATTAAAATCATCAGCCATTTAAACCATAGAGACATTTATAGCCTCAGATGGAATGAATATCAGGAGATGAATGGTTTCAGATTCATTTCAGCAACTCAGTCAAGTCTTCAGCCTTGTCACCTCTTGGACCCCAGATGGCTGCTTCTGCTTCTGGCAACTTTTCCTCTTACAACTGCATAGAAAAGTGTAGAGGGAAGTTATTTCTTCTTCTGCATCTCTTTTAATAAATAGAGGAAAAATAAAAGAGAAAACTTTTCCAAAAAGTTATTGAGTAGACTTTCCCTGAGGTCTATTTTCCAGGATTAGGTAACTGACCATTGTAGAGGTCTGAATAGTAGTCTCCAAAAGATATTTCCATGCCCTAATCCCTGGAACCTATGAATCGTACCTTATGTAGAAAAAAGATCTTTGCAGAAGTAACCAAGTTAAGTATCTTGAGTTTAAGAGATCATCCTGGTTTATCCAGGTCGGTTCTAAATACAATGGCAAGTGTTCTTATAAGAAACACACAGAAGAAAAGAAGAGGTGGAGGCAAAGTGACAATGGAAGTGACTTAAATAGGAGTGACGTGGTTACTAGTCAAGGGATGTCCGCAGCTACAGAAGTTGGAAGAGGCAAAGAACAGATTCTCCTCTAGAGCTACCAGATAGAGTGCAGCCTTACTGACAAACCTGATTTCGGACTTCTGGACTCCAGAACTGTGGGAGAATAAATTTCTATTTGTTTTTTTTTCTTTGTTTTAGTAGACTTTATTTTTTAAAGAAGTTTTAGTTTCACAGCAAAATAAGCAGAAAGTACAGAGTTCCCATATATCCCCTGCCCCACACATTCATGCCTTCCTTATTATCAATATCTTGCACCAGATACATTATTCGTTACAGTCAATGAACCTACATTGACACATCATTATCACCCAAAGTCCATAATTTACATTAGGGTTCAGTCTTGGTGTTGTACATTCTATGGGTTTTGACAAATATTTAATAACATATATCTGCCATTATAGTAACATACAGAGTAGTTTCTCTGCCCTAAGGATCCTCTGTACTCCCCCTTCCATTCCTCCTTCCCCTATCACCCCAGGAAACTACCAATCATTTTATTGTCTCCATAGTTATGCCTTTTCCAAAATGTCATATAATTAGAACATATAGTATTGTATTCATCAGCGTTCTCCAGAGAAACAGAATCAATAGTGTGTGTGTGTGAGAGAGAGAGAGACAGAGAGAGAGAGAGAGAGGGAGATTTATGATAAGGAATTGGCTCACATGATTATGGAGAGTGGAAAATCCCAAGAGCTACAAGGTCAGCTGGTAAGCTGGAGACCCAGGAGATATAATGGTTCAGTTCCAGTCCAAAGGCTGGTGGGCTCAAAACCCAGCAAGAGCTAATGTTTTCAGTTTGAGTCTGAAGGCAGGGAAAAGGCCAAAGGCCCAGTTCAAAGACCATCAGGCAGGAAGAATTATTTCTTAGTCAAGGAAGGGTCTGAGGTGTTCACATACAATGGAATATTACTCAGGCATAAAATAGAATGAAATAATGTCATTTACAGCAACATGGATGCACCTAGAGACTATCATACTAAGTGAAGTAAGTCAGACAGAGAAAGGCAAATATATGACACTGCTTATATGTGGAATCTTTAAAAAAAGGTACAAATGAACTTATTTACAAAACAGAAATAGAGCCACAGATGTAGAAAACAAACTTATGGTTACTGGAGGTGGGGGAAGGGAGGTAGGGATAAATTGGGAGATTGGAATTGACATATACCCACTACTATATATAAAATAGATAACAAATAAGGACCACTGTATAGCACAGGGAACTCTACTCAATACTCTGTAATGACTAATATGGGAAAAGAATCTGAAAAAGAGTGGATATATGTATATGTATAACTAATTCACTTTGCTGTATAGCAGAAACTAACACAATACTGTAAATCAACCATATTCCAATAAGTTTTTTTTTTTTAAATGGAGGGCCAGCCTTTGTGTTCTATTCAGACCTTCAACTGATTGGATAAGGCCCACCCACACTCTGAAGGGCAATCTCCTTTACTCAGTCTACCCATTTAAATGTTAATTTCATCCAAAACTATCCTCACAGAAATACCAGACTACTGTTTGATCAAATATCTGGATTCTCTTTGGCTCAGTCAAGTTGACACATGTAATTAACTATCATAAATATTAATATGTACCCTTTTCAGATTGGCTTCTTTCACTTAGTAATATGCATGTCTTTTCATGGCTTGATAGCCCATTTTTTTTAGTGTTGAACTACATCCCATTGTCTGAATATACCACAGTTTATTTATCCATTCACCTATTGAAGGACATCTTGGTTGCTTCCAAGTTTGGGGAAGTATGTATAAAACAGCTATAAACATCTGTCTAAAGGTTTTGGGGTGGACATATGTTTTCAGTTCATTTAGGTAAATATCAAGGAATGGGATTACTGGATGCAGTAGTAAAAGTATGCTTAATTTTGTAAGAAAATTATCTATTGTGTTAAGCCAACCAAATTTGCGCTAATTTGTTCCAGCAGCCCTAGGAAACTAATACAACTATCCATATTTGCAATGAAAGAAAGATAGATATTTGTATCTACCATTTTTATCTTAACAAAGGAAATGAGATCAGCCTGTAATGAAGAAAAATTTTGGAAACCATCCTTGACTAGAGAACCAATTCTTTAAGAAAGGTGGATTTGCAGGGTTTTTAACTACACGAATTTTCCCTGATATTAGTGTAGCTTTTACCCTAGCTTCAGAGGTCAGAGTCCTTTAATTAAACTGATAATAACCAACACATGTTTAGCTTTATAGTATAGAAAGTATTCTTTTTCTGCATTAACACATTAGCTCCTAATGAGAGTCCTGAGAAGCAAATGTAACTAATGTGCTTATTTGGTGGAAAGGAGTAGTTGCAGTATCTAGAAGCATAGACTATGAACACGAGTTCTGATGTCTACCTGTGCCATGCCATGTAATCTCTTTGAGCCTCAGTTTATCATCTATAATGTAGATCTAATACTAATACCAACCTCATCATGTGAGCATTAAATTGGATTATAATTACATGTGGGTTAGGGCATAATAAGCTTTCAATAAATGTTCATGACAATTATCATTATTGTTATATTTATTATGGTAATAATAATTTATCATTATTATTGTTATTGTACATATGAGAAAACTAAAGCTGAGAAAGATTAAATTACTTCCATGGATTAAACAGTTATAAGGGCAGGTATTCTGGCTCCAAATCCTTTTATTATGCTGTCTACTATATAAAGAGGGTAGAATATGCATTTAAATGTTTGCAAAAATTGGAATCTTTGTCTTAAGTGGTATCAAGGGGAAACTCATTGCGTGCTATACATGAAAAGAATATAAATCAGTACTCAAGACTGAGTAAGGCTCTGGTTTGAGCTTTCATGTACACTTATAAATATTCCATGAAAACAATATCACTTTGATATAGTCTGTGTGAAAAATAAGGAATTGGCCTGGGACAAGTCATAGCATGTGTCGTTTTATTTCCCCTCCCCAAAGACATTTAATACTTTGGGCAGAAGACTAGGGAAAGATTGTGCAAATAAATTATAGTGGAGGAAAACACATGAACATGTTTAAATACATATGTCTAGCCATATGTGCAGAATTATAGATGTATTTTATTTTGATTTTCAGGACTGAAAATACTATCATTTTACAAATACCACGGAGATCCACCATGGTGACATTTAGGAGGAGGAAACTAGCATATGCTGAGGCATTGTGCTCTGTGCTTTTCATATATGTATTCGTTTAACTTGCATAATAATTCTGCAAGATATTTATTATTATTCATTTTATAAATAGGGATATTGAGACTTATAGAACTTCTGTGAATTTTCTGTAAGCTATTCAACTCTTATTAGCAGAGTAAAGGCAGACTCAGTTCTGTCTTGATTCAAATCTTTTATTATGCTGACAGTACAATTTTCCTTGGAAAGAAATGTGGGTGTTTTTGTCTAACAAATTTATCCTGTAGAAAACCTTAGTTAAACTGGAATGAGAATGAAGGGAAACCTAATTACTCCACAAAGCCATACTTTCATTCCTGAACTGAAGTCAACCCTGCAGTTGCACTTAGCAGTCAAGGTTTCAGGTAATGCGCCAATAGTGAATCTGGGCTTTGTTTCTGGATGGCGGCCACAGGGAGTCTTGCTGGAATTTTTCTAGCATTTTATGCCAACTTTAACAAACTTTGGAGGTTCAGAAGTGTATTCCATGGACCTGAGAGCAGAAATGGAAAGCCCATAATGCTAATTTTTTTAAAAAGGAACTTTACAGAGGACAAAATCAAAATATGAAAAATTAAAATTTCTACTATTTTGTATAATAGATGTTGTCCCCCAAAAGGGGAAAGACATGTAGAGCTGGGAGGACCTACACAGATTTTTCATTATAAGCAAATGATCTAAGTTATCATTTTAACAACTTGTTTTATGAAGGTTTAAGATAATTATCACATAATCACTTGCACAAAAATGAAAATGAAAGATGTTGCCATGCCCAAAGAAGTAAGAAGTAGGCTAGAAAAATTATTTCATCCATTTGTGTGGATAAGTTCAATGATATAGTTTTCAAACCTCAAATTATCAGATATAGAAAAAATTACTAGAGTTTTATTGATTAGTTAGTTCTTTAATATAGTAATTTGATTTGTATGTTTTAGAGAGTTTGATTATGACTTTCCAGAGACCTAAGTATATCTGAATTAAAATAATTTGACAAAAAGTGAATTTAATTAGAAAACAAACACACACACACATGCAGAAAGTTAATGGAGCTAAAACAGCTGATACCCAATTGACATTCTGTGCTTCCAAAGAATAATTATAATGAATGAAGTCCTGGTGGGACACATACAAAGATCTGCCCATAAATTAATTAATGTTGAAGTTGGAGTAAAGAGAATAGAGAGGATTTGAGAAGATGGCGGAAGAGTAAGACATGGAGATCACCTTCCTGCCCACAGATACATCAGAAATACATCTACACGTGGAACAACTCCTACAGAATACGTACTGAACGCTGACAGAAGACCTCAGACCTCCCAAAAGGCAAGAAACTACCCACGCACCTGGGTAGGGCAAAAGAAAAAACAGAGACAAAAGAATAGGGACAGGACCTGCACCAGTGGGAGGGAGCTGTGGAGGAGGAAAAGTTTCCACACACTAGGAAGCCCTTTCGTGGGCAGAGATTGTGAGTGGGAGAGTGGGGGAGCTTCAGAGCCATGGAGGGGAGCACAGCAACAGGGGAGAGGAGGGCAAAGCGGAGAGATTCCCGCACAGAGGATCGGTGCCGACAGGCACTCACCAGCCTGAGAGGCTTGTCTGCTCACCCGCCGGGGTGGGAGGGGCTGGGAGCTGAGGCTCGGGCTTCGGTCGGATCCCAGGGAGAGGACTGGGGTTGGCGGCGTGAACACAGCCTGAAGGGGGCTAGTGCGCCACAGCTAGCCGGGAGTGTGCCCGGAAAAAGTCTGGAGCTGCTGAAGAGGCAAGAGACCTTTTCTTCTCTCTTTGTTTCCTGGTGCACGAGGAGAGGGGATTAAGAGCGCTGCTTAAAGGAGCTCCAGAGACGGGCACGAGCAGCAGCTATCAGCGTGGACCCCAGAGATGGGCATGAGACGCTAAGGCTGCTGCTGCTGCCACCAAGAAGACTGTGTGTGAGCACAGGTCACTATCCACACCTCCCCTCCCGGGAGCCTGTGCAGCCCGCCACTGCCAGGGTCCCGTGACCCAGGGACAACTTCCCCCGGAGAACGCACGGCGCGCCTCAGGCTGGTGGAACGTCATGCCAGCCTCTGCCGCCGCAGGCTCGCCCAGAACTCCGTGCCCCTCTCTCCCTCCGGCCTGAGTGAGCCAAAGCCGCCGAGTCAGCAGCTTCCTTAACCCCGTTGTGTCGGAGCAAAGAACAGACACCCTCAGGCTACCTACATGCAGAGGCGGGTCCAAATCCAAAGCTGAACCCTGGGAGCTGTGCGAACAAAGAAAAGAAAGGGAAATTTCTCCCAGCAGCCTCAGGAGCAGCAGATTAAATCTCCACAATCAACTTGATGTACCCTGCATTTGTGGAATACCTGAATAGACAACGAATCATCCTAAATTGATGACGTGGACTTTGGGAGCAAAGATATATTTTTTTCCCCTTTTCCGCTTTTTGTGAGTGTGTATGTGTATGCTTCTGTGTGAGATTTTGTCTGTATAGCTTTGCTTTCACCATTTGTCCTAGGGTTCTGTCCCTCTGGTTTTTTCTTTTCTTTTTTTATTTTTTTTACTTAAAATTTTTTTTTAATAATTATTTTTTCTTTTAATAACTTTATTTTATTTTATCTTACTTTATTTTATCTCTTTCTTTCTTTTCTTCTTTCTTTCTTTCTTTCTTTCTTTCTTTCTTTCTTTCTTTCTTTCTTTCTTTCTTCTCCCTTTTGTTCTAAGCCGTGTGGAGGACAGTCTCTTGGTGCTCCAGCCAGGCATCAGGGCTGTGCCACTGAAGTGGGAGAGCCAACTTCAGGACACTGGTCAACAAGAGACCTCCCAGCTCCATGTTATATCAAAAGCCAAATATTTCCCAGAGATCTCCATCTAAACACCAAGACCCAGCTTCACTCAACGACCAGTAAGCTACAGTGCTGGACACCCTATGCCAAACAACTAGCAACACAGGAACACAGCCCCATCCATTAGCAGAGAGTCTGCCTAAAATCATAATAAGGCCACAGACACCCCAAAACACACCACCAGATGTGGAACTGCCCACCAGAAAGACAAGATCCAGCCTCATCCACCAGAACACAGGCACTAGTCCCCTCCACCAGGAAACCTACATAACCCACTGAACCAAGCTTAGCCGCTGGGGACAGACACCAAAAACAATGGGAAATACAAACCCGCAGCCTGAAAAAAGGAGACCCCAAACACAGTAAGATAAGCAAAATGAGAAGACAGAAAAACACAGAGCAGATGAAGGAGCAAGGTAAAAACCCACCAGATCTAACAAATGAAGAGGAAATAGGCAGAATACCTGAAAAAGAATTCAGAATAATGATAGTAAAGATGATCCAAAATCTTGGAAATAGAATAGAGAAAATGCAAGAAACATTTAACAAGGACCTAGAAGAACTAAAGAGGAAACAAGCAATAATAACACAATAAATGAAATTAAAAATACCTTAGAAGGGATCAATAGCAGAATAACTGAGGCAGAAGAATGGATAAGTGACCTGGAAGATAAAATAGTGGAAATAACTACTGCAGAGCACAATAAAGAAAAATGAATGAAAAGAACTGAGGACAGTCTCAGAGACCACTGGAACAACATTAAGCACACCAGCATTCGAATTATAGGGCTTCCAGAAGAAGAAGAGAAAAAGAAAGGGACTGAGAAAATATTTGAAGAGATTATAGTTGAAAACTTCCTTAATATGGGAAAGGAAATATTTAGTCAAGTCCAGGAAGCACAGAGAGTCCCATACAGGATAAATCCAAGGAGAAACACACCAAGATACATATTAATCATACTATCAAAAATTAAATACAAAGAAAACATATTAAAAGCAACAAGGGAAAAACAACAAATAACACACAAGGGAATCCCCATAAGGTTAAGAGCTGATCTTTCAGCAGAAACTCTGCAAGCCAGAAGGGAGTGGCAGGACATATTTAAAGTGATGAAGCAGAAAAACCTACAACCAATATAACTCTACCCAGCAAGGATCTCATTCAGATTTGATGGAGAAATTAAAATGTTTACAGACAAGCAAAAGCTGAGAGAATTCAGCACCACCAAACCAGCTTTACAACAAATGCTAAAGGAACTTCTCTAGGTAGGAAACACAAAAGAAGGAAAGACCTACAAAAACAAATGCAAAACAATTAAGAAAATGGAAATAGGAACATACATATTGATAATTACCTTAAATGTAAATGGACTAAATGCTCCCACCAAAAGACACAGACTGGTTGAATGGATACAAAAAACAAGACCCATACATATGCTGTCTACAAGAGACCCACTTCAGACCTAGGGACAGATACAGACTGAAAGTGAGGGGATGGAAAAAGATATTCCATGCAAATGGAAATCAGAAGAAAGCTGGAGTAGCAATTCTCATATCAGAAAAAATAGACATTAAAATAAAGACTGTTGGACTTCCCTGGTGGCGCAGTGGTTAAGGGTCCGCCTGCCGATGCAGGAGACATGGGTTCATGCCCCAGTCCAGGAACATCCAGCATGCCACGGAGAGGCTGGGTCCGTGAGCCATGGCCACTGAGCCTGCGCGTCCGGAGCCTGTGCTCCACAACGGAAGAGGCCACAAAAGTGAGAGGCCTGCGTACTGCAAAAATAAATAATAAAATAAAATAAAGACTATTACAAGAGACAAAGAAGGACAGTATATAATTATCAAGGGATCAATCCAAGAAGAAGATATAACAATTGTAAATATTTATGCACCCAACATAGGAGCACCTCAATATATAAGGCAAATACTGACAACCATAAAAGGGGAAATCGACAGTAACAAAATCATAGTAGGGAAATTTAACACCCCACAATGGACAGATCATCAAAAATGAAAATAAAAAAGGAAACACAAGCTTTAAATGATACATTAAACCAGATGGACTTAATTGATATATATAGGACATTCCATCCAAAAACAACAGAATACACATTTTTCTCAAGTGCTCATGGAATATTCTTCAGGATAGATCATATCTTGGGTCACAAATCTAGCCTTGGTAAATTTAAGAAAATTGAAATCATGTCAAGTATCTTTTCTGACCACAATGTTATCAGACTAGATATCACTTACAGGAAAAGATCTGTAAAAAATACAGACACATGGAGGCTAAACAATACACTACTTAATAACAAAGTGATCACTGAAGAAATCAAAGAGGAAATAAAAAAAATACCTAGAAACAAATGACAATGGAGACACGATGACCCAAAACTTATGGGATGCAGCAAAAGCAATTCTAAGAGGGAAGTTTATAGCAATACAATCCTACCTTAAGAAACAGGAAACATCTCAAGTAAACAACCTAAACTTTCACCTAAAGAAATTAGAGAAAGAAGAACAAAAACACCCCAAAGTTAGCAGAAGGAAAGAAATCATAAAGATCAGATCAGAAATAAATGAAAAAGTAATGAAGAAAACGATAGCAAAGATAAACAAAACTAAAAGCTGCTTCTTTGAGAAGATAAACAAAATTGATAAATCATTAGCCAGACTCATCAAGAAAAAAAAGGAGAGCACTCATATTAATAGAATTAGAAATGAAAAAGGAGAAGTAACAACTGACACTGAAGAAATACAAAGGATCATGAGAGATTACTACAAGCAACTCTATGCCAGTAAAGTGGACAACATGGAAGAAATGGACAAATTCTTAGAAATGCACAACATGCTGAGACTGAACCAGGAAGAAATAGAAAATATAAACAGACCAATCACAAGCACTGAAATTGAAACTGTGATTCAAAATCTTCCAAAAAAAAAAAAAAAAGCCCAGGACCAGATGGCTTCACAGCCTAATTCTATCAAACATTTAGAGAAGAGCTAACACCTATCCTTCTCAAGCTCTTCCAAAATATATCAGAGGGAGGAACAGTCCTAAACTCATTCTACAAGGCCACCATCACCCTGATACCAAAAGCAGACAAAGATACCACAAAGAAAGAAAACTACAGGTCAATATCACTGATGAACATAGATTAAAAAATCCTCAACAACATACTAGCAAACAGAATCCAACAGCACATTAAAAGGATCATACACCATGATCAAGTGGGATTTATTCCAGGAATGCAAGGATTCTTCAATATATGCAAATCAATCAATGTGGCACACCATATTAACAAATTGAAGGAGAAAAACCACTTGATCATCTCAATAGATGCAGAGAAAGCTTTTGACAAAATTCAACACCCATTTATGATAAAAACCCTCAGGAAAGTAGGCATAGAGGGAACTTTCCTCAACATAATAAAGGCCATATATGACAAACACACAGCCAACATCATTCTTAATGGCGAAAAACTGAAAGCATTTCCACTAAGATCAAAAACAAGACAAGGCTGCCCGCTGTCACCACTCTTACTCAACATAGTTTTGGAAGTTGTAGCCACAGCAATCAAAGAAGAAAAGGAAATAAAAGGAATCCAAATTGGAAAAGAAGAAGTAAAGCTTTCACTGTTTGCAGATGACATGATACTATACATATAGAATCCTAAAGCTGCTATCAGAAAACTACTAGAGCTAATCAATGAATTTGGCAAAAGAGCAGGATAAAATTAATGCACAGAAATCTCTGGCATTTTTATACACTAATGAGGAAAAATCTGAAAGAGAAATTAAGGAAACACTACCATTTACTATTGCAACACAAAGAATAAAATATCTAGGAATAAACCTAACTAAGGAGAGAAAAGACCTGTATGTAGAAATTTATAAGACACTGATGAAAGAAATTAAGGATGATACAAATAGATGGAGAGATGTACCATGTTCTTGGATTGGAAGAATCAACATTGTGAAAATGACTCTACTACCCAAAGCAATCTACAGATTCAATGCAATCCCTATCAAACTACCACTTGCATTTTTCACAGAACTGGAACAAAAAATGTCACAATTTGTATGGAAACACAAAAGACCCCGAATAGCCAAAACAATCTTGAGAACAAAAAATGGAGCTGGAGGAATCAGGCTCCCTGACTCCAGGGTATACTACAAAGCTACAATAATCAAGAGAGTATGGTAGTGGCACCCAAACAGAAATATAGATCAGTGGAACAGGATAGAAAGCCCAGAGATAAACCCACACACATATGGTTACCTTATCTTTGATAAAGGAGGCAAAAATATACAGTGGAGAAAAGACAGCCTCTTCAATAAGTGGTGCTGGGAAAACTGGACAGTTACATGTAAACGTATGAAAGTAGAACACTCCCTAACACCATTCACAAAAATAAACTCAAAATGGAATAAAGACCTAAATGTAAGGCCAGACACTGTCAAACTCTTAGAGGAAAACATAGGCAGAACACTCTATGACATGAATCACAGCAAGATCCTTTTTGACTCACCTCCTAGAGAATGGAAAAAAAAAAACCAAAAATAAACAAATGGGACCTTATGAAACTTCAAAGCTTTTGCACAGCAAAGGAAACCATAAACAAGACCAAAAGAGAGCCCTCAGCATTGGAGAAAATATTTACAAATGAAGCAACTGACAAAGGATTAAACTCCAAAATTTATAAGCAGCTCATGCAGCTCAATAACAAAAAAACAAAAAAACCAATCCAAAAATGGGCAGAAGACCTATATAGACATTTCTCCAAAGAAGCTATACAGATTGTCAACAAACACATGAAAGAATGCTCAACATCATTAATCATTAGAGAAATGCAAATCAAAACTACAATGAGATATCATCTCACATGGGTCAGAATGGCCATCATCAAAAAATCTAGAAACAATAAATGCTGGAGAGGGTGTGGCGAAAAGGAACCCTCTTGCACTGTTGGTAGGAATGAAAATTGATACAGCCACTATGGAGAACAGTATGGAAGTTCCCTACAAAACTACAAATAGAACTACCATATGACCCAGCAATCCCACTACTGGGCATATACCCTGAGAAAACAAAATGAGCCATGTACCACATGTACCCTGAGAAAAAAAAATGAGTCATGTACCACAATGTTCATTGTAGCTCTATTTACAATAGCCAGGACATGAAAGTAACCTAAGTGTCCATCAACAGATGAATGGATAAAGAAGATGTGGCACATACGTACAATGGAATATTACTCAGCCATAAAAAGAAACGAAATTGAGTTATTTGTAGTGAGGTGGATGGACCTAGAGTCTGTCATACAGAGTGAAGTAAGTCAGAAAAAGAAAGACAAATGCTATATGCTAACACATATATATGGAATCTAAGGGAAAAAAAAAGGTCATGAAGAATCTAGGGGTAAGATGGAAATAAAGACACAGACCTACTAGAGCATGTACTTGAGGATATGGAGAGGGGGAAGGGTAAGCTGTGACAAAGTGAGAGAGTGGCATGGACATATATACACTACCAAACGTAAAATAGATAGCTAGTGGGGAGCAGCCGCATAGCACAGGGAGATCAGCTAGGTGGTTTGTGACCACCTAGAGGGGTGGAATAGGGAGGGTTGGAGGGAGGGCGATGCAAGAGGGAAGAGATATGGGAACATATGTATATGTATAACTAATTCACTTTGTTATAAAGCAGAAACTAACACACCATTGTAAAGCAATTTTACTCCAATAAACATGTAAAAAAAAAGAGAATGGAAAACAGAGACATTTGGAAACATTTTTTAAATGCCTCAACTATTTTAGATTTCAGGTATACAGAGTCTCAACTCTTTTGTGTAGATTTCAAACTTTAAGGTGAATATGAATCACTTACAGGTCTTATTAAAATACAGTTTCTGATTCAGTAGGTTTGAGGTGGGGCCAGGATTCTCCATTACTAACAAGTTCCTGGGTAATAGCAGTGCTGCTGGTCTCGGTCATAGAGTGACCAACCTTCCCTGTTTGCCTGGAATTGAGGGATTTCTTGGGACATGAATTTCTCAGCTAAATCTGGAAAAGCCCTGGGCAAACTGAGTTGTTTATTCATGCTATTGGACATTTTAAACAAAATGGAGTAGGTTATACCTGAGCTTCAACAAAAGAATTTCTGGTCAAGCTTAGATATTAATAAATGAGAACAACAGGCACACCCATAAGGTTATATGGCATTGCATTAAAATTCTTCTTTGTTTGAAGAAATGTCCTATATAAATATGGACACCCTGACTGGGTCTGGTCCAGCTTATGATTCCATCTCTGACCTAGATCTAATTTTATTTCTTAACAGCCTTAAAAAAGAGATTCTTGTGTTACAAATAAATGAATATTTCTAGAAACTAATAGTTTTTTGTTCTTCATTATTTACCTAGGTTGCAAAATTTAATGTCCTAAAATAGAGGATAAATAGTCTATTAATATTTGTATCTCCCCAAATCAGAAAGGATGTTGATATGCACATGGGAACCCTCAAGAAAGCATTGTTCTGGGAGGAGTTTGGGATTAACATATACACACTACTATATGTAAAATATATAATCAACAAGGGTCTACTGTATAGCACTGAGAACTCTACTCAATACTCTGTAATAAATGATATGGGAAAAGAATCTGAAAAAAAATGGATATATGCATATATATAAGTGAATCACTTTGCTGTACACCTGAAACTAACACAACATTGTAAATCAACTATACTCCAATGTAAAATAAAAATTAAATTAAAAAATAATATTTGTTCAATATCAATAGCTTTTTGAAAGCTGTATTCTTTAAACTTGGGTTGAGATATATAGAAAGCTTTCCTAATTTAACAGAAGATCAGTTCTCTCTCAGTGTTCTGAATATATGTCATAAAGCAAAATAAAATAAATGGCAGCTTGCCTTCATGATGCTGAAAAAAGAAAAAAGAAAACATTGTTCAATTTCTGCTTCCTCTTAAGACGAAGCTCTATCTACCTAGGAAAGAGTATCACTTCCAAATTCAAAATGAGAAGTATTCAAATAAACTATATCCACATGACTTTTCTTGAGCTCACTAGAGAGTTGAGGTTGTAAAAAACTGTCAAATAACCTGAATGTCAAAGACCACCAAGCTCCTCCAACAAGAGATGATACATGCAAATTGTAGTAGAACACAGGGTAAATGGAGTGCTTGCCATATAAGTGACCAAGAAAAAGTCAGCTAAAATGTTACCACATTTTTGAAGGACAAATGTGACCTGCGTCAATCTAAAATAGCTGGGGCCCCAGACACAGGGGGAATTGACATTTACTCTCAGGCTCTTTTCCATAAACTTCTACTAATGAGAAAGATTAACAGCAGCACAGGCAAAAGATTGAAGCCCCTTTGGTAATGCAGACCTACAAGAAGTAATCAGATGCTGCTATAGGAGAGTTCAGAAACCCCATCTTTTTCCCCAGAACTTTTTCTCATATGAAGCCTCTAAAGGAGAAAGAGAACTCTGTCACCTGCAAGACACAGGCAAAGACCATTGCAGTTGGTAGAAGGATAGAATGAACTGTAATGTAAACTATGGGCTTTGGGTGATTATGATGTGTCAGTGTAGGTTCATCCATCTTAACAAATGTACCACCTTAGTGGGGGATGTTGATAATGGGGGAGGTTATGCAAAGGTAGGGACAGGATGCATATGCAATCCTCCCCCTCAATTTTGCTGTGCATCTTAAACTGCTCTAAAAAATAGTCTTAATCTTAAAAAGATTTATAAATATATAAAAAACGATCAATAACTACCATGCTGTGGCAAGATGGAGCCCAGTCATGTTTGGTCTCAGGTACTGACAGAGTAGGAAATGCTTGGATCCAGTGTGATGGATCCCGGAGGTTCAGGAAAGTCCTGCTTTGCATTTCCATTTTCTGCTTAATGAATGATGTCTGAAATGTCATCCAGAAGTCTCTTAGTTATCTATTGCTGCATCGTAAGTTACTCAGAAATTTAGCAGCTTAAAAGAGCATACATTTACCATCTGCTGGTTTCTGGGGCTCAGGAACCCAGTCTTAGCTTAACTGGGGCACTGGCTCAAGGTCTCTCACAAGGCTACACTCAGGTATCAGTTGAGGTGGCAGTCACCTCTCAAGACTCAATAGGGGCGTATTCACTTCTGCACTCACTCATGGCTCTTTGTCACGCCTTGGGTTTTCAGTGGTGCTTGGTCTTGGCAGACATTAGTTCCTTGCCATGTGGGTATTTCCATAGAGTCGTTTACAGCATGGAAGCTGGCTTCCCTCATGGAAAGTGAGGCAGAGAGAAAGAGAGGCCAAGCAAACTGGAAGCCAGGGTCCTTTTGTAATCTAATCTCAGAAGTGACCTCCCATAACTTTTGCCATATTCTGTTCATCAGAGGCAAGTCACTAGGTCCAGCCTACGCTCAAGGACAGGGATTATGCCAGAAAAGGAATACTGGTAGGCAAGAATTATTGGAAACCATCTTAGAATCTGCTTACCACAAAAAGAGAGGGAGCTTGTAAAATAAGAGTTAGAAATAAATCTTAAAACAAGGTCCCTGGGAAGAATAACCATGGTGATTAATTGTTCTCCAAGGTGCACATTGTTACCTAATCTATAAAACTTTTCTTGAACTCCCCTGCCTCTCATGACTAAAGGAAAAGCAAGTCATTCTCTCTTTATTTCCCATAGTGCTCACTACTCTCTCTATCCTGCCCAGTACCTATTACGTTGAATTGCAATTATTTGCTGGCATGCCTGTCTCCTCCCCAGGTATGTGAGAGGTTCCTGAGGATAAGAGCTGTTACTTATTTTGCTTGCCTTTGTTCCGTGAGTATTTGCTTAACTAACTGAAGCTGTAACTTCCTGATCACTGAATAGTTCTTGGAGGATAGACCAAGGATATTGAGTGTCTGAAGTTAGGGTTAGAGGGTTTGAAGAAACACAGCATAGCAGTGGCAGATGGCCATATTCATTCCATTGCTGGAAGTCTTCAATTTGTCCCCCAGATCCAGTCTCTGTACTTCTCCATCCCAACTCTGTGCTCCAGCAGCCTAAACCTAAGGGACTATAGCATATGTTCCTTAACCTCTAGCTCCCTGTTCTACTCTGCCAATAGGAGGCACTGGCAGGAGCCCAGAGACAGGGAGACAGTGAGGTAGGAGAGTCATCTCCTTGGTTGGTTCCCTGCCAGTGTTCCACAGGTTGCCTGTGTCCTTCTACCAAGGCCACAGCTCCTGCCAGGCCTTTCCCTCCATACAGCTACCCTCCCTCTGGCTTCTAGTAACTCTTTTCTGTCCTGGTCTCTCCAGGTCAATGGGTAACCCCAGTTCTTACTGTCCAGGTGAATGCACTAGATCTTGTTGGGCTTATTGTCCAACTGAACGCACTAGACCTTGTCGGGCTTCCTAAAGCCTGCCTACACTTTTCAAATTAGTGCATTTATTAATGTCTCCTCAAATTACCTACTTTGAGTTAGCCATCTATTTCCAGATGGAAAGCTGAATGTAGAGAGCCAGACTATTCTGGAATTAGTCATAACAAACAACATTTAAAATAAAGCTGTTGTTGTTAGTTTATATGTACGTTAAAATAGTGAATGAAACAGACGTAGTCCTTGGCCTCCTGGATCTTATGAACAAACAATTATCTCTTCAGTCATATCCAGATATTGGTGGTTAGTTGGTTGGTTTTTTAAAGAACTGTTTTTCTTAAATGTTATTAGTAAGATTGAATGTGAAAAAGAAAACCTTTTTAACTGCAGGCAAATTATCTCAAGCTAAGTGAAAAGCAGGAGAAAGTTTGTTGTTACCTATGACTTGTGACAGCAAATGCCACAAGTGACAACAGTCAATTCACTACACCATAGGTAGGAAAGTAAGAAAACAGACTAAAAGCCAGCCTAGAAAATTGTGTGTAGGTATAGATGGGTCAGACGAGTATAATAAAATATAAGAACAATAATTAAAAGTTACTGCACACTAAGTTCCAGGAAATACTCTAAGGCCTTTACATGTTTCATTATACTTAATCCTCACAAAATACTCTGGGGTAGGCACACATTGCCCCAGCTTTAAAGATGGGGAAATTGAGGCACAGAGAAATTAAGAAGGCTGTCCAAGCAGTCAAGGAATGATGATCTGAGTATAAGCCCAAGATCCATCCTCTTAACCATGACTCTAAATTAAGAATAAAGGATAATACTGAGTAACCTAATTTGGAGCATCAGGTACTAACTTGTTCAAAAATACTTGCTCATATAGTCCAGAAATAATTTAGGGTAAAAGTTATTTTAAAGGCTTGTAAGCATCAATTATAAACAAAGGTGCTTATTCACTGGAGCCAAGATGTAGAGAGAACAACCTAGTTTTTATTTCTCTCTCACACCAATTCCATCCTTAGTTTTGTAAGAGTTCATGCCAGCTCTTGATGTAAGAGCCCAAATTGTGTTTGAGAATCATGATTTCTCTTTTTTTGACTCTATTTACCAGCCAGTAAAACACATGGAAAAAGAATTTGCCCCCATGAACCTTCCTCAATTCTTTTCCTTACTTCTAGGTCTGACAATCATCTATCAGCAATACTGGGTCCACCCTGCCAGACCAAAACCTCAAGAAACCATTCCCTCTGGGGCAGTTCCAAGTGGACCCAGTAACTATTCCATAACTTTTCCACAGGTAGAATGTGCAGGGCTTCTTGTTGTCTGACCCTTTAGGATTTGCATATTTTGTTTTCATTCGCTTCACGCCTGGCCAGAAGCAAAACCATCCTGCTTACCTCTTCATTTGTGTAGAACTCACATTTTTTTTCACCTTATGGTAGTGAAGGGGGAGCTCAGTTAATGTGTAACAAGTCTGGGTTGCCTATTGTGCACCATGGTTATTGCCCAATTCTAGTTTATAAAGAGTTTAGAACGATATTTTTTTCTTCATGGTACCAAGGGATTAATAACAAGAAAATTGGCAAGAAATTGCAGCCTGCAAGCTGCAACCAATATGATTTGATGCAATCCAGATGTGAAAATCTCCCTGCACCATCCTATGCCTGCCACAGTATAGGTGCGTGAACTTGGTAAACGCAGAGACAGTAATTACATTTATTTGGAGACATATGGCCTCTGCCTTTCCCTCTCCTTTTCCCACTTTGAGGGAAAGAGTGATTTGGAATGTATTTTTACACTTACAAAAAAGGATGTGGAAATAAAACTTTAAATACTGGAAAAGCTCTTAAGAAGAAAATATATTTTATTCTTCCAGAACCATGAGTTTTTCAGGACGGAACTATCTTAGACCTCTTCAGTTGCTGCAACCTCAGGAAGCAACGGAAACCTCACAAATTGGACAACGTCCCTTACCCACGCATCACAGTGGTCACTTCAATTAAGGGATGGAATGTTCTAAGACATGGCTCATCTGTCAGACAGTTTGGATTGAGCTGGCTGAAGAAATTTTTTTCCCAATTGTCCTGCTCCTGTTACTATGGTTGCATGACAAATCACCCTAAAACTTAGTGTTTTAAAAACAATAATAATTATTTATTACTTCTCACAATTTTGTGGGTCAGGAATCAAGAAGCAACCCTTATGTGCCTCCTGATTTGGGGGCTCCTAATGAGTGTGTAATGAAACAGTGGCCAGGACTGGGATCAGACTGAGGGCTTCTTCACTCACATGTTTTGTTACCTGACCTGGGAGGATTGGAGGCTAGCACAGCTGGGGTTCCTTGGGCACCTTTCTAGGTGGCCTCTTCACATGCTGTCTTGAGTATGGGGTCTTGAGGGTAGCTGGACTTTTTACATGTTGACAGTGTTCTGAAGGTGCATGTCCAAAGAGAGACAGAGCCAGGTGGGAAGGACATAATGTCACTTCTGGTATGCACTATTGGCTGAGGCACTTACAATGGTTCATTCAGTTTCAAAGGGTCAGGGGAGGGCATAAACCCTGCCCCTCCTTGGAGGTCTATCAATGTCTCATTATAAAACAGGTGTATGGGATGGTCATCTTTGAAAATATAATCTGCCATATGCTCCAGGAGCTCTATCCATGAAAAAATATCAACAATATCCTACTCATGATGGCTGCTTTTTAATATCCAACATCAGAGCCAATTGGTTGAGTAAGGATTGTTAAGTCAGTTGGAAGTAGAGTTTTATATATTCAGTTTTGGGAATGCAGGGACAAGCTAATCTTATACAGAGTCCAGTTCAACTCCCAATAAGGGATCCATGAGCTTGCATGGTCATGTATGTATAATGGTTATGAAAAAAATGGGAAATAAAAGCCATATATTAATTATCTAGTTATGATAACCATTAATGGAGCAAACATTTACTAAATTTCTCATGTATCAACACTGAACTTGTGGGGAAGATAAATAAGACTGTGTTTAATTCTCTAGAAGTGGAAAAACAGGGACTCGAATTTAAAAACCTCATGCTTTTTTCACCAATCAGCTTTATTTGTATGAATTTTACAAAATAACGTGTTGCTAAAACAAATTATTGGAAAGACTATAAGTCTTACATGAGTTTGGAATGGGGATTGCTCAGAAAAGACTGGGCACTCAGAGATAGCCAGCATTTTTTTTCTGTAGACCTGTGAGATGGAGCTTGAAGCAGAAACTAGAATAAAGTGTAGATATGCAGAAAAGAGGAGAGGCAAGGAGAATAGCAGAACCAAAGGAATGCAGACGAGTGTGTACACAGTGCATTCCCAGAACAAAGAGTAGACACCAAGTAATCTTTTGAGTGTGATATCAGCATTCGGTGTTTTCTTTTCCAATCAATATTCACATATTTTTCATCAAAAATGGCATTCCTATTTTAATTTATTTGGTAGTAAAAAGTACCTAAATCATTATGAGGGAAAATAGACAATGCCGTTCCATTAGAAAATAAAATTAAAGGATATAATGATGTTTTTGAACAAACAAGCACTAAAAGTGCTTAGCTCTTTGTTTCCTTTATTTCTTAGTTTTCATGGTGATATCTGCTGCTATAAATCTATATTTGTTTAAAACACATGCAATCTATTGCAGTAATAGAAGAGTAAGAGAGAAATCGTAGAGAGTTGTTTTTTCTATTTTATCTACATGTGAACATCAGGACCTTACTTCTATAAGAAAAATCTGTGCAAACCAGTTTGGATGAAGGTATATATTCATAATAACAATATCGATTACCACTTATTGAGAGTCTATGTTATGTCAAGTTATTTGCATAAAAATAACTCTCTTTTAAACTATAACCTTAAAAAGTACCTATCCTAATTTCCTTTTATAGGTCAAACTAAAGTACTGAAAAATTAAACAGACTACCAAACTACCAATTAGGAAGTGACAACGCAATATTTGAACCTGAGTCAATTGGCTCACTCCAAGACTGTGCTTCAATATGGAAGAGTTGATGCTCTGAGTCATTGTTCCAGTGCAGAGATACTACTACCTGCTAGCTAACATCAGTCCTTAACCCCTGACACGGGCTTTTTCATTTACTAGTTGTTTAGACTTGGGTAAGTTAGTTAACCTCTCTGTCACAAAGTTTATCTTATTCAGATGAAATGAGATAATTCATATGAAATAATTGTGTAAGAGGCTGTCTTATAACAAGTGATCAGTAAAGATGCTACTACTGTTAGTTACTCTTACTGTACTACTGTTTTACTATCACTTTATATTTACAAGATAACTGACTTGTATTCGAGGTACAGCCTGGTCTGGGAGAAAATCAGAACCTTCCCAGGAAAATTGTTTGCATCATTAACAAATTGATCTATTTGATGGACTATAGCTGTGGTGATGATCTAGCCAATGAACTATAGCTTTGTGACCAGCATTCAGCCCCAGCTCTTAAAAGGGCAGATGCTATAAGGGGTAAGGGGTCAGCCTCACATTCTTCCCAGGTTTCCCCAATAATTTTTTTTCTTTTTCAGAAAATACCCAGACCTGTTCTATGATGCCAAATACTTGGTTTTTAGAGCACCGAAGGAAGTGAATTCCTTTATGTAGACTTTTCTGGAAAGAATCTACTTGTTCTGAACACTTTGTGTTTTTTCGTCATTGTTGCTCCCTTTTCACTGATGGCACTCTGAGAAAACATTCCAAAGTGTCACCATGTCAGTATTCAAATCAGACCTATGATGAGAACAGCATTCTATATTAGTAATAGAAAAACAATGCTGTAAACTCTGCTTCAAAGACTTCATGTTGCTCTTGGCTATAACTGGGGAAAAGGCTTCAAGCAGTCATATGAAATATGAAAGTACAAGTGCTGCTTCAAATAGAACAGTGATTGAGTAACATGGTTAAACCCGAAACAAACATTAAGACTGGTTCCCATAAGAGGGTCTGATGCATAGTAGGCACTCAATAAATATACACGAAATGAAATATGACCAAGAGAGAGATTTTCCTCTCAGCTGTACTGCTACCAATGGATATGGATTGCTCAGCACATTATTCTTTTTTTAAAAAACAAATTTATTTATTTATTTATTTACTTGCTTTTGGCTGCTTTGGGTCTTCCGTTGCTGTGTGTGGGCTTTCTCTAGTTGCAACGAGTGGGGGTTACACTTCGTTGCGGTGCGAGGGCTTCTCATTGTGGTGGCTTCTCTTGTTGCAGAGCACAGGCTCTAGGCATGCAGGCTTCAGTAGCTGTGGCATACAGGCTTCAGTAGTTGTGACTTGCGGGCTCTAGAGTGCAGGTTCAGTAGTTATGGTTTGAGGGCTTATTTGCTCCATGGCATGTGGGATCTTCCCGGACCAGGGCTTGAACCCATTTCCCCTGCATTGGCAGGTGTATTCTTAACCACTGCACCACAAGGGAAGTCCAGCACATTCTACTTAACTGAGTGTTTTAGGTTGAAGGGAATCAGGCAGGTGGGCAGGAATCAATAACCTGCTTATCCAAAGTTAGCTTTCTAACTCTCTCATCCACTAAACACAAAATTGGAAATAAAATCTAAAGGGTCTCCATTAAGCTGAAGGACAACAATTCTGCTTTGTAGGAGAGGCTGCCTCACTCACATTTGGGTCATATTTGGTATTGCTTGTTCATTTCATGGACCATTTGATTTTTCTGTGCTTGGCACATTGTAGGCATTCAATAAATTGTTTACTGAAATAACAGAGGAGAGAGGACTATGCCGTGCTCAGTTGAGACTAGCAATTTAGTAAGCTTGACTGTGTAGTTTCTCTATAGCACACAAGAGGCATGAGTAAGACATTTAGGGACAAGAGGAATGAATGAGATTGTCTGTTGTAGATGACATTGATGTCAGACAAATAAGCAGTATTCACATGTTGGCTTTGCCTCTTACTTGTGGTGTGACGTTAAGCAAGTTGCTTGGCCTTTCTGAACCCTTTTTCCTAAGTAAAATGTAAACGATTTTACCTATCTCATGTCATTTGAGGATTAAATTAGCCAAAAAAAAAAAAAAAAGTAAAGTAGATACTTGATAAAAGCCAGTTGGCTAGGGGTACTTAGTCTGAGGGCACTGACCCCCTAAGAACAGGGCTGATCATCTCCAAGGGCTCACTAATTAGACCACATGGGTTATTCATGGCCAGCACCTATTCTAATTGGTTAGTTCCACTATGTACCACTGCTAAATATTTTGCCTCCCACCTCTGCCTAAACAAATCATATCACACCATGCAATAAATGCAATAAATCAATACATTTAATTATGATCTCAGGTCATCAAGGAAAGTGTAGTGTTACAATCAAAAGTGTAATAAGAAGGAAATAGGTATTGCTTTTAAAGAAATATCCTGATCCTCCCTGAATAATTTTTTTTTTCCTGAAGATCAAGTGGTTAGTCATGATTTATGCAGACTGTTCACTTGCTAGAAGAGTGAAACCCCTGATGAGGCTAGGTCAACACAATATTCTTATAGTAGCTATGCCTCATTAACTCTTGGAGAAATTTGCTCACAGAAGCTCACAGGTTCAGATAAAACAAAGCCTTATAAACAGGAGTGTTTTGTTGAGATGAACAAAGCCTTGAAGTGCCAGGGCAAAGGCTCCTCAAAGCAGGACTGAGGTGTGGCCTTCAGACAGTGTTTTTGCCTACAGAGCAAGGCCAGCCAGGGCTTATGTAACAGAGGGCCTCTTTAATTCCAGCAGGAAACCCTACGTCCAGACGACACCCTGCTTCCAGACACTGCCAGGTAACAGCCTGACTGCCTCCTTTCTTCTTCCCTCCCCATGAAAGACAGACCCAGAGCAGGTTTTTCCCTCACAGCCTGAATTCATTAGATTTATTTTTTTTCCTCCCAACCATGCTGTGGAGGTTGAATTGCCCTCATTCATAAGTCGACTCTAGACCAAGAGAAAGTGACAGAAAGATCCAGCTACCACACCTCATAAAATGTGTCCACTGAAAATCATGAGCGAAAATTGGATGAAAGATACTAAATAACAGGATACTCAAGAACCATACTGGAACACCAACACTTTTTACAGGGTTTGGGGCATAAAGGTGCTTTGGGCTTAGCATTAAAAAACAACAACAACAACAAGCCCTCCTGATCACCCTTGATCATCATTTTATTCCTGGTTCCAGATGGTTCTCAAGGGTTTCTTTTACTCCAGACAAACCCCTTGCTCTTTAAGGAAAAAAAGTGTATTGAGCTTAAGTGTGGATCGGAAGTAAGGGTTTGGGAATCAGATTGGTTTCAGCCACAGCCCCTGCTCCCTTCTTCTCTGAGCTATCTCTTCCCAGTACTGCTCACTAGTACTGTTCATAATTATCTGCTGTCATGATGCTATTGCTTTTGGCAATAGACAGTTAGCACATTGCTACTGGTTTTTGCCAAGACAGCATGCCCCACTCTGATTTATGGTCTAAAAGATGTAAGACCAGCTTTCATACCATACTTCATTCCATAAAAGAGATTATATAAAAAGCCAGCTCTCTCCCCATGTCCATCTCCCTGCTTTTTCCCCATATGCAGGACAAGCTGCAGAATGTACAACTGGAAATGAGAAAGGCAGAGGCTAAATGAGACATGAGCTTGAAATCTGATTTGAAGTCTATTTTTCCTGTCAGAATATATTTCCCTTTGTTCTTCAAAAAGATAAACCAGAGGCAAAATCATAAAATAGAAATTTCCCATTAACATCTGATCATTCATCCCCCATTTGTATCCTTTTTAGCACTTCTATTAATCCCCTCTGTACTCCCCAAACATCCATCTTATCCAAGTCAACATGGCAGAGAACACAATAGGCTTTAGAATCAGATATATGTGGGTTCGAATTCACTAAACCTCTTTGAGTCTCAATCTGTGTATTTTAAAATAAGTTAATAGTTGGCATAAGAAGATTTTTTTTGTGGCTAGTGTGAGGGAGGGTTAAAGATAAACCTATGCTGAAGTCTCTGGGTGCAGGATTGGCACTTACTAAAATTCTAGCTTCCTTCTTTCCTTACCTTCTACCCTTTTACTGCCCATCAGGTTTTCCCTGTAAGCTTGTGTATCCCTATAGTAGACATCTTCCTTCATACTGACCTATGCAAAAATACTATGAGTACAAAACCTTCCTATTTCTAATTTACCTCTTTCCTCTCCCAGCCTCTCAGAACATTGAGAACAAATGAGTGGTTACTGGTGGAGAGAGAGGCGGAGGGAGGGGCAATGTAGATGAAAGAGATTAAGAGGTACAAACTACTAAGTATAAAATAAATAAGTTATAAGGATGTAATATACAGCACAAGGAATATAGGCAATGTTTTATAATAACTTTATATGGAGTATAATATATAAAATATCAAATCATTTTGTTGTATGCCTGAAACTAATATTATATTTTTAAGTCAACTATACCTCAATAAAAAAAGAACATTGCTCTGTCTTTTGTTGTTCTGATAACTTAACCATAGTTAGAGAAAAATGGATGTACTTGGTCAATGTGTTGCTACGTTCAGGTGACATCCTCATTTTAATAAAAATGGAGATAACACCTTAACCCAAAGTCCTGAGGCCCTCAAGTAATTTAACTTGGCAAACATTGATTGGATGCTTACTAATGTAATAGATGAAATAGAAATCTAATGAAATAGATGTAGGGAATGATAAAGAGAAAATAATTGACCCTTGCCCTTGCAGAATTTAGAGTCTGGTGTAGAAGACAGACACACAGAAATAAGTATTAAAAGATTGGATTCCAGTATGTTAGAATAGAAGTTGAACCAAAAGTCATGGGAGTATGTGGAAGGAGATGAATTCCAGTTGGAGAAGTAAAAAAGCTTTTCATTCAGGAGGAATGTTTGAGCTAAATTCTTAAGCATGAGTTTTGAGAATGGCGTGAGTAGCTTGAGTAAAGACCCAGAAGCTGAAGAATAAATAGTGCTTTTGGAGAATAGCAAGTAGACCATGGTGGCTGCGTACATGACGAAAGCCGCTTACCATATCATTGAACAAAGGATGTTGTGGCCATCAAGACACCAACCACTGCAACCACCCCCAGCTATGCACCCTGTGGGGATTCAGGATGGAGAAAAACAGGATATTGTCCCTAGACAGTTAAGGTGCATATCAAAGGAATGATTTCAGTAAGTCTAGATTCTTGCATCTTTCCATACACAGAACAGGGCTAAATTCATTAACTTGAGATGTCTGGTTTTCTTTAATTAACAGTAATGTTTTGATGTTCCAACTACCTCGGGTTTTTTGTTTGTTTGTTTATTGTGCAAAAAACTACATATTCTGGCCCCTCCCTTACCTCATTGTAACAGTCCCTTGGAGCTATCTGAGAGGCTGTGTCCCAGGCTTAAGTCCTCAGGATGTCCACTGAATAAAACATAATTCTCAACTTTTACGTTGTGCATATTTTTTCACTCGACAGCTGTAATACAAGTTACAGGTTGGGAGTGCATATTGTAGTAGAAAATAAAATTATAAATGAAGTTGGTAATACCGTTGAGAGCTCTGCCTCACAGCTTGAGCAATCTGAACTTTTCACTTGCAGTATAAATTTACTGTAGATTCTAAAGCAGGAAGGATCGTGATTGTTTATATATGTTAGAGAGACAGGGCACTCTGGTAACAGATTTGTATTAGAATCAGAAAGAAGCTGGTAGCAGGATGACCAGTTGGAAAATGGTTACTAGAATTTAGGTTCATGGTAACATAGCAATAGTAGTCAGTGATGAAATGACAGAAGGAAGGAACAGATGGCAGGGACATTTTGGACCAAAGACAACAGAGCTTGGCTTCTTCACAGAGTGTAGAAAGTTCCAGAGAAGGAAAAGTTGAAGATTAATCTAAGTTATTTATCCTGGAAGATTTCAAGCATGGGTATGCCACCAGTGAAATGGGTAAGTGGTAAGTTTGGTTTGGGGTTTGCAATAGAACAAATAGAACACAGGCAGATTTTTTCTGATCTGGGACAGCTTTAAACTCACTGGGCCACAATTTCCTCATCTATAAAATAAACATCATAATCCATGTTGTGATTATCTCACTGGGTTACTGTGAAGATCAGGCAAGGTCATGAGTGTGGCTGTATTTTCTAAACTATCAAATACATTTCCAAGTGAGGGATCAATGAAACCATTCAAAGCCCCTGTGCTGCCCAGTAGAGACAACTCAGTATAGGTTGGCATGGGGCTTCCCACACATGAAACAGCACCCTGACTTGTAAGAAGATGAGTTTTTAAAAAAAGAAATCTCAAGAAAATGTTCTTTAAATATCACATTTTTATATCTGACCCAGCAGTCTATGGTATTTTACTGCCAAAGTGTTCTGAATTGAATCAGCTCCATTTAGGGTTTTGACCAAAAATGTTTTCAAAATAAAAAAGGAGAACAAAAGCCATTGTTATGGAAGACTGAAAGCCTTCTCCTGTTCCTGAAGTTGGCTCACATGTGTGACTTCAGCCTTCGTGGAGCAGCTTAGGATATGAATGAGGCCAGGAACCAAAAGTGGTCTGGAATATGAAAATGGATTAAATCTAGCTGCATGAAAGCTACAAAACCTTCTTTACTATCAAGCTATCCAGGGGATTTGATATGTCTTTACTTCTAAGTGTCACCTGTATGTGTCTTGGTGAAGTTGGCAATGATCTGCCATGCTCTACCATGATTAGACTCTGCATAGATGCTAGGAATTCTGAGATTGGTAAGAAGATCAGAGGGATAGCCTTCTGAGAGGATGTGATTTCAGTGCCTGATTCTCTGCTGAAAATATAAGAAGCTGGGTAAGAAAAAGGGGCATGTGAGGAGATGCTACCCACAGACATACAGTTAGAGGCTTTTTATTTGTCTTTAATTACAACATTATATACCTATATCTATATAGATATATATGATTTTTTTGTCCATTATGGATGTATGTATGAATGTATATATGTATTCATTTGATTTATTGGTTTATTTATACCTGGCCTTTGATCTGGAAGGAATTAAAACAGGAATTTCTTTTCTTTTACTTTTTTCTTTTATTTTATTTTTAACATCTTTATTGGAATATAATTGCTTTACAATGGTGGGTTAGTTGCCGCTGTATAACAAAGTGAATCAGCTAAACATATACATATACCTCCATATCTCCTCCCTCTTGTGTCCCCCTCCTACCCTCCCTATCCCACCCCTCTAGATGGACACAAAGCACCAAGCTGATTTCCCTGTGCTATGCAGCTGCTTCCCACTAGCTATGTATTTTACATTTGGTAGTGTATATATGTCCATGCCACTTTCTTACTTTGTCCCAGCTTATTCTTACCCCTCCCCATGTCCTCAAGTCCACTTTCTACGTCTGCATCTTTATTCCTGTCCTGACCCTAGGTTCATCAGAACCATTTTTTTTTTTTTTTTAGATTCCATATATATGTGTTAGCATATGGTATTTGTTTTTCTCTTTTTGACTTCATTCTGTATGACAGTCTCTAGGTCCATCCATCTCACTACAAATAATTCAATTTCATCTATTTTTATGGCTAATATTCCATTGTATATATGTGCCACATCTTCTTCATTCATTCACCTGTCAATGGACACTTAGGTTGCTTCCATGTCCTGGCTAATGCAAATAGAGTTGCAGTGAATATTGTGGCATGTGACTCTTTTTGAATTATGGTTTTCTCAGGGTATATGCCCAGTAATGGGATTGCTGGATCGTTTGGTAGTTCTATTTTTAGATTTTTAAGGAACTTCCATACTATTCTCCATAGTGGATGAATCAATTTACATTCCCACCAATAGTTCAAGAGGGTTCCCTTTTCTCCACACCCTCTCCAGCATTCATTGTTTGTAGATATTTTGATGATGGCCATTCTGACTCGTGTGAGGTGATAACTCATTGTAGTTTTGATTTGCATTTCTCTAATGATTAGTGATGTTGAGCATCCTTTCATGTGTTTGTTGGCAATCTGTATATCTTCTTTGCAGAAATGTCTATTTAGGTCTTCTACCCATTTTTGGATTGGGTTTTTGTTTTTTGATATTGAGCTGCATGAGCTGCTTGTAAATTTTGGAGATTAATTCTTTGTCAGTTGCTTCATTTACAAGTATTTCCTCCCATTATGAGGATTGTCTTTTCATCTTGTTTATCATTTCCTTTGTTGTGTGAAAGCTTTTAAGTTTCATTAGGTCCCATTTATTTATTTATTTATTTTCCATTTCTCTAGGAGGTGGGTCAAAAAGGATCTTGCTGTGATTTATGTCATAGAGTGTTCTGCCTATGTTTTCCTCTAAGAGTTTGATGGTGTCTGGCCTTACATTTAGGTCTTTAATCCATTTTGAGTTTATTTTTGTGTATGGTGTTGGGGAATGTTCTAATTTCATTCTTTTACATGTAGCTGTCCAGTTTTCCCAGGACCACTTATTGAAGAGGCTGTCTTTTCTCCATTGTATATTCTTGCCACCTTTATCAAAGATAAGGTGACCTTGTGTGTGTGGGTTCATCTCTGGGCTTTCTATCCTGTTCCATTGATCTATATTTCTGTTTTGGTGCCAGTACCATACTGTCGTGATTACTTTAGTTTTTTAGTATAGTCTGAAGTCCAGGAGCCTGATTCCTCCAGTCCGGTTTTTCATTCTCAAGATTGTTTTGGCTATTCGGGTGGGGGATGACATTTGAGCATGGGACGCAGCCTCTGCTTAGGACCTGCGTGAAAGGGGAGAGGCAGCACATTGAAAGGAGGGCCTCTGGAATGTGGAGTTCCAGAGATTGAAGGTAGGGCACTGAGTGAGGGTGTGTGGGTGGGGTTTAGGCCCATTTTATTGGAGGGGGTCACAGAGGGGGTCTCTGAATGTAGAGGTAGGGCTCTGGGTGGGGTATAGGGGTGGGGCTTAGGCTCTGCACAACAGGACGGAGGCTCCAAGGGCAGAGGGTTAGGCCCGGGAACACAGCAATCTTCCTGGTGCCTAAGTGGACAGGGAAAGCACTGGTCCTGTTCCCTTCCGTTCCTTCCCGCCCCTCCCCCACCATCTCCCCCAGGATCTCCCCCGTTGCCATTGAACCCCTAACTGTGGATGTGTCCCGCTGAGTGTAGAAACTCCTTTCCTCCCTTAGCCACCCCTCAGGGGTGCCTGTCCTGGAGGTCTGGACTTTACTTTTCCTCCCCCTTCCCTCCCTCCCACTCCCTCAGGACCTGCGCAGCTGGAGGGTCCTAGGTGGGCAGAGGGTCAGGCCCGGGATCTCAACAGGTTCCTGGGGGTCTAAGCGGGCAGGGGAAACCTGGCCACACTCCTTTTTGATTCTCTGCCCTCGCAATGGTTCCCTGATTTCCCCCTTTGGGCATGGGATCCCTTCCCCTCCCCCAGCCGCCCCTCAGGGGCGCCAGTCCCATCCCGCCTCCACTTCTCCTCCCCCTTCACTCCCTCCACGCCCCACATCCTACTCAGTCACTAGGGATTCCTCCCATCCCCTTAGGTGTCCGTGGTCCCCCACTGGTGCCTGGTAGGTGACATAGTCATGAGGAGATGCGAATTCTGTATACTCCTAGTATGCCATCTTGACTCTGCTCCCCCCACCATGCATTCTTGAAGAATTGCCACCTAATTCTGGTTTTAGATTTCTTGATATCCAAGGTAAACACGAAAGCATGCTCAATGACCATGGGTATTCAAGAGGCACGCATCTATTTCTGGTGGTAAGACTCGACTCAAGTTTCTGCTATGGATTCTCATAAAGGAAACACCTTAAAATACAGTGGACAACATCTTCATTGTAGATATCATGGAAAGTTTTGTCTGATTCTATTTATGATAATTTTCCTCAATGAATGAGGGTCAGTGTACTAACACTGAGATATCACAAATCAGTGTGTATGAAGATCATTTTTGAGCTAGTTAACAAAATTGAAATTCATACTATAGATAATAAAGCAGTATATCAAAGTTAAATTTACTGAAGTTGATAACTATTCTGTGGCTATATAAGGGATTATTTTTATCCTTATGAAATATACACTAAAGTATGTAAGAGTAAATGGACATGACACATTCAACCTAGGCTCATATGGGGGGAAAGAGAGAGAAAATAATAAAGCAAATGGGGCAAAATGTTAACATAGGTGAATTTAGGTAGAGGGAATTTGTATATTCAAGGTACTATTTTTTTTTAATTTTTTTAATTTTTTTTGCGGTACACAGGCTCTCACCGCTGTGGCCTCTCCCGTTGCAGAGCACAGGCTCCGGACGTGCAGGCTCAGCGGCCATGGCCCACGGGCCCAGCCGCTCCGTGACATGTGGGATCCTCCCGGACCGGGGCACGAACCCATGTCCCCTGCATCGGCAGGCGGACTCTCAACCACTGCGCCACCAGGGAAGCCCCACAAGGTACTATTTTTATTCTTGAAACATTTCTACAAGTTTGAAATTATTTCCAAATGAAATATTTTTTTAAAAAAAGGAATAAATTTTCATTGAAATTCAAATGCAACACTCATTTGAAAAGAAGTATGAAACCCAAGTTAGTTGACACAAGAATTTCGTGAGATAGGAGCACATGAAATGACAATGACTTGATTAAAGCTTCATCAGTAGAAGAAAGATTTGTTCTGAGAAGATTGTTTCCCTAAGACACATACCTGTGGGGATAGCCATCTTGATCATGATCAGTGGGGAAGACATTTGGCCAAACTTATGTAGAGCTACAACTTAATTCATCTAAATAAAAGTCTAAGGGGAACATCATTCACATAGTCAAAAGACCAGCACTGTTGATCATTTAGCCTTTCCTGGTGGTGATAAAGGTATTGATGTCAAACATACGTGTGAAGAATTTGAAATGTTTAAAGTGTAAGAAAAAAATATAGAGAAATAAATGCAATGGTGCATTTTAGGAAGTTACAGAAATAATAAATACTATTTTGGTTTATATATATAAATTACTATTTTCTCTCCTTGATCTATTTGCTTAATTTGTTTAAGACTATACTATATATAACGAAATATAAAATAGCTGAAAAAATTCACAACCATTGTAATGACCTTACTTAGCTTTTAAAAGAAAATTTATTTTATTACAAAACTGATGCATTTGTAATGAGGACATTTTAGAATACAAAACCAAAATTAAAACCACTCTAAACTTATTATTCAAATATTTTGTATGTATGTTATTTACAAAAATGGAATTATTTTATAAGAGTTTTGAAATTGCCCTTTATAAACTTAATATAAATTGCTTTCTATAAAATTTTATCCTTTAAACAGTTGGATGTTATTCTTAGCTTTAACAGTCCATTACTATTCATTTTCTCCAGTGTAAATTATTAGTTGAGTTGGTTGTATGTGTAAAAAGAAACTTAGAATATAACCAACTGGTAAATTTTAGAAACTTCATATATAATGTAATTTAGGGGAAAAATCCTTGCTGAATTACTCAAATCAACCATTAAGGAAAGCCAATAAACTATAATAGACCAATTTAATCTTGACACTTGTATTTAAGCAAAACAACTTTTGGGTGATGATAGGATTTTACCTTACTGAGATTTCTTTTCCCCAATAAAAGTTAAATAATAGCAATACTGGAAAATTAAAGGCAAGTCATATTTTCTTGGGAAAACTTTTCCAGTGAACAGAAACTCCAGGTTTTAGTTTGCTTTCTGGTCTGGTTTATAGGTGAATTTAGAAATTAGTTGTAGATGATGGATAGGAAATGAAAACATAAATGGAGAGATTTAAATCCTAAAAGTTTAATGAGTTCCCTGATTCCAGAATGCCTGGTTAATACTATAATGTGAATATGTTTGGCAAAGCAAGAAAGATTGAAAATAATCTGAGATTTCTATCAATGGTTCATAAATACTTTATCCATGGAGGTTTAAGAAAAGAAAACAGTAAGACCCCTTTTCAGTTGGAGGATAATTGCTACCTCTCATACAAGCCGGCTGGACTTCAAAGTCAACCAGGCATTTACTATTACAGTCATTTAAGGTAAAATAAGCTGTTTGCTTTACAAGGAAGCCAGTTGGAAAAAAAACATGTAGTGGGAAGTTTCTTCAACACAATTTCATGTAATTTGAAAATAAAATTTATTCAAGAGAGTTCAAAGAGATATATTAACTCGGGCTGAAAAAAAAAAAAAAAAAAACAGGGACAGAATGATGTGACTTTATTTTGGAGACAAATAATTTACCTAATTAAGGTAAGTGTAGCTTTCTTTGAAGGTCGCTGAGATGAGCTTAATGTTTGCAAAATTCCTAGTTCACTTTTCTTAATCTGATCTGCTCAGAGGCTTTCCCTCAAAAGTACCAGGCACCCTTGCTGACTTTTCTTCTAGACTGGAAAAGAGTTAGTAGGATGCAAAATTTTGAAAGAACTGGATTATCTTGCCGTTTCCACTTCTTTTCAATAACATTTCTTATTAAATTCCATTTCCCCAAACATCACTAGGCCTGTCACCAGCCTGTCAATGCCTCATATCCTGGGTCTCTATTTACCACCAAAATATATTGGGGACTTCAGGGTCCCAAAATCATCCTAGGGGACAAAGAGAGGAGATAGCTTAATCAGAGAACTCATACCTGCTAAAATTCTAATTAACTAATGAATCCTTTCAAAAAATGATATGCTTTGATCAGCTGATGTCCTTAAGGAACTTTTAGTCCCTAAGACTATAAGAAGAGATACTGTTTGTCCCAGAGTCCTTTCTGTGAACTAAATAGCTAATGATCTATTTCATCCATGGGAAAAAAAACAGATCCAAATAAGGCCTTTATTTTTGGAGCCCTATTAATGAATACTGGTACCCTAGACAGGGAGATTATAGACTATGTCTTTAATTGCACGGTTGAAGAACCCAAGTTCCAGAGAGACTTGTCATATTGCCCAGGGTCAATGAGAGCGTGTGCCAGACTGGGTTTAAAATGCAGGTCTTTGGCTCCCCTAAATAAAAAGACCTCCAGTAATATCCTGCTGCTAAATTAGGGATTTCTTACAAGATTATAAAATATAGAGAATAGCCATAAAGAATTAGGAGATTTTAACAAAAAAAATATTACAGATGTTTGGAAACTAGCCTTCAAAATATTTTTCAATAGTCCTTAGATGGAAAACATTCTGATTGGTCTGGAAAATACATATCTATTTAAAATATGATTATCTTCCCTGAGACTAATTTGTTAATTGGATTTACTGTATTATTCAGTTTAATTGGGCTTTATGTAGACTTTGAAACAGTTAATTTACAATGTTTGCCTGATCAGTTGCTTATTCAGAATAGTATACAGTTGCCTAACTGCTTCCTTGTTTTATCCAGAGATACTGGTATGAAAAATGAATGCGAATATATGAATAATTTAAACAAATATATTTATATATTTAGATCAATATTCAATATTTTAGGTGAAAGATTGCTACTGTCTGATATTATAAAATGAATCAATTATCCACTTCATGTGTAGATATAAGGGAAAGTTTTTCTTTTTGCTAATACAGATATTTTGAGGAGAGATAGTACAATACATTCTTTTTTCTCCTAATTATTATGTATTTTACCAATAACATTTAATAGTACAAAAGGAAATAATGAAGGAAGGAAAGAAGGAAGAAAGGAAGGAAGGAAGGAAAACTACCTATAATTCATACCTTGAACTATAACTGTCTTCAATTTTCTTATTGTACTCTTTTTGTGAATAGTTTCATAGTTGTGAACATGAATAAATACCTTTTTGATTCTATATCAAACATTAAACATTTTGTCATAGATACAGGTGTTGTAATAATTTCTGTGATTACATGTTTAGTGACTTTATAGTTCATCAAATTGAAAAACATGGGTCACCTAAATCACTCTACAGTTCAAAATTTTATTGTTTTTCAAGTTTTTCTAATGTAGATAATGCCACAGTAGATATATTGGAGCAAGTATCATGTGCTCTTATATAGGGTACACATTTCTAGGAGACTGAAAAACTGTTGGCCCATAAGATGCAGTTTTGTGACTCCTAATACATAGGTCAAATTGCTTTTAAAAGAGGTTGTGCCAATTGATAATAAGGTAAACTACTCTTAAAACTCTTTAAATGTGACATTGATTATAATTTAAACACTTTCTATTTTAGGGATAGCATTATATATAGGACTACATGACCCACTGATTATTTCCTATAAATAAACCTATGAAATTAGACATAAAGAAGGTCTTATCTTTTAAATCTTGAATTCCCAAAGTTCTCTTCACATTGGATATGAGTGTGGTGAAGAAAGCAGGGCAAAAAAGGAAGGACACCTTTACTATACATCCAGATTAGGTGTTATGTTTTTCACAAAATATAGAATTAAAACTAAATCTTGTTGGGACTTGCCTGGTGGTGAAGTGGTTAAGAAACCACCTGCCCAAGCAGGGGACATGGGTTCAATCCCTTGTCCGGGAAGATCCCACATGCCACGGAGCAACTGAGCTTGCATGCCACAACTACTGAGCCTGTCCTCTAGAGCCAGTGAGCCACAACTACTGAGCCCATATGCCACAACTACTGAAGCTCGTGTGCCTAGCGCCCGTGCTCCACAACAAGAGAAGCCACCACAATGAAAAATCCACACACCGCAATGAAGAGTAGCCCCCACTCGCCACAACTAGAGAAAGACCATGCACAGCAATGAAGACCCGGCGTAGCCAAAAATTAATTAATTAATTAATTAATTAATTAATTAAAACAAAGCTAAACGAAAGCCTATGGATATAACATTGGTCTAAGTTGGTCTGAGCTGACTGTGATTGTCACACAAGAGCAGTTTCAGCAAAATTAGAAACTTAGTTGTATCTCTATCTAAATACAGAAAACTGGAAGATTAAAGCAAATTAGGTACAGAAAAATTAATTTCCAGTAATCCAAATATATCAGGTAAGGTCTTATTTTCAGTGCATAATATCCAAATAGCTTTCTTTATCCTTGGATATATTGCAACACTAAATGTCTATGAAATCATTCTATTTCTAAACTGTATTGTAAAAAATTGTTTTAGTCTCCATTCCACTAACCATAGCCATTATATAATTAGAGATTCAGGAATTGTGATTATGGGATCATGTATCTACAGTGTAGCTTAACCATGGAAAACTTGAAAGTATTATATTGTTATTTATGAACTTTTACATTTAGTTAAATAATGGTGGGGTTTGAAGAAAGAAACTGAGAAAATCTAACAAGTTTTATTGAATTTGTCATTTTCAGTTGCAATAAAGAACAAAAGTTTATAAAAGTGGCATTTCAGCTGCACTAACAGGTATTTTCAGTTTAGCACTAGACCAAAATTTAACTTCAGACTCCTCATATTTTGAAAGAAATCTACTAAATAATAAACTGAGTTAAAGATTTTCTGATTATGTTAGCAAATTCAATAAATCTATAAAAAGTAAAATAGCCACCTCATTTCACTTCCGACATTTCACCAGTAGAAAGTATAATTTTCTTTAGTCATGAGAAATGACAAAGAATTAAAAAAAAATATTGTACATAAATGCAAGAAAATAGGATTCTAAAAAGTCACTGAAGTTATTCTTAACCTAAAAAGTACAACAAAATGCAAATCTATACTATTTTTGATATAATTTGGTCAGCAAAATACATCTAGCTGAGTTAAAGAACTATCCTCTACTTAGAAATGTTTTTTTTTCATATATTGGTGATACAAAGGAAAAGTAGAAAACTCTTTGGGGAAATAGCTGGCTACTTCCCATTATATACTAATTTGCATCTTCTGAATTCTTTTCCAAAACTGAATCTATTTTCCCCAAATAAATTCTTCATTAGTTGCTTTCTGGTTTAAACTGCACCTTCTTCTTTCCCTAATTCAATTTATCAAAAAGCAACTTTACATTTGACTATCTCCCTATGTTTCATTTTTATTTTTAATAAAAATATAATTTTTTTCAGAATTATATTTTATTTGGCAGACATTCTGAGGACTTCAAGCCTGGGACATAGCATCTCAGATAACTGTGAGAGACTGCTCCAAAGAGGCAAGGGGTGGGGGGCGGATGATCCAGTAAATATAGGGGTTTTTGCAACAAGGACCAGGTAGTCTGAACATCAAAAGGTTACTGTTAATTAAAGAAAACCAGATATCTCGAGTGTAGGAATTTAGTGCTTTTCTATGTGTGGGAAGATGCAAGAGACTGGGTTCACTGAAATCATTCCTTTGAAATGCACCTCAGCTCTCTGGGGCCATATCCTGCTTCTCTCCATCCTGAATCCCCTCAGGGTGCACAGTTGGGAGTGACTGCAGTGGCTGAAGGCTTGGCAGTGAGCAGCTTGTTTGTCTCCATCCTGAGTTCTTTCAGGGTTCACTGTTTGGGCGGCTGTAATGTGATGGCTTGGTGGCTGCAACATCCTTTGTTTTACTGATATGACAGGCAAATAAAAATATAATTATATAAGAATAGGTAACAGGGGTTGAAGACTTACTATGACCAAGGCATTATGCTTTACACCCTCTATGTATTTTCTCATTTAAATTTCACCACAGTCCTATGACAGACACTATTATCTTCATGTTACTGATTAGGAAAGTGACACTGGGACTTCCCCGATGGTCCAGTGGTTAAAACTCTGCCTTCCAATGCAGGAGACATGGGTTCAATCCCTGGTTAGGGAACTAAGATCCCACATGCCATAGGGTGCAGCCAAAAACTTTAAAAAAAAAAGTGACATTGAGAGAAGTCAAGTGTCTTGTTCAGTATCATAGAAATAGTAACTGGTGAATCTGCAATTTGAACTCAGATCTGTGGCACTTCATAGTCGTTTGAATGTGAATCATTGCATGAGACTGCCATCTGACTATTATCTCTGAGGTGTTACTGTCTTCAATAAACCAGTGGAATAGCAGTTTACTGAATACAAAGCTGTGTCAAAGGGTAGAATCTTTAATGTGTTAAATAGCAAAGATTTGGGGAATTCTTTTCACACCATGAAAGCACATATTAATTTCTGGGTTGGTCAATTTAATGAAAAATATTTCAGGAGACATTGCTTGTAAACGGAATTTAAGAAAGTGATTCAGATACATTTAAGAGGGCCAGGAATCCCTGACTAGAGTCAGGAGAAAGCTCACAAAGATAATCTTCAAAACATGTGGCTCAGACTTTGGGTCCATTTCTTAGAGCTATACTATAAAGAGACTGGGTATTCAGGACAGAGAGCAGAGCAGATGTGTAATAGGTCCCTCTTGGCTCATAATCCAGGGAAAATGAGCCACAGTGTGCTCAAGCTAGAGCTTCTGGGTGGTCTCCAAAGGTAGAACACTCATAGAGAGTTTCCAGATCCAGTCTGAAGGTCCCACATGTGCAAGGGAAGTGTCTGGAGTATCCATAGTAAGCACTGCTCTCCTATATTCTTTTTCTGTTGTTCCCAGGGACTTCAAAGGGGTTGGTTTCTCATTAAAATGGTACATATAAAGTGACTGTTAGACATAATGGAAATATTGCTACCATCAATTGGTGAAAGGGTTTCTCTTCACAACTCATGTTCTGAAATGCATATTGAGTGCCTACTATATACCAGTCACTGTTATAGGTTTGGTTTTTTTATTGAACACTTCTTTCAATCTCTGAGGTAAATAATAATATCCCCATAATACAGGAGAGAAAACTAGGGTTTAAGCACCATGTAACTTGCCCCCAAATCATACAGCTTGAAAGTGAGAAAGCCAAGATTCTTATCTAACACATCTTAAACCTGAGTGCAACATTCCGACTTCTTCTCACAGACTAGCATTGCCTTTTGTAGCACAGAAGAAGGACAAGGCTGAATTGCCAACTCTCATCATTCATTTTAGTCACTGAGCATCCCTGACCCTTCCCATTAGCCTTCTTTGTGTCCTTTCCTTTTTTGCACTTTTTGGGGGGCAGTACACCATCTTTATACTGGTTTTCCTTGTTGGCTGTGACAGCATTCTATGAAAACCACAAAGACAATTAAAAACCAAAGTCAAAACACCAGTAATGTCTTTGGGAATCATTCAACCCATGATAACAAAGATAACCACTTTCTCTGTGACATACTAAAAGAGAAATTCCTGTTCTCCTGAAACTGTTCGTCCAATACATGTTTCCACATACATATCAAAGGACTGATGCATAATTATTTTGGTCTTATTTGATGATTCTAAAAAGAATTTTTTAAGTTATTACATATCTTTTGATTAAAAAAATCCTATAATTGAACATGTATTGGGAATTAAGTGAAACACATTAACTTTGTTTTATGAAGACAGTCCAAAAATTACATCATGTTGCTTGTTTCTTCATGAGTACAATTTCATGTGAAACTATTTGGCAACTATGAGCCATCTGCTTCCGAAGGCTTTCTATCAAGTTGCTAGAGTAATAGTGCAGAAAACGGAGCCATTTGTATTCAGAATTTGATAAATTTAGAATCATTATTATCTTTGATTGACAATTTATAGCTATTGTTTCGAATTTTTTTTTTTTTTTTGCGGTACGCAGTCCTCTCACTGTTGTGGCCTCTCCAGTTGTGGAGCACAGGCTCCAGACGCGCAGGCTCAGCGGCCATGGCTCACGGGCCCAGCCGCTCCGCGGCACGTGGGATCTTCCCGGACCGGGGCACAAACCCGTGTCCCCTGCATCGGCAGGCGGACTCTCAACCACTGCGCCACCAGGGAAGTCCTGTTTTCAGTTTTTAATGAAAAACAATGTTTGTAAGATTTTCATGATCATCACAGGAAATGAACTAACAGTATCACACAACTAAGTAGTTTCCAATATGATTCTATAAATTGTCTTTCATTATTTTCTTCTAGTTGACTTACAAGGGTATGCAATTGTATACCAATGAGACTTTTCAAAATTACTTTCACATTTGTCTTCCTACTTCCTTTTCTATATGGTAGTTAGATGATGGTGGTATTGGTCTTATTACTACCATTTAAAAGTTGGGAAAATAGAGGCGCAGAAAAGTTTAAGCAACTTGCCTAATTTCATATAGTTGCTTGGTGGCAGACAAATGATGAGTGCCCAGGTGTTTTTGATTCTCAGCCCTTAAATCATTTCACAGAATCAGTTCTGTGGAATACTAGTGTCCTAATAAATGTGAGTAAGTATTCTAATAAAAATAAGTGTCCCAAGGTTACATCAGTTTGAGAAACACTGCATGATATAATTTTATGGTTGCCTTTAAATTTTCACAGCAGTCATGAGATATTAAAATGTCAGTGAAGTCCTATAATTAAAAAAAAAATGTTTAACCAGAGTATCTTCTATTTATTGGCCCATGAACACCTTGAAAACACACTAATATTCTGCAGTACATAGTTTAGAAAGTGTTACACCAAATATACATGTAAGTTTTACTTTGGACATCACTATACCTAATTATTTTATTTTTCACAAAGTCTAGAAAATGCTAGAGCAAAGAGTAAGAGTTTAACATTAGTTGACTGAGTGATAAAATCTATGCTATAGGTATTTACAGGTAGCAGCTTAAAAAAATGGATGTCAGTTTTTCTTTTTATTTTTGGCTGCGCTGTGTCTTCGTTGCGTCACGAGGGCTTTCCCTAGTTGCAGTTAGTGGGGGCTACTCTTAGTTGTGTTGTGTGGGCTTCTAATTGCAGTGGCTTCTTTTGTTGCAGAGCACAGGCCCTAGAGTGTGCAGTCTTCAGTATTTGTGGCTTGCAGGCTCAGTAGTTGTGGCACACGGGCTTAGTTGCTCCGTGGCATGTGAGATCTTCCTGGACCAGGGCTTGAACCCGTGTCCCCTGCATTGGCAGGTGGATTCTTAACCACTGCGCCACCAAGGAAGGCCCTGGATGTCAGTTTATTGAAACCATAAACCAGTTTATTGAAATCCCTCCAAAGAGAGAGAGACAGAGGGAGAGAGAGAATCTACTGAAAATTCAGCAATAGATAGGAATACACATTGAGAAAGAATACAGTGACGTGGTGAAATCAAATAAATTAATAAACATGTACTGTGTATATATTGAGTACCTACTATCATCTGGATACTACAAATGCTTCCTCATTTAATCTGCCCTTACCTTTATGAAATAGGTAGTGTTGTCATTCAACAAACAAATGCTTTTTTTTTTCTCATTGGTCAGTGTCTAGCCATCCTAGTTGTTAAATATTTCAACTATCACCCTAGGTAGAGAGAAATAGCAATGGAAAAAATTGGACTTGAAATTCTAAGGTCCCAAAATTCTGTGAGTCAAGGACCACACCTTTATGAAGCTATCACTAGCCAGACATATATGAATAACAATTTTATATTCTAAATTCTAGTCTTAGGAGCCCAATCATGTAATTAAAAAGCAAAACCATTCATCCCTAGTGCCACTGTGCTACAGAAATTGCTCCTCATTGGAGCCTAAGGCATCTCAAGAAGGTGGCAGCACTTGGCATGACTGCAGGGTTAACATGAACCCAGATAATTTAAGCTTTTATACTTAAAGATCAATGTCAGGCTAAATATTAGCCTCAGCTCATTTGGAGCTCAAAACGAAGTGATGGTTTGGCCCTGTGATTTGAAAAAAAAAATCTCAAAAATTCAACAATGCTTTGAGATGCCAGTGTCATCTTGTTTCAGTTATCCACTCAATAAATATAACTAGATGTTCTGGGACCAAAGAATGAAAAACATTTGTTGCTATTCCCCAAAATACAGATCCATACTCACAGGTATACTATGTCAGTTAGAACCCTTTCAACTAAATCAAAGCCCCATGGTCCCATTGGCCGTTCATCATTGACCATTCACAAAGGTATCCCCTGCAGATTTCCCAGCTGTTGTAAAGTCATTCTTGATCTCTGCCAAGATCGCATGAGGACTGAATTACAATGAGTCATGATTTCCCCAGAACTGGTCTAACTCCTTCTTGTACAACCAGGCCCACGTATTTCAATAACAGATTTTCTGCCAGGGAAAATCCAGGTAAACTTTGCAGAGACAGTCCTTGAAGTTTGATTTGGCACAAACCAGCTCAGATTCTTCTGTTGCTTACTGTATGATTTTGAAATGACTTTCCATTGAGGGGAGAAATAGTCATTTGTCCCTTAAATACGCACATGCAATACTCTATTGCTAATACTCTTGAGAGCTTCACTAGCAAGATTTATGACTTGAATCAGGACATTCCATTTCTTTTAAGGCAGGAGGAAACTTCAGTGTCTTGTTTGAGCTTACTTCTACTGACTTTCTCTAACTTGGGTCAAAATATTTGCTAGGGCTCTGGCACCACTAGACAAGAAAGAGAGTAGACATGAGAATGGAAAGAAACAGCAGCCTTAAGTGATGATGCTTAAAAATGTCTTACTATGTCAGCTTTACCAAGTGAGAGTCCCCAAAGCTGAACATCATTAGATTCACAGCCAATCCACCTCTGCTCTTCCCTATACTCTATCCTACCTCCCATCTGGATGCCTCATTCCACACGAAACTCGCACATCTACGCGTCTCTCTGTGCCCACTTTCCAAAACAACCTACACCTGCTTCCTCACCTGAATTTCCTGAACCTTTTCCCTCATATGTTTCTGTTTTGTGCCCTAGGGTCTTGCTCCTCAAAGTGTGGTGAATGGACCAACAGCAACTGGAAATTTTTAAAAGTTCAAAATCTCAGGTCCCACTCCAAATCTACTGAATCTGAATCTTTCTTTAAACAAGATCTCCAGCAGCATTTCATTCACTTATGAGTTTGAGAAGCATATCCTAGAGAACCCCCACCCCCAATCCCATGGAGAAGGAGAGAATACTCTTTTTACTCTAAATGAAGTTTTTACCCATTGCAAAGTCAATGCCCAATCAAACTCAGGTTTTCCCTTAACCCAGCTTTTCCTGAAAACATGCTTATCACCACCCTTTCATAAAGAATGTCTCTACTTCTCAGTTTCTAAAAAGGAAGGACTGGCCTTCTTTCCAATTTGTGTCTTCTTCTAGACATCAAATCGGTTATCCTCATTTAGTGACCAAGTGGGCACTCAGCTCAGTCTTGGAAGATTATCAATACTATTAATTGTTTTCATAGACACATTTGAACATTTATGGGTCCAGCACTGATAAGACATTTCTTATCCTGAGTCTCACTATTGTCCACATTTTGATGATCTGCAAAATGGTTGACCTCATGTTCCCACTCAACTGAAGCCACATAAATATTATTTAATCATTTTAAGCAGATATTCTGCTCTCCCCAATTAGATTTATGTGTTTTGAAGGCAGGGACAATGTGGTTGATGCGTTTGAGTTCTCATAGAGCCGATCATAGGACTTGACACATTGTAATTTTCAATTAAGACTTCTGGTTTAATCAGGTAATAATTAAATATTTATTTGATGACTGAGGAATATTCAGGGTTGCAGAATTAACACTTTGAATTATAATTCTTACTGAATTTGATGGAGAAGCCAATGTTTTATTATCATTATTGTCATCAAATGTGCATTTCCATCACACATTTTTACTGAAAAAAATGGAGTGTCCTGTCGTTGTAGTGGCAGTTTCATATTGTATTTTAATGTAGAATATTTAGTGTAGTGAAAAAGGTAAGGGGTCGGAAATGCTGTTTTCCTAAATAATCATCTACTAGCTGTGTGACTTGAATCTAATTACTGACCCTCATTCATTCTGTTTCCTTATATGAAAGAGAATAATAATAATGCCAACCTCATGGGGTTTTTATGACATTTAATGAGATAAAGCATATTTGAAAAACTTTAAAAACGAATACAAATCTTGATGTTTTCCCCTCAATCCATTATTCTAAATTATGAATTTTGATATTGATATTGAAATTGAAATCATTTTTTCTAATACATATGGTAGCATTTAGTATTAGTTTCAAAAGTAAATAACAACCAAAAAGTCTTAAGTTTGGAATTAGACCATGACTATATAGCTACTTGTACCTTCTACCCTCCAAATGAACCATGAAAATTTCAAAATTAACAAGGGAGTAGTGCAATGACTCAGATGAATAAGAAAGATTAAAATTCCTTTAAAAAATAGATGTAGGCAATGAGCCTTTCTCTGTTTTGTTTTGTTTTTTTCTTTTTGAGAAAAAGTTTGCTGCTTGAGGTTGGGAATGATGATGAGGCAGTGCTTATTTTCAATTAGCCCTAGGCTTCTGGACTTTCCCAAGAAAGTTTATCAAAAATTGTACATAAGAGTTTTAGAAGCAAGAAAGAAAAGAAAAAGCAGTGTACTGAATATTTATGTCCCACCAACATCCATATGTTGCAATCCTAACCCTCAATGTGATGGTATTGGGAGGTGGAGCCTTTGAAAGACAATTAGGTCATCAAGGTGAGGGATGGAGCCCCAATGGATGGGGTTAGTGTCCTTATCAAAGAGAGCCCAGAGAGCACCCTCACCTTTTCTTCCATGTGAGGACAAAGCAAAAATACAGCTGTCTATAAACCAAGAAGCAGGCCCTCACCAGACACTGAATCTGCTGGCACCTTGACCTTGGACTTTTCAGCTTCTGAACTATGAGAAATAAATTTTTATTATTTATAAACTACTCAGTCTATGGTATTCTGTTATAGCAGCCAGAACAGAGGAAGGAGGGAAAGAAGGAAGGAAGGAAGGAAGGGAGGGAGGAAGGAAGGAAGGGAGGGAGGAAGGGAGGGAAGAAGGAAGGGAGGGAGGGAGGGAGGGAGGAATGGAAGAAGATAGGAAATAGCCAGTGAGGACCAAGTATGAGTGATTAGGCTCAATATATGTAACTTTCAAGTGTTATAATGATATATAGTCAAACAATTTGCTGATTTGGTCACATGCAATAAGACATGTTTTAATCTTTATTCAAAAAGCCTTCCCTGAAAAGACTTGTATTTTCCAAAGATGTCCACAATATCTCCTGTCATACATGCTCATCTGCCACGTGACCTTGCTGCTCCGTAAAGAGTCAGAATCTGTTTGGCAAACCTCCCTGAATCTGACCCAACCCCGTGACTCTTTGAGCAATAGAATAAGGCAGAACTGATGCTGTGCCAATTTCTGTAAAATCCCTTAACACACCTGGCAGCTCTGCTTTCTGTCTCTAGGAAGACAGCAGCAATGTAAGAAGTGCACCAGCCTCAGATCACCATCTGGGAAAAATCAGAAGACAGAGGTTTCAGATGGGTGAGTAAAGAAGCCGTCTTGGAAGTAAATACTCCATCCCCAGACACCGCAGTTGGGGATCAGGTACAGACTTCCCAGATAAGTGGTTATAAAATACCTCATCCATAGAATTGTGAGCAAAACAAAACTTTGTTTTAAGTCACTGAGATTTAGGGTAGTTTTTCAGATAGCAAAAAATAACTGAAACAGACTCATATCCTAGGATATACAACAAATCTCTACAAATTAATAAGAAAAAGACAGATAAATCCAAATTTAAAATGTGAAGACAGGGCTTCCCCAGTGGCTCAGTGGTTAAGAATCCATCTGCCAATGCAGGAGACACGGGTTTGAGTCCAGGTCCGGAAGATCCCACATGCTGCAGAGCAACTAAGCCCGTGTGCCACAACTACTGAAACCCACGCACCTAGAGCCCATGCTCCGCAACAAGAGAAGCCACCTTAAGGAGAGTCCAGCACACTGCAACGAAGAGTAGCCCCCAATCGCTGCAACTAAAAAGAAAAGCCTACACGCAGCAACGAAGACCCAACGCAGCCATAAATAAATAAATAAACAGGCACTTTATAAAAGAGGGTATCTAAATGGCCAAGAAACATATAAAAAGATGCTCAGTAGTTAGGCATGAGGAAAAGCAAGTTAAAATCACGAAGAGATAGCACTACATACCTTCCAGAATGGCTAAAATTTAAAAGGTTGACAGTACCAGATTTGGGGAAGGATGTGGACCAACTAGAACACACACACACACACGCACACACTGAAGGCAGGAATATAAATTGGTACAACCACTTGAGAACATTTGTCAGTAGCTTCTAAAACTAAACCTCTCTATGCTCTATGGAGGTCCTACAATTCTTCTTCTGAATATACCTAAACAATGTAGTTTTATATCCACCAAAAGACATCAACAAGAATATTCACAGCAGCTTTAGTCATAATCACCAGAAACTGAAAACATCCCAAACACATCAACAGTAAAATGAATAAAGGATCAAGGTGTAATATTCATATAATGAAATACACAGCAATAAAATCACACATACATATTCACATTTGTATTGTATCATATCATATCATTTTATACTTGTGTTATCATATATGTACATATATATGTACAGGTGAATCTCAGAGACAAATGTTGAAAGAAAGAAGTCAGACTGAAAGAATATTTATACTGTATGATTTCACTCATATGAATTTCAAAAACAAGGAAACTCTTCTGCAGTGATAGACACCAGAATAGTGCCATTGATGGGTATAGCCAAGAGGAGAAATGAAGGAGTCCATTAGGTCCCTCCTTTCAGTTAATAGGGTGTGAATTGGGCTATCCTACACTTAGTTCCAGGGATTGGCACCATCAAATAAACTAACTCGATGATCTTTACTGAAAACCTATGAGATGTCCAGACACGTTCCCTACTCTCACAGAGCTTACATTCTAAAGTGGCATGTGACCCATCACTGTTAAATGTTGAGCTGAGATGCTATTCTAGGTCTTTTTTCTAGAACTGTTAGAAAAGGTATGCTCTCTTTCCACTGGAGTTTGTGTGATATTAAGGTGCAAGTCTGGAACTTCTGTCAGCCACATTCAAGATACAAGGAAACAGACTAGCTGAAAATTAAGTCAGCACAGAGGAAAGCGGATCAAAAAGTGGGAAAAAAAATCCATCGAAGCCTCAAATCATGCCCTATTTCCAGCCATACTAGAAGCTGGCATAGCCCTGGACCTTTTGGTTATGTGAAGCAATCCAGTCCCAGTTTGAGGGAATTAATTTTCCAACTTTCAAACAAGAGTTCTGGCTAATTCTGTGCCCAAGGATATAAGCACCTTGAAAGGAAGCACCTTAGAAGTTAATTGACAAAGCCACACTACACTCAAAAGTTTAATCCAACTTCAAGCTCCCATTATACCATATAGCTAGGAATGAGAAAAACAAGCCATAGACACTGGGTTTTTAATCGTGCTAGTCAGCTTAAATCAGATCCCCTTTGCTTCTTTTGTGCCCTTGTTTGGAGGCCATAACCCTGCCTCTCAATCCCTGACTCTGCTTTGTTTTTAATATTTGTATCCATTCCTTTTCCTCTTTAAATTATTGCATAGCCTTGATTTATCCACAGGAACATCAATTCTTTCTGGGAATGTGCGTTTATACTCTTTTCCTTCCCTAGAACATCCCTAGGACACCTGGAGAGGAAAATCAAAACACATTCCTGAAGCACAACCTAGCACTCCTTCTGGCCCTATTCTAGCTTTGCAGCATAAGGTGTGTTTCAACATTTATATTATTTCTTCTTATATCTTCTGCTTTTCCTTATGGTAAGAGAGAGGACATGGAAAAAATCTTCCTCTTTTTGTTCTGGAAGGCTGAAAGGCCAAAGAAGCCTCCCTTCTCTTTAGCTTTCTGTTGCTGAGGGAATCCTAGAAGAAAAAAGGAAGTATTGGAAAGAAGATTCTTCCAAAGGATTTTGATGTCAAACCACTTGGGATCCTACAACTAGACACAGTGGTAGTTAAGGGATACAGTTTCAAATATCTTCATATTCCACAAAATCACTGCTTCAACCAAATTTGGCCATTTTGTTAAATGTATTTGTATAAGAAATTTTCTGATTTTATTAACACATTGTGGTAGGTATTAGGGCTGTTCACAATTTGGGGCAAGGGCTGGAGGGCACTCTCCTCCTATGGGCCTTGGATGTGGCCAGATGACTTCCTTTTGCCAGTGAAATATGAGTTGAAGTGATACCTACCAAGGCTGAAGCTCTAAGAGGCTAGCAGATCTTGGCCACACCATGTTTTCCCTCTGCCACAGAGCCTGGGAAAATTATAGGCATTAGCTGTTTTGTTAGCCTACCTATCAGAGAAGCATGACAACAATGTGGAAGCAGCATTCCTAGATAAATAGCTCACAGTGATCAGAGAGCAGAATGCAGAAATAAATACTTGCAGTTTTACACCACTTGGATTTTGTGGTTGTTGTATAAGTCAGTGTTCTCCAAAGAAACAGAGCCAATAGGATGTATATGGAAAAAAACTATTTTAAGGAATTGGCTCATACAGTTGTGGAGTCTCACAAATCCAAAATCTGAAGTGCAGGCTGGCAGGTTGGAGATTCAGCTAAGAGTTGATATTAGAGTCTTGGGTCAAAATCTATATGGCAGGCCAGCAGGGTGGAAACTCAGGCGGGATTTCTATATGAGTGGTGAGGTAGAATTCCATATTCTCCAGGAAACCTCAGGTTTTGCTTCTCCAGGAAAATTCAATTGATTGGATAAGATCTGCCACATTATGGAGGATAATCTGCTTTACTTATATTCAACTGATTGCAAATATTAACTACATCTACAAAATATCTTCATAGCAACATCTGGAGTAGTATTTGACCAAACAGCTGGGCACCATAATGTAGCCAAGTTGACAGGTAAAATTAACCATTATGGTTGTTTTTTATTATAGCATAATCCAGCTCAAAATGACTGATAAATACAATTCTTGTAGAACTTTTAGAAGTTACAAAACAATATTTAAAAATAACAATTACTCCTATTTGCTATAAATATCTGTTATAAACAATTCAGTGTACTTTCAGTCATTTTCCTATGCAAAAATTTTTGCCCTCTACATTTAAAAAAATTAGTTGAAAGCAAATTATAGTGTATTAATGAATCCTTTGGTACCTGAATGGTTTATATGAATAGAAAGCAACCCAGTATTATATGACTTTGTTAACATCCAATGTATTAATTAATAAAAATAAACATTTTACTAAATATATACATACCACTTGCACAACCAATAATATTCATTTAACACATTAGGCTTTTCCAATATTTATGCCTTAATTACAAATCCAATCAACTCTCCTAGTCACAAAATATGCAAATTAAATATACTAGATTATTCTAAATATTTTAATCATCATTTCTCTCAGACAAAATCCTCACGTTATTATAATCATAAAGCCAACAGTACACTTATATTAAAATCATTTAAAGGTGCTAAACATAGTGAATTTCTATTTATTTTTCTACTATCATTTTTTCTTATTCTGATTCTGATTTCTTATTCTCCCAAGAGCTACGATTTTATTTCACCAACATAAAAAGAGGGTTTGATTTGGGACAGAAGATGATGAGTGAAGATTTAGAAGTGGAGAACAAGTCTTGGGTGTGTCTACCAAAAAGAACAAATATTTGTTTTCAGTATCTTGATATTTTTATACATTAGATGAAAGCCTTTTTTTGCAACTGCTGCTTCTGAGTGGGTACTGTTCAGCTAAATCCAAAGGTGTTTCTCAATTATTTCACTGGAATTGCAATTTTTCTTTCTTATCAACTACTAAGACATACAATGTTATGTCATAGGCATTGTTTCCATGGCTATTAACTTTTTTGAAACGTAATTGTCATAACTGTATAAAATTATATGGTAAGAGCACAACATAGTTTTGACAAAATTTATGTATATCACAAAGCAGGTGATGTCTTTGGTGTTTTTTTGCTAACAATTTTCAACGCAACTTTTTATGTGAAATAAAATGTCAGCTAAAAATATCCCAACAGAATGAATTAATATCTACCACCAAAGGCTTTTTATTTTTATCTTTTGTCTGTAGAGTATTGTACATGTTTATTTGTATTTTTTTTGTTTTTGTTTTTTACTAAATTGATTGGCAGTTTGAAGTTGTTTAGGATTGACCAGTGAGTCTTCATTCTAATCCTATGTGTGTAGTAGGTATAAAAGTTAATAAATGCTTTTAAAAATTATCACTAAAATGAAAACAATGAAAAGAAAGAGAAAAATTCCAGATTTGAACAATTAGAAAGATTTACAGATAGCTGAAAACTAACTTCAAGATATGGAATAAACGTAAAGTCCTCTATAAAGCTACACATTTTAGAAAGTCATAACAAAAACATCAATAGGAAATATTTAGAACTTGATAAGGTCTGAAATTGATCTAGAAGAAAAAAGTAAGCAAAATAGACAGTACAGTACATTTTTCAATAGAATGTAACAGTATTAAAATACGGTATTAAGTATACAAATTAAAACAGTCTGGGAATGGTAAAGGAAAAGAAAAATAGACCAATCACAAAGGTACATTAAAATTTTATATAAGAGATGGATTTTTTAATCCATAGCATTTGGACAAATGTCTGGATACCTGGGGACAACTGAGCAGATTATATTACTACCTCATGGTTTATAACAAAACAAATTCCAGGAAGAATAAAATTAAATGTATTTTTAATGAAGCAATAAAAGTGCTATAAGATGTTATTAAATATTTATATCTTGTGGCAGGGCATGAGTTTCTAAGTGTTTTATATCTGGCACCAAAGGTGGAAACCACAAAGAGGGATATTAATGTTTTAACATAAACATTTATAAAAACAAGAATATCTATAAATAACATTTAAAAGTTAAAGGCATAATCTTCAAAAATGTAAAGGTCATGAAAGACAAGGAATGACAGGGGGACTGCCACAGACAGGAAGGGATCAAAAAGATATGAAAACAAAGTGCAATGTGGAATCCCAGAATGAAAAATGACACTAACTGAAAGTGGATAAAATCCAAATAAATTGTGTACTTTAATGGAATTGTACCAAAGTTAAGTTCTTGGTTTTGATTACTGTTCTGTGGTTATTAAAATAACAAAGGGGAAGCTGATGTAGGGCATATGGGAGCTCTCTGTATGATTTTTGCAACTACTCTATAAATCTCAACTTATCATAACAGAAAAAGTTGGGAGAAAATCATTAAAAGCAAATGACAAAGTGTGAAGATTATTTTTAAATGAGTCATGAGAGATCAATGGAACAGGATAGAAAGCTGGAGATAAACCTACACACATATGGTCACCTTATTTTTGATAAAGGATGCAAGAATATACAATAGGGAAAAGACAGCCTCTTCAATAAGTGGTGCTGGGAAAACTGGACAGCTACATGTAAAAGAATGAAATTAGAACACTCCCCAGCACCATACACAAAAATAAACTCAAAATGGATTAAAGACCTAAATGTAAGGCCAGACACCATCAAACTCTTAGAGGAAAACATAAGCTGAACACTCTGTGACATAAATCACAGCAAGATCCTTTTTGACTCACCTCCTAGAGAAATGGAAATAAAAACAAAAATAAATAAATGGGACCTAATGAAACTTAAAATATTTTGCACAGCAAAGGAAAACATAAACAAGATGAAAGGACAACCCTCAGAATGGGAGAATATATTTGCAAATGAAGCAACTGACAAAGGATTAATCTCCAAAATTCACAAGCAGCTCATGCAGCTCAATATCAAAAAAAGAAACAACCCAATCCAAAAATGGGCAGAAGACCTAAATAGACATTTCTCCAAAGAAGATATACAGATTGCCAGAAACGCATGAAAGGATGCTCAAAATCACTAATCATTACAGAAATGCAAATCAAAGCTACAATGTGGTATCACCTCACACTGGTCAGAATGGCCATCATCAAAAAATCTACAAACAATAAATGCTGGAGAGGGTGTGGAGAAAAGGGAACCTTCTTACACTGTTGGTGGGAATGTAAATTGATATAGCCACTATGGAGAAGAGTATGGAGCTTCCTAAAAAAACTAAAAAGAGAACTACCATACAACCCAGCAATCCCACTACTGGTTAAATACCCTGAGAAAATCATAATTCAAAAAGTGTCATGTACCACAATGTTCACTGCAGAACTCTTTACAATAGCCAGGACATGGAAGCAACCTACATATCCATCAACAGATGAATGGATAAAGAAGATGTGGCACATATATACAATGGACTATTACTCAGCCATAAAAAGAAATGAAATGAGTTATTTGTAGTGAGATTGGTGGACCTAGAGTCTGTCATACAGAGTGAAGTAAGTCAGAAAGAGAAAGACAAATACCGTATGCTAACACATATATATGGAATCTAAGAAAAAAAAAATGTCATGAAGAACCTAGGGGTAAGACGGGAATAAAGACACAGACCTACTAGAGAATAGACTTGAGGATATGGGGAGGTGGAAGGGTAAGCTGAGACAAAGTGAGAGAGTGGCATGAACATATATACATTACCAACTGTAAAAGAGATAGCTAGTGGGAAGCAACTGCATAGCACAGGGAGTCCAACCCAGTGCTTTGTGACCATCTAGGAGGGTGGGATAGGGAGGGTGGGAGTGAGATGCAAGCGGGATGGGATTGGGGATATATGTATACATATAGCTGATTCACTTTGTTACACAGCAGAAACTAACACAACAATGTAAAGCAATTATACTCCAATAAAGATGTTAAAGAAAGAAGATGTAGTATATACACACAAAGGAATATTACTCAGCCATTAAAAAGGATGAAATTTTGCCATTTACAGCAACATGGATGGACTTGGAGGGCATTATGCTAAATGAAATAAGTCAAACAAAGAAAGACAAATACTGTACAATATCACTTATATGTGGAATCTAAAAAATACAACAAACTAGGGAATATAACCCAAAAGAAGCAGACTAACAGATATAGAGAACAAACTAATGGTTACCAGGGAGAATGGGGGGAGGGACAACTTAGGGGTAGGGGAGTGAAAGGTACAATCTGTTCGTGTAAGATGTAAGATAGACTCAAAAATGTATTGTACAACATAGGGAATATAGGCAATATTTAATAATAACTATAAATGTAGTTTAACCTTTAAAAATTGTGAATTACAATATCGTACACCTGTAACTTACATAATATTACTGTACATCAGCTATACTTCCAAAAAACTGTTTCATATCCATATTCAAAAAGAATACCATAATAGATAAATGATTCAATGAAACCACAGATAAATCACAGGAGAAGAAATATAAATTAATAATAAATATATTAAAATATTTCATCTCAAATAAATGTCATTATTAAATGCCATTTTCATCCACAATATTGGCAGATGTTTTAAAATATAAATATCCAGTCTTAGTTGGATGTGGATAAATATGAAATCTTGTATTCTGCTAGTGGAAGAAGAAATTAATATCTTTCTAAGTTTATTTTGGAATTATCTATCCAAGCCTTCATCATCTCAGTGATTTTTCCCAAGGCAATAACTGTTGATGGACAGAAAGCTCTAGAGCCACAACAGCGTAGGATTGCTAAAAGAGCAAAAATCGGATATAGCTTCTAAATAGCTTCTAATATAAGACTGATAAAATAAATAATGATTGATTCATAAATGGAAAACTAGACAATCATTAAAAATGATAATGCAGAGTAAAAGTTAAGGATATAAAATATTAATAATATTTTGATATGTAAAAATTCTGATGTTAAGAATATCTTTACTTTTGTTTTTCTGAAAAAAAAATCAAACTTTTATTTTTTAATTTAAAATTAATATTTAGAATATTGCAGCCAGAAGACAAAAGAACACAGAATTCCTATGGCAAATCAGACTGGAAAATAGAGAAAAAAGAGCAAAATTTATGTCAACTGAGTTGAATAAGAACAGTAGTGAGTGGATTAGAGTGATTCAGAACTGGTCCATGCCTGGAGAGTATCTGCCAGGTATCGTTGATACTTGATAACTGATATGTATTGATATTATGAGGAAACACAGCTGAAAGAAGTCAGGCTGTATAAGGAAGCAAGTAACTGGGGGTGTTTGGCACAGGGCATGTCACAACATGACCAATAACTTACAGACTTTAAAAAAAATTATCATCATTGCCTTCATCATTGTCATAACTATTACAATCAAATTGAGGCCCAAAGAGGTTAACTGACTTGCTCAAGACCACCTAACTAGGAAAGAATCCCTGTGCTAATTTGAATTCTAATCTATTCAACTCCAAGGCCTCTGATGCCCATTTAGAAAATTTGGGGCAAGGGAATACCAGCATCAGAATGCAAAAAATGAAGTGTTGCAACTCCACCCAGTTTAGGAATCTGGAATTCCTGTTCCAACACTTTTTTTTATAGCAATTTCACAGATGTTGTTTAGTGCTAAGCATGGAGACCACAGGAAAGGGTGGCCAGTGGAAATAGCTTCCACTGAATAATCATATTTTTCATTTAGGATTTTTTATTTAAAATGCTGTCAAGGGACTTACCTGGTGGCGCAGTGGTTAGGAATCCACCTGCCAATGCAGGGGACACGGGTTCGAGCCATGGTCCAGGAAGATCCCACATGCCACGGAGCAACTAAGCCCATGTGCAGCAACTACTGAGCTTGTGCTCTAGAGCCCACAAGCCACAACTACTGAAGCCTGCTCACCTAAAGCCCATGCTCTGCAGCCACAATGAGAAGCCCGCACACCACAACAAAGAGTAGCCCCCGTTTACTGCAGCTAGAGAAAGCCCTCGTGCAGCAGCAAAGACCCAATGCAGCCAAAATTAATTAATTAAATTTTAAAATAAATAAATAAAATAAAATGCTCTCAACCTGTAATGTTACTAATCTGACCAAGAAGGAGGATCTCATACTTATCATTTGTTTACTCAAGTAATAAATATTTCTTGAGCATAATAATAATAATACTTAATAATACTTAACAATATTAATAATATTTCTATGTACTAGACTCTACTATTACCATGATAAGTTAGACCCATGATCACTACTTCTAGGTAAATCAATCTATTTCTAGTTTCATTTTGTTTCTCTTGTTTTATTCACCTTTGTACTCTTGTTTATCTTATTTCTACTGGTTAGGTCAAATGGCTACTCATTTCTTCCTGTAATTTGGGATTTCCAGTGAACTCTTGCTTTGATTTATAGTTAACTTCTTTTTCTGAACACAATAACCAGACACATATTTAATTTTTTTTAATGACGGAGGCTATTCCCTTGATCAAGATATTCTCTTTCATCCGTGAGTTGTCTCTTTCCCCAGCACAGCTAGACCAATTAAGACGTTTCCTTCCCCACATTCCCCCACTCCCTGAAATCTGTAAAAGGCACTTACTTATCTTCCTTCATTTGCCTCCTCAAACTGTTGAGCTTGCTGTTCTTTTAGTACTTTTAGCCTGAGACTAAATTAGGATTTCCTCTGCCATCTATCTCTTCTAGTTCAATAAGTTTTACTCTGTGCTTAAATTCCACATTCCCAGTCACTCTGATTATCCACTTAGATTTTGACTATAATGATTGCAAAACTTATCACCTTTGTTCTCTTTTCAACTCATATTCCACTGTCTCCAAGTCTCAATCCTGATTTATTTGCTTTTTGTTTGGAGTTCCTACATAAATATTCTTTCAAGTGGGATAGATGAGTGGTAAGTATTCTTTGATATCTTGAATATACTGACATATTTTTTTCTTATCCATAAAATTAAATGTTGTACTTGGGTTGCTGTCCTCTTTTCTAGCTAACTATTCTGTACCTGCTACTCCACCAGTTTCTAGCTTCCAGTGTTTCATACGAGAATCAGATGCTGATTTGATTTTTTCTATCTTCTCTCATCATCACTATCTAAAATTCAGTGGGTACTTTTCCATCTTCATAATAAATTGTTGATTTATTTGTTGTTTTTCTCCAATTATTTTGTTTTCTCCTTTGGAAAACTGATTATTTTAGCATGCTGGATACCCTGGCTCCATTCTCCAAAACTCATTTCCTTAATAATGTCCATCTCTTGCTATGTTTTTATAGAAAGTAGAAAGTTCCTATGAAATCTTTCATAGGCAGACATGGCATGAAATGAAGAGTATTCCCCCACTTTCTGAAAGTTCGCTTTATGGCACTTTGTTTCTATGAAAGACCTACATTGGTATAATAACAGCTTTTTTCATAAAAATGAATATTCTCTTCGAATTTCTTTTGGTTAGAGAAAACAGGTACTAATGTAGATCTTTTGCGAAAGCAAAATGGTGGTAACATGAACTTTCAGAAAAAGGGGGGGGGGGTACCTGTATTTATTCCAAGCCCTAACTAAGGTCTCAGCTATGACCCTCCTTTTCTTCTACTTGACTAGATGCTTTTTTAGTTCCCAAGTCATGTTTATAAATATAAAAAGATTAAGGATTTTTTTTGTATTTGACTCCTTATATGTGATCTTTTACATAAAAAAAAAGTTGTCTAACTTCTCTTGCAGTATCATTCCTCTGGGAGCCACCTGTTCTGTGTCTTCTGTTTGTTCTTTCTCCCTCTGTTTGCTGACTTTATTTGCCTGATCAGTGGATCTCAGGTAGAAATGTTCAGGTGCCCTAAGTGGCATCAGCCCTTTCATTGGCAAGAAGCACAGAGGTCTCTACACTTGTGACCTGGGCCACACAAATGCCATCAGAAGGAGCCCTCTCTGCTTTACTATCCCCCAAGCTACCAGGCTGCCAAAAGCTGACAAATTGAAGCTGGCACTGGCCCAACTTCAGGTGAAGGGGAGATCAAAGTCACCTGTTGGACTTTGCCAAATCTCTTGATACTCAAAACACAGTCCTTGGAGAAGCAGTGAATTGAAAAGTAAAAACCTTAGAGCAGGAGCTGGTTAGTGAAGCTCAATGATCCTTAACATGTTTGACAATTACTCCTACCAATCAGATTGGATTGATTCGAGTTTTGTATTATGCCCCAGCACATAGACATACACTTGTCACAGTTGAGCCCTATCTGCCTAAAATGATAACTAAGGAAATAGCGTACAATTAGTGTAATATATAGTATACTCTATGAGCCCCAGGATTATCAAATCATCATGTTCCACAGATAATTTGAGATTCACAATTGTAGTAATGCTTTCCAATGTCTGTAGGATTATGGGATTTATAATATCTTATAGATTTTTTGGAATGAACAGATCCTTAGGAAGCCAACTTAATAAAACTTTGTCATTATTCCTGAAATAATGAACCCAACTCATATTTTCATCAATGATTGCCTTCAAATATAAAAAAGTATAATTTTAATAGGCTTAAAGAATCTTATGGAATTGAAATTGAGCTGAAAGGCACTCAAAAGGTCAAAGTTCTAAAAATCAATGGAACTTCCCAAAACACCATCACAAAGTTCCTCCTTCTTTCAATCTTATAGTTAGACATTATACAGCTCTCCATGGTTCTGTTTTTTCTTCTCCATGGAAAGGGCCATTTAATGATGCACTTTAATTCCTTTTGTTTTAAGATATTTTAAAAAGTCAAATCAGGAACATTTCTGCTATGTAGATGTTAAATAATCTAATATCTTTCATCCAATGAAGGACAGAATGGAGGAAACTTATTTGAATACATTTAAATGTAAATTATGTATTTGATAAGAGGATGTTAGGTATGCTAGAACTGGAGCCTTTTGTAGTTTTCATAGACAAGTGCAAAATGTCCCAGGATGACAAGAGCCCACACAAGGTTGATATAGTACCAGATAAAGCCTAAAAGAAGACACATTTTTAGTCTTCACTTTTCCCATCTCTCCTGATAATGCCTCAATCATTATTTTTTGTAGCATTTGGATTGTTTTGGTGATTGGAGAGGGGCAAGTTATAAGAAATTTTGATATAAATAACAACTAAATAAAAATAAAATTTAAAGCAAAAAAAAAAAAAAAACCCCCTTCAAACTAAATGTGCTACATTTCTTTGCCTTCCACCATAAAACTGGTATGTGAAACTTTCCTAAGATTTCTCAAGCCACCCTAGTCCATCATTTCTTTTATACCATGTGGCATAAGAAAGACATTTAGCAGGGCTTCTCTTGGCAGTAAAAACATAATACCTCTGAATTATCCATATGGTCCTTTAAACCATGGGACAACTAGTACCAGCCCATTCCATGGTCTTTGCAGTGCTCGAAATCAAATGCACCATAGAACACTCACTGCACCTCCATAATTCCACCTATATTATATTTTAGTCCCTGATTCTCTGGATATGTCTTACTGTTCAAGTACAGAAATCACAGTTTCCATGGGTGGAAAATAAGATAAAATAGAAAGGTAGGAGGGCAAGTTTGGTGACATACCCTCTCCTCATGTCTCTAAGCCTAAAATTTCTCTCTTTTGTTATATGAAAATAGATGCTTCAGGCAAAACTGAACTGTGCTTTTACACAACCTACTTCTTTCTTCTGCTCCTCCATTCCTGATCTTCAGGCTCTAGAAACATTTCCATGCCCCCCAATTTATTTCCTGTTTCTTCTTTTCTCAGTCACTATACTCGGTGCACTGTACTCAATCAAAGTGAGGCCTCAGCCTATATTTTCTAAAGTGTCGAAGATGGGAAGACCTATAGAATTTATCTGAGTCCAGATTCCTCTTCCTTCTATGAGGATTTTGTAGTCCAGAGTGGAAAATTCATTAGATCAAGGTCACAAAACCATACTTTAGCCAGCACTACACCCTGGGTCTTCTAACTTTCACTCAGTTTCTTCTTGTATTACCTTCTTGCCTTGTCATAATGGAAAAAAAGATATGAGTTAACATGTGATCTGTCATATAAAATAATTTTTTCATTATAATCTTATAATTTTTTAAAATTAGGATTTAGGGATCTGACTCCCAGTCCCCTGCTTCCACTCTCCAAAAGGCTAGTATAGAAGTAATTAGACAGAAAAGTACTCTTCTGATCTTCACTATTTATTGACATTTAGAAACATTTGACCAAGGAGAAAGATGTCATTTTCTCAGGAACACAATCCTTTGAACCCAACAAATATGTTTGAAGGCTTAATTCAAATATCAAGTCATGTGCATTGGAGATATAAACACAAAGCGAACAACTTGAAAAGGGACTATTCTCTCTGAGGATTCAACTTCTGTTAATGGAAAAGACTGTCTCACAAATAGGAGCTTTTTGTTACTAAGGGAAGCCAATGTTAGAATGAAGTCCTTGGGGATGAGAAAGAATGAGTGGAACAGTTCTTTGGCAAGACTGCCTGAGGGATTTGGCTTCTTGACAGTGAAAATAGGCCTCAAGTAAATAAATTATGCAGGTTGGGACAGCCTGAATCTCAGCCGTCCTTGATGGAGCCATGTGGGAAAGAACATCTAGACATCAGAAATCAGGTCATTGCTTTTATAACTCCCTATTTAAAAACTGCTAACAGTAATACCTGCAGTGGACTCTAATGTAAAGCTGTGGGACATCAGTCAAGTTGACTTCAGCAGTTGTAGAACACAGATGTTTTGACTAGCTGAAAATGACTGATGATTTCAAATAGCATCACCATTTGGAAAAATACTACTTGTTGATTAGAAAGCACAGTTACTCATACTTTTAAAAAATGCTTTGTAATAGGGGAAATTCAACAGCCAATAAACTTGCATCTGCTATGCATAAGTTCTACAGTGATAAGCCTTCTCAGGGCCTCCAAGGTGGGGGAGAGGGAATCCTCCTTTTAAAAGTTTCTGGTGTCTCAATTTATAGTTAAGGAACATTAAAGGAACACATTAAGCAAAACCATGAGCTAGTATTAGTTAAGTGGCTAGCTGTAATCAAGAAAGATAGTAAATATTTTAGGTTTCAAAACTCTGAAACATTGGACCAAAAAAATGTCAACTGTAGTAAGAATCAATGTAAAGTCATGCAGTTTGGTTCTAAATGTTCACTGTTCAACTATAGTTTGAGGGAGTCTTTAGATCCCAAAAGAGTTCTTCGTAGGACATTTAGTTTAGTACAAGAACAATATAATCTAATAATATAGTGAAATACCTAAATTAGCCAATGGAGTCTTTATTTCTTGGATAGAAATAAAATTTCAACAAGTGAAGAAGTGATATTTCCATTTTTATTCCTGAACTTGTTTAAACTATACCTCACACATTGCATTGATTTTTTAACAGGTGCAAACATTTTACATACATTCTCAATTAATTCCCATGAAATCTATTAGGTAGTATTATCTCTAGTCCCATTTTACAGATGAGGAAACAGACCCTAGAACATTGAACAACTTGCCTGAGATTACACAGATAGTAGATACCAGAGCTGGGATCCAACCCAAGTAAGACCACTTCTAGAACCTGTAATTGGAAGGCAATAATTTTAGTCTCAAATTTGAAAAAGCAGTTATATGAGGAACAGTAGAAAGGAATGAAACATTGTATTCTGGCTAACGTAAGGGGAAGAACTATAACTTTCTTCAACCATCTGAAGTGATCCCATAGGAAAGAAGAAACTCCTTTGGAATACAGAACTAGAATCAGTGGGTAAAAGTGACAGAAGTTCAGATTCTGAACGAAGGTGATTCCTATGGCAATTTGGCTTATCAACAAAGAATGATGGACTATCATAAAAAATATAGTGATATTAGCAAATGGTTTCAACCAGAAATTACTGTTAGGCTCTCAGAGAATCACAGCAGAGGACATTCTGGTATAGGACATTTTAATATTAGAGTTGATGAAAAAATAGGGGGAGAGAGAGTGTTCCCTTAAAAATCCCTTAAAAGTGGTTCCTAAGCTTTCTGGTTGAGAGCAAACTTTCAGTTGGCTACCCAAATGTTTCTTCTCTATACTGATAGTTTTCAGAAATGCAGATAGGCTAACATTGGGATGGGTATCTGTACCAAGAAAAACAATCCGGAGGAAAATAAGAAACACTACAGTCATTAAATAAATACCTTTCCTCTAACCATAGACCCATCCTGTTGTGGGGTCCTGAGGAGCAAAGACTGGTAGAATATTTTACCCAAAACTTACAGGGATGCAGAAAATAGCAGAGTTAGGATGAATACAGATATCAGTCCTAATTAGGAACCTGCACTGGAGAGTGAATTTTGAATGGGTTTTCAAAATCATGGGATCAGAAGCAGACAAAACTGGGGGCAGCAGTGGAGAGAAAAGCCAGCCAAGGAGTGAGCAAGAAAGAGTAGACTCAGAGTAGAGAGAGAGCAGAACTAAGCACTACTGGTTTTCTAAGTGGGGCTTTTTCTGTGTGCAGCTACATGAGAAATTACAACATTTCTGGACAATGAGTCAGGTAGTAGTGTTGTCTTTGGCTTTTTTGTCCAAAAGAAGAGAGTAAACCTAAAACAAGAGATCTGTAGGTGCTTCTAAAATGATGAACCAATTAATTTGTTATTTATTCTGCAACCAATTTGAGGCATCACAAGAGATATAAATGCAACTCATTCTCCTTTGCTTGCTCCCTTCCTTTTTTCCTGCAAAATATGTATAAATTATTCTAAAATATATGGAATTAAAAATTAATAAACAGAAACCTCAATTAAATAGAGTCGGGAGACCAGAAGGAAAAGCTCTCATGCTCTGAGACAATAGCAGAGCCCAAAAAGGAGAGGAAAGACTCCCATCCTGGCAACAACTCAGCCAATGAAAAGCCAGACTGTTTACTTCCAACTTCTTTTTCCCCTCTATAAAAGAGTTCTCCGGGCTTCCCTAGTGGTGCGGTGGTTGAGAGTCCGCCTGCCGATGCAGGGGACACAGGTTCATGCCCGGGTCCGGGAAGATCCCACATGCCGCGGAGCGGCTGGGCCCATGAGCCATGACCGCTGAGCCTGCGCTTCCGGAGCCTGTGCTCCACAACGGGAGAGGCCACAACAGTGGGAAGCCCGCGTACGGCAAAAAAAAAAAAAAAAAAAAAGAGTTCTCCTTCCCTTGCCCTGTGGGATGTGTGTGTGGCTCACCGTGATTGCAGACCTCTAATTACAATTCTCTGCTGATCCTGCATAAACCCATCTTTGCCGGAGAAATATATGACAGTCTGCTTGTTTCAGGTTAACATAAGAAAGTCCCAATTTTTTATTTTTAAATTAAATCCAGATTCATACCCATCAACAAGATTAGCGAAAAAAAATTGTTATTGTTAAGAATCATCCTCCCCTATGCCCAGTGTGGTAAAAGAATATCCAGCATTGAGTCCCAGAAAAAGAAGAAATAAGCTAATTCTAGTTCTCAATTCACTGGGGTCACACGTATTAATAATTATTTATAAATCCTGGTACCCATGTGAAAGTGGGGAGCTCTGCAACAGTCCCATTACTTCATGAGGAGAAACATGAGAAGCTGCCCAAAGCCCCTAAAGCTTAGTACCCAGGTGCCATAGGGAAGTGCCCTCCAATCCCTTTTGCAGGGGAAGTCTACAGTAGAAATTAAACACAGACAGCAATATTTTTTCAATCAGTATAATTGTTTCCTGCCTACCTTTCCTCTTCTTTTCCTTCTGTCCTATCTAATTTCAAAAAGAATTTATAATCCCCAGGGACTTCCCTAGTGTCACAGTGGTTAAGAATCCACCTGCCAATGCAGGGGACACGGGTTCGAGCCCTGGCCCAGGAAGATCCCACAAGCCGTGGTGGAACTAAGCCTGCGTACCACAACTACTGAAGCCCACGTGCCTAGAGCCCGTGCTCCGCAACAAAGAGTAGCCCCCGCTCACCGCAACTAGAGAAAGTCTGCGTGCAGCAACGAAAACCCAACACAGCCAAAAATAAATAAATAAATAAATAAAAAGAATGTATAATCCCTTAACGAAAAAACACAGATGTAGCAAGACCCAACTTCTTGAAACCAGAGGAAATTTCAAAAGACTTGTTATGAAGGATTAGGTATGAATGAGGTATTTGAATATAAGTAACGGGACAGAGGGAGTGATGGCAAGGCACATATCAAGATGAGCACCGCGTGGCCTCTGTCTCAAGGAACTTACATTTTACCAGAGGAAATACCAATAATAATAATCTGTTGAGTTTTTACAGTAGGTAAGCTTATGAATTGTTCTAGTATCCAAGTCCTTCGCTTGCACCTACAGTGCCCTTATGCAAATTACAAAAAAGTGCCCCATCTAGGTGTATACATTACAAAAGTGTCTCTCTTCCTCCCAACCTGTCTCAAACAGAGTTCCTCATCTGAACAACAAAACACCAAAAATGATTTCAGTGACTCTTTTCTCAGTTCTCCCAAGAATGGTACATGCATGGTACCATTCTAGATGCATAGCAGATATGTTAGTTTATTGCATACAATGGATGTCTTAGAGCATAGAGCTTGATTTTTTCATGGAACTCCAAATGAGAAAGATTGCTAGACTCAGATTTAGACTGGATTTAGCACCTACTCTTTTCCTCATCAGCACAGTTGAATACAGTGGCCCTAAGAGTTGCTTTGGTTTAATAGTATTCTGACTTGAATTCAGGTTATTAACTAGAAGTTAAATCATGACCCTCTCGTTGCCTCTTATGTAATAAGAGCCAAAAGTAAGTATAAAGTACTACATATACTACCGAAGTTAAAGAATGTTTTTAGTCCAAAAGCCAAAAAATACTTCATAAAGAAGTTAATATTTAATATTTTAGCCCTGACTCTGTGATATGATTAATATATTGAGATGGGGAAGGACAGTCCTGGTAAAAGGCATTGAAGTTTGGATGTATCTAAATTGGGCAAAGGTGGAAATTTAATGACGGAGGGTACAGCGTGACCATATGGTGTGGGAGCTCAAATGCAGCTGAGACATTTGGGAGGCAATAGAGACATCATCAGAAATGAGTGCTGGGAAGAAACTGGCACTAGAGTGTATAATAGATTCAATGACCTAAATGCTTGTAATATCTTTAAGGTCATGTACCTGTAGCATACTAGTTAAGGTTATGGTAAGCAGTAATAAATCTGCTGAGATCTTAGTAAAAATTAATGTAGACTCAAAGGAAGAGAGATGAGTGGGAAAGCACTGGTTAGGAGCAACATCTGTAATCAGACAGACTGGATTGACATCTCTGCTTCTCTCCTTATTACTAATGTGAATTGACAAATTGTGCTTTCAGCCTCAGTTTCCTCATTAATAAAATGTATTTAAAATTTTTTAAATACCTGACTCATGGTTGTTTTAAGGTTTAAAATGCATCATACATATGATGCCCATATTGCAAGTTCTCAGTTCTCAGTTAGCAATCTACTTTCCCATGTGATTGAATCTAGGAGATGGAGAAAAAGGCTGAAGGAACAGTCAGAGATAACTTACAACTCTCAAGCATTTATAATTGGGAGAATGATGGTACCACTAATAAAATCAGGGCTATCAGCCAGTGGTAAGTTCAAGTTTGAAAGAACAGAAAACAACATGGTACAAGGTGATCTCACCTCTCCAACACAAACACTTAGTGCCATACAGCCCATCCAGGAGAAGTCAGAGCTCCAGTAAAAAGCCAGCACTCTAGTCTTCTGTGACCCTGTGGTCTCAGGACTCTAGCTCTTAACTATTCAAAATGTGGTCTCAGGACTAGCAACATTTAAGCCACCTAGGAGCTTGTTAGAAATGCAGTAGCTTTGGCTTCTCTGCAGACTAACTGAATCATAATCTGCATTTTAACAAGATTCCATGCTGATTAGTATGCAAAATATGTTTCTAGAGACACTGCTCCGGCCTACACTGGGGATAGGAAGAGGGAATGCCAGTTAATTAGATGGCTGAATCTCAATTGTTTACTCTTTAGACTAATCTGATTAAAGGAATTTTATTGTGCTTGTTGACTACATGAATAAAGAATCATAAAACAAAGTCTCACTTTGCTTCAGTTTGTTCTATTTTCACTTTATGGATCCTTTATAGGTCTGGAGAAGAGACTACAAATAGATGTTATACTGTTGGAACTAAAACCATTATGGAACTAAAACAGTCACATATTTAAATTCCACAAAATAATAAAAATTATCACTAAGTGATGGCAGTTTCCCTCATTTAGAGAAGATGGCTTGGCTCTTAGCATTATGTTCAGGTTTTGAAATAAAAACTCTGATTCAATTACTCAAACCATATGTGATATTTTATTTAGAAATTTTGCCATTGTAAACCATGCAGCTTTCTTTTGTATGTTTCATGTATAATATATACCAGAGCTTTATATAAAGCACATTTTTTTGACAGTGGTAATTTAGAAGACATTTTTATTAAAATGCCACACTAAAACATCTGGAATTGCTCAAAATCATAGTGGAAGTATTTATTTTTATTGTCACAGCAGATTATCTCTGTTACATATTTTGCAATGCATTCAATTCTGATTCATAAAAATTACTTCAGAGACAGTTTCTCGGTTTTTTTTTTTTTTTTTGGTGGTATGCAGGCCTCTCACTGTTGTTGTGGCCTCTCCCGTTGCCGAGCACAGGCTCCGATGCGCAGGCTCAGCGGCCATGGCTCACGGGCCCAGCCGCTCTGCGGCATGTGGGATCTTCCCGGACTGGGGCACGAACCCGCGTCCCCTGCATCGGCAGGGGGACTCTCAACCACTGCGCCACCAGGGAAGCCCCAGTTTCTTGTTTTTCCTCATGCATAAGGAGAATAGAAAAAATTTAAATGTAGATACTAAACGCTAGAGTTAGATTTGGGAGTACATATTAGATTAATCCATAGTCATCACTTCATATTTTTTGTTTTAAACAGTCAAAAATCATTATCCATGTTTATCTTCTACATAACTGAATACCTAATTAATTCAAGAGATATTTATTAAATACCTACTATGTGTAAGGGTCCTAGAGCCTGAGCATTGGGCACTAAAGATGCAATGGCAAGCAGGAAAACACATGTTAATTTCCCTGGGGGAGTTTACAGAAATTGCACAGATAATGCACAAGGGCAACTATGAGAAATGTACATGATGCAGTGAGACTATACATTCTGGGCATTTGATTTTTTCTGTAGGTGCCATTGTGAAGAGGCAATGATGCTGGTAAGAGAAAGCAGCAGTCACTTTAGGTGTCAAGGGTCAAGGAGGAAGAAGGAGCCAAAGAAAGTGCATTCCAGGTGCAAGGAACAATATAAGCCCTGTGGCATGACGCATTAAAGGAAATGAAAGAAGGCATCACTGTGAGAGAAGTGCAGGGAATGGAGAGCAGCATGGGATGCATGAGGTTGGAGCAGTGGGCAGAAGTGAGACCAAGCAGGACATTGTAAACATGTTAAGGATTTTACTACTTCATCCTGAGGATTATAACAAGCTTGATTTAAGCAAAAAGATGTCATTTATCATATTTGCATAGATGGATTAGAAAGCATTAGGAGTAAATGAGGGGAGACACTTTAGAAGACGAATGCAATAGTACCAGTGAATATACTCCAGAGCTTAACTATGAGAAAAATTTGATTTATGGCATGTTCATCTGTGACCTTTTCCAGGGAGCTTCTTCTTAACCTCATCTCTTATCACTCTCTCAAACCCACACCCATACATCTTACACTTCTGACTCTTCGGTGAATTTTACATCTTTCTTTCCTCTGAGCCTTTACACACAGTGTTTCTTCTACTCAGAATGTCTCTCTCCTCTCTCTGCCTCTCTCTTTGTTCAAAACTCAGTTCAAAGCTTACTTCTTTAAAAACACCCTGCCAGTCCTCTTCAGGAAGAGTTCATTGTTTCCACTTCTTTGTTGGTGTTCACACCTTCTAAAACAGAATATATAACATTTATCACACTGTGCAGTGATTATTTTTGTTTTTCTGCACCAAAAGATCAGTGGATTTCAAGTTGGTGTTTCAAGCCATACAAAATTATTCCATAAACTCTTGTGGAAGCCCAAAAAATAAAACAGAAGCAAGGGGTGTGGGGTTTTTTTCAGCTTAGGCAGGGATAGGGGTTCCGTTTCCCCTCTAGTCTTTCCTTGGAGAAGAATTCAAAATGACCCCAAGTTGGCTCCATCTGTAGAATCATCAATAAAATAAATCATCAATAAAATATACATCTTGGGACTTCCCTGGCGGTCCAGTGGTTAAGACTCTGTGCTCCCAGAGCAAGGGGCATGAGTTCGATCCCTGATCGGGGAACTAAGATCCTGCATGATGCATGGCACGGCCAAAAAAATAAAATAAGATAAGATAAAATAAAAAATATATATCTTGGATTTACTATGGGTAGAAGTAAAGTTACTATGCAATACTGCTATTCTAAGATACTAGAAAGCTATAATCTATTACCTTTAGAGTGTTCAGGGCACCAGGCTACCAGTAGTCTCTGTACCCCAGAAACTCCAGGATACAAGTCAAACTCCTTGCCTGGTTCTTTTGAAGCCATTCTCACTTGGTTTGAAATGAAAGATAAACAGCCCACCACATTCAACTTCATGTGGGAGGTATGGGATTAGGTTGGGCAAAGTAGAGCATTACTCAAGTCCAACAACTTTCTCCATAGAAATTATTTCTAAAAAGGGCCTCTCCCACCTTCCAACATTTGAAGTATTATTGAGAAATTTGTTGAACTGAGAATCACAAAACTGATTCTCAGCTACGACCTTTGCTGATCTGCATAGGTGATCAACACCTCACTCAAGTGAGGGCACTTAGAACTTCTTGTGTTGTTCTCAGACTTTGGGGTATCCATCAATACTAAAACAAAAGAATCTCATGACAGCATTCTGTTAAATATGCATAGCTTATCCCCTGGTATAGATTAAAAAGGAAATAAATGCTGTTCTTCATTATCAGCCGGGTATACTTAAGTATCTCATTTTATATATTGCAATTATATCATAGTGTCTTCTAGCCCCTTTTAAAAACTTTGAGTACTGACTATATTCCAGTTGAGGAACCTTACATTGTATTGTGGGAAAATGACAGTAAATAAATAAACATATGATATGTGTGTTACAGGTGATAAGCGTTTCAAAGAGAAAAAATAAAGCACATTTAGGGATTGAAAGTGATACAGGGAAAAGGGTTGCTTTCCATACTAAGTGGTCAGGGAAAGTCACTATGAAAATATGGTACTTGAGTAAGAACTTGAATAAACCGAAGGAGGAAATCATGAAGATAATTTAAGGAGGAGCCTTCCTGGCAGGATGTTATGCCTGAGGTGGGAACACACCTGATGACTTCAAGGAGACTAACATGTTTTTCACTGAGTAACCTAGAAAATAATTAGTAATAAAAGATGAGTCAGAGAGGTGGTAGGAGACCAAATTAAAGAGAGCCTGGTAAAGCCCAGTTAAAACTTTAATCTTATTCTGAGGAAGTGGAAATTCTTGGAATGTTATGAGCAGAAACAGTGATATGATCTGACTGAAGTTTTTAAAGGATTTTCCTGGCTGCTGCTTTGACAATTAACTGAAGAAAATAAACTCTGTAGCAGGAAGACCAGTTAGGTGATAATCCAGGTGAGAGGTAATGGCTTTGGAAGTGGTGAGAAATGGTTAGATTCTGGATATATTTTAAAAACAGAACTGTTAGGATTTTTTGATGGATATTGCAGTAGGCTGAATAATGGCCACACCAAAATATCAGGTCCTAATTTCTGGAACCTGGAAATGTTACCTTATTTGGAAAAAGGGTCTTTGCAGGTATAATTAACTTAAATACTTTGATCTAAGGTGATAATCCTGGATTATCCAGGTGGGCCTAAGTGCGATGAGAGGTAGAGGGACCTGCAATAGATACAAAAAAGAAGAGGAGGAAATGTGACCATGGAGGCAGAGACCAGAGGGTTGCAGCCACAAGTCAAGGAGTGCCAGGAGCCACCAGATGTTGGAAGAGGCAAGGAACAGATTCGATCTAGCCTAGAGCCTCTGAAATCTTGATTTGCGCTCACTGAAACAGATTTTGGAATTCTGGTCTCCAGAACTGTGAAAGAATAAATTTCTGTTATCTTCAGGTACTAAGTTTGAGGTAATCTGTTAACAGCAGCCTCATGAAACTAACACAGACTTGATGTGGTATATAAAAGATGGGAGAGGGCTTCCCTGGTGGCGCAGTGGTTGAGAGTCCGCCTGCCGATGCAGGGGACACGGGTTCGTGCCCCGGTCCGGGAAGATCGCACATGACGCGGAGCGGCTGGGCCCGTGAGCCATGGACGCTGAGCCTGCGCATTGGAGCCTGTGCTCGGCAACGGGAGAGGCCACAGCGGTGAGAGGCCCGCGTACCACAAAAAAAAAAAAAAAAAAAAAAAAAAAGATGAGAGAGATCTAGTATAACTATAAGCAATTTTGACCTGAAGAATTGAAGGGATGGCGTTTCTGAGATGGGGACGACTGAGAAAGGAACAGGTTTGGAGGAGAGAAAAATTAAAAATTAGGCTTTAGACATGTTAAGTTTGAGATCACTATCAGACGTCTAAATGTGGATATTTAGATGGAAAGTGAATAGGTGAGTCTTGAGTTTAAAGGACACATTGGGGTTGGAGGTGAATGTTTGATTTATTAGCATATAAATGATAATTAATGTCATGGGACAGAATGAGCTCACCTGGGGAGTGCATGAGATAAGGAAGACATTCAAACATTTAGCTCCGAGACACTCCAGTGTTTACACAACCAGGAGATTAGAAGGACCTAACAATGGAGACTAAGAAGGAGCAGCGATTACATCATAAGAAGAACCAAGAGATTCTAGATTCATAGATTTCAAGCAAGAAAGGTGTCTCAGGAAGGAACAAGTGAGTAACCATGTCAAATGCTGCAGAAATTGTAGAAGGCAAAAAAGTTTAGAGAGCTAATAGATACCTGAGGAGTAGTGCTCTGAAAGTAAGCAAAGGAAGGGGGAGGTAGATAAAGAAGAATGGGGAGTATTTTTTAAGATGAGCATTACCATAGCAATACGGGCACAGGCTTCAAAAGGGTGAGGATCAGAGCATAGCAAGCAGATGCGCTGAATCAGAGAGGATCATGAATATAGCATCAGGAAGCTCTTCTGGAATCAGAAAAGTGGCTGTTAAAAACTAAAAAGATGAGTTGAATCTTGATGCTGTAGAAAAGTTTTTTTTAATTTTATGGAAATGACATAGAATATTTAAGAATAAAATATATAAATATATGATGATTTGTATTTTGTGAAGGTCTTTCATGTACATGATCTTCACTTCTTACGTTTCTGTGGGGTTAAGTGTTATTAACCACATTTTAAAGAAGAATAAACTGTGGTTTCAAGAGTTAAAGTGACTTGACCAAGATCTAGCAGGTTACTAAGTAGTAAGCTGAAAATACTAAAAGAAAAGCAGTCTTGAAATTATTGCAGCACGTAGGACACTAGGAGAGAGAATCACAAACAGGAAGAAGAAAGAATAGGAATCTGTAGCAATCCAAGTGGAAGATAGTAAAGACCTTAACAAGGATAGTGCCCAACACAGTGAAAAGACAGCAATACACAGTGTGTGTTTGTGTGTGTCTGTGTGTGCACAAGCCTACATGCACATGCACTTTTGTAGCCTCAGGTTATGAAATCTCATTGGGGCCATGGCTTTTCATCATCAAAATTATACAAAACCTTCCATACTACATTTCGTTTCAAAATCCCTTCACATTCATTACTTCATTTTAGAGTTACTTCAACCCTGTGGAAGATCATTGACTTTTTATAGAAGAGAAACCTGATTTTCTCAGACCGTATAGAACTTGAACAGAATTACGAGGCTGGAACATTGGAAGAGCTGTTGCCCCAAATTCAAGCTTATGGCTCCAGAGTCAAAGTAATTTTTTAAAGAAAAAAATAAATGGAAGAAGGAAAAGAATGAAGAAAGAACAATGAGGCCCACGAAGTTTTTTTGATAACTTAGGTGGGATATACTTGCTAATTCTGTCAAATTCTATTATGTCAGAACTCCTTGTGTAGCTATTATGGTTGGGAGAATTAATCACTCCTAAATCTTTAACTCTAGCCCCAATAGACCTCTAGAGCCATAGATGCACTGGATGACTCCATCAGGTTACACTGTAGCATCTCAAATGCAATATGCCCTAAATTCCCATCACAAACCTGTTTCTCTTTTTGGAGTTCCCATCATGATAAAAGATACTAATCCACCTGGAGCCTGAGACAGAAATTTAAGCATTATCCCCAGTTCTTCCAACTTGACTCCCCTATCCAATCAATTATGAAGACCTGCCAGATCCATCCCTGCATTTCTCTCCTCTTCATTGTCACTATCATGATGTTCACACCATCACTGCTTCTTGCCCCCCTGCTGCTCTTGCTTCCGATATGTTCTCCTTGTCTCTGGTCTTTTTATTCTCCGGTATAATCTCTACCCTGATATCTCTGTGATTCTAAATTGCAAATAGTATCACATAATGCCCTGACTTTAACCTTTCAGTATCTTCCTGTAAGCTAGTGGTGGAGTTCAAACCATTATATAATATACATAGCCTTTCACTATTTGACCTCTATCACATCAGCTTCATCTCCTTTTGATCCCATTGTACGCTAAACTACTTGCTGTCCTTCAAATGCACCATATTCTCAGCACCTGCTCTCCTCTCTCTTCCATCCTAATGAAGCTTTAAGACTTATTTCTTGAACCCCCTTCTTGGTCTTTATTAACCCCTCTTACCTCCCCTATCAAGGTATTCATCCTTTACTCCATTCTCTCATAGTACATTGAACATAACAACTTTTTAAAATACACTATTGGTTTTGTAGTTGTTCTTTTGCCCTCACTGTATCATTTAGCTCCCTGAATACAGAAATTATTTTATACATCTTTGTATCTCCAGAACCTTCCATAGTGTCTGGTATACAGCATGTCTTAAATAACTAACTGATTAAAAATGTGGAAAAAATGATGATACGTTAATGTGATGGAATACTTGAGGAACTGAAACTCAGAAGAGTTAGATCAACCTAATTTATAGCATAAATCTGGATACATTTTTTTCACATCTAGGCTTTGGTTTTCTCATCTTTAAAATCATGCCTCTTAACTAGATACTCTCAAAGGTCCATTCAGCTCTAAAATGTTCCAAACATATCTGTTTGAAATCAAATTTTTTAATGCAGTTCTACTTTTTCAGCAAAACCCCAAAGCGTACAAAATCATCTAGCCACCTGAGAAAGTCGGTCGTCTTCCAAACAGTGAACAATTTATTTCCTAGTCACTGGCAGGAACGCTTCCAATCTTTTATAAATAGAATCTTCCAGTAATATAAACAAAATGGATTGCACCTAGAGATTGAGCCTTTGGAAAATATGATCGTATTTCTCATCTCCTTTGGAAGATGAGTATGATTTTGAGGGTTTCATCTGAAGTCAGCTTGTACATGAAAACCCCACTTTGGATGTAAATAGCACTCATGCTTGGAGTCTTTCTGCTTCATCTCTAAAGTCATTTGCTAAGTTCAAAAGTATTTAGCAAAATAAGTATTTTTTGACAGAAATCTTTGCTTCCCTAATAGCATTTGGAAGTAAAAAAAGCCTTCTTACTTATGGAATATTCATTATTGGCAATTTGGGGTGCATTTTCAAGCCACAAAAATCTTCTGCTGATTATAGACTCTCTCCAAGTTGTCATAGGGTGTCTTGGAAGCAGCTGAATTTGGTTAAATTGGAGCCAAGGTACAGTGGCCTTATACTGGAAACACACATGGCAGCTGAGTATCATGTTCTGCTGCAACATGGCTGAGTAGGGAGTGTCATGTGAGACATTTGTAACACAAGAAGATATTTTTTAAACTACTGTTTAGTCATAGTCAATATATTAAAAAGCTGATGTTAAGAGACTGTGAGTATGGTAACCCTATGAATTCTATAGCTATAATTACTTGTGTTCATGGGACAGAATCAACTGAGTGTCAGGATAAAGTCATGGATGATCAATGATGAATGACAGAAATTCAGCTTGCAGTGGATGTAATTCCAATCTCTTCCTGTTAAGCATCAGCCTTGGTTGACAGAATGTCTGTAACTGGTATATAGAAGGCATTCATTCTATACTTAATACAAAAGCAAAATTTGCTCTATTCCCTGTTATTTCCAAATGGTGGCCTTAAAAAAAATAAGTTTAAGTCAAAAACATCCTAATGACTTCAACTTATTTGTGCAAAACTTGTCTTTTATTAAAAAGAGTACAATAGATTAAGGGACAAACTCCCATCTCTCTCTCTCTCACACACACACACAGTCACTCAGGACTTGAGCAGTGTGCTTTTCTAAGATGAACAGTTTGTACCGGCACAAAATAGTAATTTGGCAGAAAGTTAAAAAAGTGGTTTGATGAGTAGTTCACACTATAAAGACCCTGTGTGATTAAAAGTAACAAATGACTATTTGGAGAGTTTCTTGCAGTGGTTAAGAAAGAATGTGTGATTTTTGATAGAACAATGTTCCATTTTCCTCAGGCCATATTTCTAGCAAATTCAATCCTCCAAATACGCCTTTAAATTAAGCAAAAAAATGCTCCCTTTACCTCATGAAATAGCCATCAGAAAGCTCAAGCACCAAAACCATACACCTTGAAAGGCTTATAGAATAAGCCTAACAGTAGAAAAGTCTAAGAGAGAGAGAAGGAGAGAGATATTCAGAGAGAGAGAGAAAAAAAGGGAGAGACATTTGAAAATGAGTGTTTATTATTTAACATAGAAGAAGAAGACAGAAAACTGAAGTGCAACACAAGCTTTTATCACCATCAAATACAGGAATGTAGGCCCAGCGGACTGATCCTTGTTGATTAGAAAAATTGTTACAAGTTCAATATTCCCTGTGTAATAGGGTAGGGCAAAGGGTAGAGAATACATATTTGGAAACCAAAACCTAACATTTTTCAGCCTTGGGTTTGAAATGAACAATTTTAACTCTGAGAAAAATCATTTATACAGAAAAGAAGCTTTTGTAAAGGTGCCTAACCTAAAAAGCACTGCTGTTCATTTCTAAGGAAACTTAATGCACTAACATGCAGGAGTTGTAAAGTGGTATATATTTCATATCCAAGACACTATTCAGCACATCTGGCCAATGGCAGTTTCTGGCTACTCCTCTGCATTCTTCCAGTAAATACCTATCTTTTCTCCTCTTTTGTTTCCATAGTGACTTTGCCAGTGCCTGGTGATGGTGATGTCTGCTAGCCTGGTGACAGCTGCTTGAGCAGCACAATGTGTTGAGATTTCCTGCTGGCACGAATGATGACAATGAAAAGAGAAAAGTAAACAAGATACAATTGTTTGGGTTTATGTTGGAGAAACAGAGAAACATCAATAATGTGTTTAGAGAAAAAACATTCCTCCCAGGAAGCAACAAGAAAAGCCTACTTTCACACTTCCAGGAGGAGAAAACCTGCCATATTTTTAATCCACTTCAATGGTAATCATGATATCATTGGAAGATGCTTCCAGTTGGAACACCTGGGCTCAGCTCTGTGCAAGAAGCACAAAAGCTTAAGCACTTCTCTCCGCTTGAACCCAACACGACCTTGTCCAATATTAAAACAACCAGAGGGGAAGTAAGAACATTCCTCAAAATCTTGTGTACTCTACACTAAAGGCTCCAAACTTGTCAGTGAAGAAAAACTGGTGGATGGCCAAGCTTTACGAAATTGCTCACTAAGTAGGGTCGCTCTTTCCAAGAAAGACAGAAGTGTCCTGTGTGTATATTAAAGGGTCCTGGAAGCCACAACCTATTCTGATCTGATGCGGAAATGGGAGAAATTGACTAACCACTTTGGCCTGTTCCCTGTTTCCTTCTCCCTGGCAAATCCTCGCATTTCTTTTCTCACCTTCCTTCCTCTCCTTTTTCTTCTTGCCTTCTACCTCGACCTTCTTCTCCCTTTCTTCCTCTACTATCACCCTTTTCCATCACCTGCAGCTCTTTCTTCTATCTTTCTCCTCCTCTTAATATTGATTGCTCTTCTTCTCCTTTTTTGGTTTTGCCAGTCACCCACTAGTGTTAGACACTGTTCTTTGCAATGCAAAAATAAGTAAGTTAAAATTGAAAACTCTAGAGATTTACACTCAAGGAGGTCACAATCTCCTGCTGAAGATGAGAAAACATGAAGTGTATTTTCACTGATTTAGTAGAACGGCTTATTATATTCAAGACTGTTTTTGTGAATATAGCTCAAATAAAACATTATCAGATAAAGGCTTTCCAACAATATTTAAAATTAGAAGTAGCACATGATCAGGAATTTACTCCTGGTTTGCACTATTGTCAATAAAACAATTTGCCTAAAATTATGGACTGTTTTACAGACATATTGACTGACAGAATAGCATTGCATACAAATGACTCTGGGTCATTTCCCCAGAATGTCTTTGGTAACAGCCAACTTGACTCTGGGTGCTAAGTTGGATGCCCTTCATCAATATGCCCATCTCTCTCCTATGGCACATACCACTGGTGACAAACTCAAAGTGTGCAAGAAACAATAACTTTATTTTCTAAAAATTAAATTAGTTCTAAATTCAACCCTTCCCCATTATCAATATCCATTGTCAATATGCTGCACCCATATCCCACAGGGCTGTGTACTTCTTTATCTATCATTTTGGGAAACTCTTCCCCTCCCAAGGTATGTAGGATCTTGGATATTTATAGGGTAGATATCCCAAAAGTGGGAGATGAAGTATTTTAATCTCCAATCTATCATGGTCACAACATACAAAGCCACTGACATAGCTTGTGATATTTTCTTTAAATATGGCATCTCTGCTACCATGTAGTACCTGCCAACCATCTACTCAGAGGCTTGCCTCTTGAGTCCCACCAATGTCTTTGACCTTCCCAATGGAGCAATATCTCTTCTTTTATATGATGCCCGTCAAATATGATTGCACTTTTCCCTCTGCCTCCAAAACACCTTGCATAATTTCTTCAATGCCTTTAGCCTTCTACAAAACTAGAAAAGCTATAACCTTAAAACTGTCTTTTCTACCCTCTGAGGATACCTGAAGCAAGGCATTATGAAGATTGATTACCTACTTGAAGTGAGAGAAGTAAGGTGGAGAAGGAGAAAATTGAAAAATATGGAGAAAACAAGCACACATAGATTATTCCATAACTATTCCACGTAGAGACTACAAGCATAGAAATCATGAGGCTTAAATAAGTTTGGCTTGTTCAAAAGAGATCAAGAAGGTCAGTGTGGCTAGATCAAGAGGGTAAGAATAGAAGCAGGGAGACCAAGTTAGGAGGCTATTGCTGTAGTCCTACAGAGAAATGCTGGTGGCTTAGGCTATGCTGGGAATGAGGTGGGGTTGTGTGTTCATATTCCAAAAACATTGTGGTCATATAGTCATCACAGTCCTTTATCTTTTTTCAGTCTTCTTTAGTAGATAAGGAAGGAGAAAGGACCAAAGTCTAGTTCTTTGATTCCTGGACTGTGATTCCCAGGAGGGAAGATGGCAAAGGGACCACTGAGAAAGGACTAAAAGTGTTATTTAATTTTCTAAACTTTATTGTCACAGGAAGCTTTGCTGATCATTTATTCTCCAGCTGGGCCTCAATCTGAAATCCCAGCATATGATGACATGTGAAAAAAAAAAAGTTACAAAACCTGGCTGGTCATCAGATCACTTGGATACTTTGTTAAAAATATAGTTTCCTAGGCCTTACTCTAGACCAGTAGAATCAAAATTCTTTAAATGTGGGACCCAGGAATCTGATTTTTAAAATCTTCCCAGATCATTCTAATGATGATGGATTTAGGAACCACTGGAGCAGGATATATGTAAGATATCCCTGTGGTCTCCCAAAGATAATTGGAAGATACCTGGCAGGTAAGAAGGCAAGAGGATTCAAGGGTCAATAAAAGGGTTGGTATATTTGCATTCAGAGACTCATGAAACCTCAGGATAAGGCATGGTATATTATAAATAAAAACTTTTTAGATCTGGGAATTTGACAAACCCAGATTTAGTTTCAGCTCATCTATCTATTGGCATGTGTATCTCTGGGCAAGGCAGGTAAACTCTCGTTCTCTCAATGTCTGTATGTGTAACAGGAGGTGGAATGTCACTATACAGGGATTGAGTTCAGTGTCCCTAGGATGCTTATCACCATGTCTGGGATCCTAGGAGGACCTCAATTAACATTTAGAAAAGGAGATGTAGAGAAGAAAGTAAGGATTAGAAACAATTAAAAGGTCTCTCTTCTTGATGCAAATTTCTATAAGAAGGATATTTGGAAAGCAGTGGCCCATTTGGAACAATTTAAATGTTTTCTGTTTTTTTCAGAACTTTCACTTAGACTGAAATTGGTTTAAGGACAGCAGATAATTTTCTAGTAGCATGAAATTTTCTAATAATAGGAGTAGTTTTTGATATGGGTCATTGGCCCTGCCTTGAGCAAAGTTGTTATTAAGGATTTGGATGAAAATGTACAGGGAAGTCTATCAAATCTGCAAATGGCAGGAGCAGGAAAGGAGAGCTACCGCATGAGTTACTAAACCAAGTTTCCAAAAGAAATGGTCCAGTCAGTTACCCCAGTAAGCCAAAATGGATAAGATACAGTGTAAGTGGTATAGAGTATAAAGCCCAGCACTGAGGTCCAGGATATCACTTATTCAAATAAAGGGTGGGAGACACAATAATAGTTCCTGTGAAAATCTCCTAGGAGTTTTAATTCACTAGAAAGAGCAGAATTTGGTCACATCTATTTTTACACTCATAGGATATCATTCTTACGTTTGTAATAGCACTTAGAACATTTTGTTTTATAGTTTATTTGGAATCTGTCTCTCATTTTAGTCTATTAAAAACAGAGATTACATCTTATTCATCTTTAAGGGTCCAACATCAATATCAGACCTGGCATAGAGTGTATGCTCACTAAATATTTATCATATGAGTGAAGATATGTATGAATGCAAGAATAATGATATACATCAGTGGGATAAGGCCCCCAAAATCAGAATATGAAAGAAATGGGTGCCTAAGGAGGGGTAGGGTGAAAAAATATCTATTTATTAACCAATATTGATGAGGCTAACTTCCAAAGATCAACAATTTTGCAAGCAAGAATGATGTGATAATGTAGCATTTCCTAAAGTGTGATCTTCACTTACAAGGTACTTTGAAGAAAATAAATACTGGGGGGAGGGGATGGATCCTGTGTTCAAAAATGGTCAGTAAGTTCTGAATACTCTGCTAACTTAGGATTCACAAGCTGTTTTATTATGCTAAAGGCTTTGAGAAGCTCTTCTGCAAATAAACCTATTTAGCCTTATTTGTCCTAGTGTTTAACCCTGTCTTTGTGAATTAATTTGACCACAGAATCACTTTTGCGTGTGAGACAGAGATACCGTATTAACCTCCAGAAAAGGCACTTGGGGAAGGCTGTTAGAGCAGAGGGAGTTCTGGACCAGGAGTCAGGAGATCCGGGCTCTAGTCCTGACTCCTCAATACTGCCCTCATAACCTAGGGCATAAACCCTTAGTGTCTGTATCTCTACAATGAGTTGTTAGTTCTGGATTGCCTTTATCATCTTTATCACTATCATGTCTTATTATGCATGGAATTAGGACTGAAGTCCAGTGTAGAGGAGACTACACTTCCTAGTGTTTCAAGGAGAGGGAGGAGCATGTGTCTAGTTCTGACTAATAAAATATAAGTGAGAATAGGATGTGCCAATTCCAGGCTGAGTCAGTGAAAACTCTGTATGTCTCTCTAATCTCCCTTCCCTCTGTCCCGGCAATCACGGAGAAAGTCTCACATTGAGATGGGGGAGTCCCAGACCGAAGCAGTGTAGACTGCTGAATCCCTGCCCTGGGCAGTTGACTGGACTTCCAACAGATTTTGCATTAGTGAGAAATAACTTGAGGTGTTAAGCCACTGAGATTTTGGGGTTGTTTGTTACCACAGTGTAAGCCTAGCCTCTCCTGACTAATAAAGTAAGGCAACTATTTTAAATTTAAAAAATCTGAACCAATGTTTTATATGCCTTTAGGTTCTTGCAATTAAAAGATCATCATAAATGAAATATATTCATTCTTTTAACTTCGAATAATGTTATTTAAGTTAATGTTTTAAATGCCAAATTTCAGGAAGAAAATCATAATACCATGCCTTGGGTCTGTCACTCCTGCCTTCCAAGGAGTTCAGATTGCTTTTACACATGTTATTCTGGACTCCTGCCGTCCAGGGAGGTAGAGAAAGATATTATTATGCTTATTTCTCTTAGAGCAAGGTGCAATGTTCAAAGAGGGTGGGTAATATTCTCAGAGTCCCCAGAGGGAACAGACTTTAAAATCATGTTTCCAGTTCACCCATTCCAGGGTTCTACATATTCATTCCTTCATTTTGCACTTTGTTGCTTTGTGACATTTCCTCTTCAAACTCCCACAGCAATTTCTCTGGCCCTCTCTGGTAGTGTGTTTTGTTTGTTCAGAATATCTATTTTAACAATCTTTATGGAGCCCCTGCAACGTGAAGAATAACATTTATGGCTATCAGACGGAGGAGTAAGGAACTGAGGAACAGAATGCATGGAAGAGAGCTTTAAATGAAATTTAGACTCTTGCCCTGCCAGGAGTTCACAGTTGAGAAGAGTTGAAGGAGGTGGATGGAGGGGAAGCAGACAAGACACATTAATACAGGGGCAGGAATAAAGAAACCAACCGGCTGGATGTGGAAGTCACCAGCCTGCAGGGCCCCATTCAGAACTCTATTTTAGATTGTGAGAGGGATTGCTTTTATATATAGTACCTAAAGCCTGGTCAATAGTAGAAATGATTCCCAGGTCTGCAGTTAACATAGCAGAGGCTTTATCTTCCTAACTGTGACTTACCCAGTGGATGGAACACAATAGTTAATTAATTAAGGAAGAGAGAGAGGTAGGCTTGAAGAGGAGACTGAAAGAAGAAAGGAAGGAGGAAAGGGAGGAAGGAAAGGAAGGAGGGAGGAAACTGTGTATCCTATTTTTATCAATAATTATCCATCCTAAAACCATAAATATATTTTTTCTTTACCCATTTACCCAGTAGAAAATTAGACCATAAATATTCTAGGGGTGTTAGATTGAAGTATCAATATAATGCTGGTGATGAGAGCACAATGTTACTATCTGTTCCTTCTTTGTCTAATGCCTGTGTAGGTATCCTGAGCATCTGTCCAAAATTTCTTTTGGCTAAATAGTATGAGTGATATACACTGCATATGTGAATAGCAAAGGCAAATCTCTGTTCTGTGTCTAACTGCAATGAATACAGATCCCTGCAAGAGGTGGTAAAGAAAGTATTTTTTCATAGATTCCCATGGACTGCTTAGATGTTATAGAATTAATATAAATTTCATTTGTAGAAACTTAGTCTTCTTCTTGTTATGTTTCTGGCTTTAGATAAATTGCTTCTTTTCAGAGAGAGGAATGAATGATTATTTTTGAAGAAGCAGTGAGGTTTATTGGGATGCTAACAGTGGAAATATTTTACCAGCCTGTCATTTCTGGTCTTCCCCTCTCTATAAGGCCTGTTCCATGAATGGCACTCTGTTTTCAATAATCTAAGTAACCAAAGAAAAATGGCATAGACTGAGTACCTCGTATGCAAGGCTAAAGTGGAAATGATTGAGTTTTAATGAGCCTGGTCATCTGGCAGAATTGCAAGGACCTGGACAAGAAGGTCAGGAGAGGAGAGGGTCAGTGGGTGATGTGTGAATGGCAACAAATACTGATCACATCCAACTTATGCACAGCTGTAACTTGAAAACTTCAGATAATCAACTTATATGAAGACTCCTCTCTGCCTTTAAGAAGCTATCAATCTAATGAAGTAGACTGTGTTAACAGATAATCAAAGAACAATAGCCAGACTGATCACACAGCATGGTTTTCCACCTATTCTAACAGGTCTCTGACCCTTTCTTTCATTTTATATCCAATGCTACAGTTTAGTTCAAATCAAGACTACCTCTTATCAGAACTATTAAAAACTATTCCTCATTCTCCGCTTTTCTTCTAATATTTTTTGAAGATGTATGTGCTAAGTGTTCTTAGCACATTAGATTGCTAAGGACTACACATGACTTAAGTCATCTGATCTCCATGCTGTCCACAAAATGTCCCTAGCTTTATAGTGTGTTCACAGGCTGGGCTCAGTGTTTACTTACAGCTTCTACTCTACCACCATACCTGAAATGACCAACTGGAGTGAACTCAGAGAGGTAAGAGAAGATACTGTATCCATGAAATCAAAAGAAAGTGCCAGGTAGAAGAGAGAGGGAGAGCCCATATGCCTAAGAAAGTGTTTCCAATATAGAAGCCATGACCTTTTTTTTCATAATGTGACATCCCATTACTTTTGCCATATTCTGTTTGTCAGAAGTGAGTAAATAATTCCCACCCCCACCCAAGGGGAGAAGATTATGCAAAAGCATGAATACCAGGAGATGGGATCTCTAGAGGCCATCTCAGAGGCTTCTGACTACAGAAAGGATGACAGCTGTTCAGCAGTTCTATAGAACAGCCCATCAAAATTAGAAAAGGGGTCTCCAAGGGAAAGTATCAAAATGGAACAAGAGATTATTTGATACATGTTACAATATATCAATACATGTGAAAAATAGTGCTGAGAAGCATATTGGAATTGTGTTGCATTAAGAAGGAATTATTGAAAAAAATGTATAGACAATTTCATTAAAGGAAAAGAAATAAACATAAAAGCAGGCAATTAACTTGAGAAATAAAACAAAACTTTCAAGAAAGAAAATAGAATCATAGTATACTACTTGGCTCAGCAGCAAATAATGTTTACATGGACAAAGTAATGTAAATGAGTCCTTAACAAAATTGTGACATAACTGTGCTCAAAGGGAGGGCAGGAATAGGGAAGTTAAAGGATATGGAGGGTAACACGACTAAATCCTCATCTACCATAGTAAGTCAATGGATAATTTTTGAAGTTGATAGCAGATTAATAAATATTTTTTAAAATTGGTAAAACAAGAAGCCAGCATTAATGTATCATTTAGAAATAAGAAGGAAAATGTCAAAAAATAGTCAAATATTTTAAAGTTGTTAGAGGATGGAACTAGGGTATAATGGGAAAAATCAAGAGGCTGCTGTATTTCATTATAAGACTTGAATGTGTTTTGGCTTTTTTTTTTTAAACTGTGAGCATATGTTTGTTTGATGAAAATAAAAATGAATTTGAAAACAAGTACATTAAGTACAAAGATACTTAAGCACTCTATTAGGTGAGAAGGATACAAAGATGAATAAAGGCCATGTCCAATTTCAAATTCTTATACTCTAATAGAACCTAGAACATAGTCATGAAGGTTGTCTTTTTTTCTCATTGCTTTTACAATAAATGTGTATGGTTAGGGTTTATCTCTTCTTACTGAAATGGAAGGGAGTTCTGATTAATTGAAACTTCTGATTAGCTGGGTTTTAATTACTCGGAAGACAAAAATCTCCACTTCACCTCTCTTCACTTTTCTGTATAATTTTCCCAACACATCAGATCCACTTTCCACCGGAAACAGAAAGAACTGACCCTGCCCTTTACTCAAAACGAGGACCCCTGAGAATGCAGTGGGCATCTATTCCACATGAGCCTGGAGGACCCAGCACTCAGCATGGCTCTAACTGGCCTGCTGCTGCTTAGTACACTGGCCTCACTAACAAGGAGTAGCCAACTGTGTTTCCAGGCTCAAGCCACTGATCACATCTGAAGTGCTATGCTTGAAACACAGAGAAATAGGAATGTACTTATTGGAGAATGTGCTTTTACCATAAAACTTCTGAGAAAGTATTAACTGTAAACTAGTTAACATTTTTTCTCTGGAGAGCTGGTCAGATATAAAAGTCAGCTGGTGATAGTTTTGTAAGTAAATATGATTTCTGTGGCAGAACAATTCTAAGAGCAGGAACAGCTTTATAAATATCAACAGCTGGACAGTTGAAAGAGATAACTTCTGCCTTTTTTTTTCTTTTGCTTGGAGCAGCATGCAGTCCGGAGCTGAAAACTGTCTTCTAGAATGACAGAAGGGTTGGATTTTGAAGCTTATGTATCAATAAAAAATTTACTTGTCCAGGGATTCAATAGTTTAACAGAGCCTGGCTTTTGGTAACCAATGCAGAGATGAAAACACTGAAATTTATACTGCTATCAGTTTGTAGAATCCTTTGCAATCCACCAAGTGTCATGGAAATAAAGACTATGGATCAAGGGCACTCACATTAGATATAGGGCACGTGAAAAAAATACTGATGTCCAGGATCCAATTATATGAATCAAATTCAAATCATTTGGGATAGGGCTTTGGCATTAGCATTTTTAAAACATCTTTATTGGAGTATAATTGCTTTACAATGGTTTATAACAAAGTGAATCAGCTATACATATACATATATCCCCATATCTCCCCCCTTCTTGTGTCTCCCTTCCACCCTCCCTATCCCACTCCTCTACATGGTCACAAAACACCGAGTTGATTTCCCTGTGCTATGTGGCTGCTTCCCACTAGCTATCTATTTTACATTTGGGAGTGTATATATGTCCAAGCTAATCTCTCACTTTGTCCCAGCTTACTCTTCCCCTTCCCGTGTCCTCAAGTCCATTCTCTACGTCTGTGTCTTTATTCCTGTCCTGCCCCTAGGTTTTCCGGATCCTTTTTTTTTTTTTAGATTCCATACATATGTGTTAGCATACAGTATTTGTTTTCTCTTTCTGACTTACTTCACTCTGTATGACAGACTCTAGGTCCATCCACCTCACTACAAATAACTCAATTTCGTTTCTTTTTATGGCAGAATAATATTCTATTGTATATATGTACCACATCTTCTTTATACATTCATTTGTCGATGGACACTTAGGTTGCTTCCATGTCCTGGCTATTGTAAATAGAGCTGCAATGAACATTGTGGTACATGAATCTTTTTGAGTTATGGCTTTCTCAGGGTATATGCCCAGTAGTGGGCTTGCTGGGTGGTATGGTAATTCTATTTTTAGTTTTTTAAGGAACTTCCATACTGTTCTCCATAGTGGCTGTATCAATTCACATTCCCACCAACAGTGCAGCAGGGTTCCCTTTTCTCCACACCCTCTCTAGCATTTATTATTTGTAGATTTTTTGATGAAGGCCATTCTGACTCGTGTGAGGTGATAACTCATTGTAGTTTTGATTTGCATTTCTCTAACAATTAATGATGTTGGGCATCCTTTCATGTGTTTGTTGGCAATCTGTATATCTTCTTTGGAGAAATGTCTATTTAGGTTTTCTGCCCATTTTTGGATTGGGTTATTTGTTTTTTTGATATTGACCTGTATGAGCTGCTTGTAAATTTTGGAGATTAAGCCTTTGTCAGTTGCTTCATTTGCAAATATTTTCTCCCATTCTGACTGTTGTCTTTTCGTCTTGTTTATGTTTTCTTTTGCTGTTCAAAAGCTTTTAAGTTTCATTAGGTCCCATTTGTTTATTTTTGTTTTTATTTCCATTTCTCTAGGAGGTGGGTCCAAAAGGATCTTGCTGTGATTTATGTCATAGAATGTTCTGCCTATGTTTTCGTCTAAGAGTTTGATAGTTTCTGACCTTACATTTATGTCTTTAATCCATTTTGAGTTTATTTTTGTGTATGGTGTTAGGGAGTGTTCTAATTTCATTTTTTTACATGTAGATGTCCAGTTTTCCCAGCATCACTTATTGAAGGGACTGTCTTTTCTCCATTGTATATCCTTGCCTCCTTTGTCATAGATTAGTTGACCATAGGTGCGTGGGTTTATTTCTGAGCTTTCTATCCTGTTCCATTGATCTCTATTTCTGTTTTTGTGCCAGTACCCTACTGTCTTGATTACTGTAGCTTTGTAGTATAGTCTGAAGTCCAGGAGCCAGATTCCTCCAGCTCCATTTTTCTTTCTCAAGATTGCTTTGGCTATTCGGGGTCTTTTGTGTTTCCATACAAATTGTGAATTTTTTTGTTCTAGTTCTGTGGAAAATGCCATTGGTAGTTTGATAGGGATTGCATTGAATCTGTAGATTGCTTTGGGTACTATAGTCATTTTCACAATGTTGATTTTTCCAATCCAAGAACATGGTGTATCTCTCCATCTCTGTGTATCATCTTTAATTTATTTCATCAGTGTCTTATTATTTTCTGCATACAGGTCTTTTGTCTCCCCTGGTTGTTCTAATGTGTTTAGCACTGTCTGAGGGAATGTTAAGAATGGGAAACATGGTAGGGTGAAAAAAGCTGAGAATGGGACACACCAGTCCTTGATTTACTGGCTGTGAGATCCTGGATAGGAATCTCAGTCTCTTTAAGTCTTGGTTTCTTCATTTGCAAAATGAGGATAAGAATCTTCTTATCCCTTATAGGGAAATTTAAGGCTCAGAAGACGTCCTCTGAAAACACTTTGCAACTATGATACTCAGAGCAAATATCAGTTATGAGGTTTTTCTGACCCTAGTTCTAACACACGGAGGTGTCTTGTAAGAGAAAAAAGCCAAACTCACAGCCACCCTGACAGCTGGAATCTCTGGATGGTCAGCCTTTCCAAGAAAAGCTCTTCAAGGCATAATATTATGGTCATCAAAACCCAAATGGTTGCCTCTTGATAAGACCAACCAAGAGAATAAAATTCTAAGAATGGAACATGGGTAAGGAGCAAGAAGTAAGAAAGAAGATTCAGAAAGAAGGAATCCACAAGACCTCCATAACCCTCCTGAAATCCTAGCCCTGGAAACTTGCATATTTTATTTCAGTTTAGATCGGCTCTGTTCTTTGAGCACTGATTCATGCTGATGTAGGTAAACTGCATGGCACAGAGTAGACACTTAAATATCAATTTGAATATTGTCTAAAATCTCAATATGAAGAAATACTCTCATTATAAGGTTGTATCTATTACTAGGTATAGTTTGAACCCTACAGATGTAAAGAAGCTGAGGAAAGATGGATGTGTTAGCCATGAAGGACACAAAACCAAAAGTCTAGCCACAAAAGCTGGATCATGAAGCCGTTATTAACCACCATCCCAGGAACGGTCCAGGACACAGGACTATATCTGCCTAAAGCCCTCTTTACCCAGTGGACCTAAACCCTCAGTCTCTAAAGATAATCTGTTGGAGTTCCTGGCAATCACTACCCTGTAATTGGTGTTAAAGTGATGTAATCACTGTAGGAGAAAATAGAGATCAAGGAATTCTGGGGGAGGCGTTCGGGTGGAGAGGGGGTCTCAGCTAAAACTGAAAGGGGACAGGATTGAACAAGTTGAAGAAAAAAGGTATGTTAATGAAACAAACAGCATGACTAAAGGGAAAGCTGCAGGCCAAAATAAATGAGACATTAATTGTAATCTATTTTCAGGTAAGAGGGGCCAGCTGCCAGGCTGTTGGGGTTGGTGGTGAGAGCAGTCCTTGGAGAGGTCAGTGTAACAGTGACATTTTTCTCTACCATATTCCTGAGTGTAGATGACTTCCAGTAAAGTTGGTTGGAGAGTCATGGTTTTTAGGGAAGAAAACAAAAATCCTTCTACTGTAAAGGCACAAACTTGTTCTCCATTCATTTGACATCTACTCATTCCACAAGTGTTGGGTTTGGGGGAGTTTGAGGTTTTTCATTTGTTGTTGTTTTAATTTTTGTTTATAGCATCTTCTGTGAGTGAGGCGCTGTGCATTGAGAACTCAGTGCTGGAAAATTCATGATTCCTGCCCCCAAGGAGCTTACAAGAATCCTGTTCAACAGCAGGGAAGTAGGCAGACAAGCTATGTGACCTTGGACAAATGACTCACCTGCGGATTTCAACATGTTAAAGTTAGGTAATATTTAGAACCACGCCATAAGGTAGTTGAGAGTATTTAATAGGATAATGCATGTAAAGCACTCAGCACAGTGCCAGGCACATAATAAGCATGTTATAAATATTAACTATTGGTATTCCTAACCATATCACTGGGCTTGATCAAGGCAAACAAAGGGGAGGGAATAGGTTATTCTCTGGTGCTGAGACCACTGTTAGCCCTCAGCCAGCAGGCTCTCCCAACAAAATGAACATGCATTTGGCTGGATTCCACAACTCGAATCTTACAACTTCAGTTTCTAAGCTTCTCCTAGACAGCTGTTCTCACAGAGTTGATGAAATGCAACTGGTCATGCTTACCAGTTTAAGCCAACTAGTCCCCTGCCATATGCCAGACATATGTGCTCCCAGGGTAAACAACTGCATATGAAAAGAAGAAGGAAAGAAAATAGCAGTTGCTGCCTCTCCAGTGAAAAGGATGGGGGTGACCTGCAATGCAGACATTGTCATTTACAAGAAGTAAATGGAGCCCTTGGACTACTCACGCCAGAGTGTTTCCACTTGGACAGAGCAGCTGTGAGCCAGATGGTCGCTTATGGGCAGATCCAGGCTGGGAGGCTTAGCATGGCTTGGATGATGAGGAGGAGCAAATGCAAAACAAAATTTGTTTTCCTTTGGAAAATATTGCCTCAGCCTGCTGAGAGAGTGTACCTCATCAGTAACCACAGTGAAAGTGCTGATGATTAGCAAGAGATGATGAAGATGAACACCCCCCTTTTTACCCTAAAAAAAAAGGAAGCCTCTGGTCTCCCTGCAACACTCTTATTTCTGGCACTGAGCCAGGTGATGGGTAGAATTTGGTCTTAAATGATTCAGAGACAAGTTTCAGGATACAGTTTCTTTGGTGCTTGGGGATTTGGCCACCTTAATGAAGAAGTTCTTTTGATAGATTTGGGCTTTTTTAAGGCTGAAGATTTTGGCCTCACCTTGATGATGCAGGCTCCTTTATTTGAGAGCCCCTTAAGGCCAAGGACCACATCTTAGTAATTTTTGTAGAGCTGATGCTTACTATGCACTCAATAAATGGTGACTGTGTGTCAGGGAGTTGGGTGGTCAGGGCATGAGAGAAAAAAACAAAGAAATACATGAAGAAAAGAAAAAGGGGAAGAAGGTAAGAGGGATATGAGGAAGTGGAGGAAGAAGTAAGCAAAGGGATGAAGAAGGCAGCATAGACTGTGGACCATGGAAGCCAAGTAGGGACACAGACCTTTCAAGAGATGCAGATATGGGGAAGGTTCAGGCTCTTCAGCAGATGATTAAAGAACAGACTAGACACTGTACCTCCCAGAAGACACAGTGCTGAGGACCTTGTATAGACCCCAGTGGCAGGGACTAGGAAAAACTGGAGAACAAGAAGAAAATTCTGAATGGGCCTGAGCTTTCCATCTGAATTGACTGAAATCATCTGGAAGCGAGTAGATCAAGCAATCTGCAGTAAGCAGAATAGAGGGCAAGGAGAGAAAGACCAGTTATAGAAAAAATAAGATAGCTTTTGCATACTTGAAGTTTTAACATCAGCTACGCATAAAATGTTTCCAACCTAATTCACTTGGACGAGTATTTATGGAGAGACTGCTATGACAGCTGAAAAACCATATTTTCCCCACATGCAAAGTTTTCTTGCTTTAAGTTGAAATTAAATCAACGAGGGGCTCTCTTGTTGCTGATTCAGACATTCATTTTTCTAAAGGTAGGGTCTCAAAGAAACAAGCTCTCAAATACCTTCCATTCAGGGGATAATGATTTCAGTGTATCATGATGACACAATGTATCCACTGAGCATTCTTCAACTACAGGGTGTGAAATTGTCATTATCATCCCTTTAGTAAAGAAAGGGGAAATTTGAAAGCAGAGAGTTTAACAAATGACTTGCCAAAGACCGTCACTCAATAGTAAAACTAAGACCCTAACCCTGGTCTTCTAACATCAAGGGCACTACCTTTCTGCTCTATTGCATCCACTCACAGATAAAGTTTATGGGATTCATTTTATTTGTTCAGAAACTAGATTTTTAACAGTTCACTCAGGTATGACTGTGTTCCAGAAGATGAATTTGCTAACCCCACTCATAAGAGACTAAATTCTACCAGGTAGGGGAGAAGAAATCACTGGTTCTAGAGTAAGAGACAATTATCTGCCCAGAAAATTCTGGAGTTATCTGGAAAACACAGAGAGAATCTGTGTGTGTGTGTGTGTGCATGCACACATGTGAATGTGCACACGCATGCATGTATTTCTGTGTTTCTCTTTATTTCTCCACTTACTGCATGAAGTCTCCTAACCTGACAGAGCACCTTGCTGTTTCTTGAGAGCTGTGTCCAAGAGGGGCCCGAGGTTCTGCTGTAGACTATGTACTCATTGCTCTACCTTGGGTTCTAGGCATAAGGATCATTTTTCCCGCCCGACCCTGCTTTGTGCTGACAGGGCCATTTCATTCAATGGGTTAGCCATCCCAGTCCATTGTGAGAGGTCTAATTTGCCGTAGGTCAGGACAGAAAGCCATTGCTTATCAGCGCTTAAGGCACAAGACAAATGCATAATCAGAGATTGGAAAGCCAGTAAGAAGAGGTCTTTTTTGATGGGTCACATCATCTTCATCAACTTATTCATCCCCAAACATTGGAGGGAACCCAAATGGCACAGTGACTATATTTTCTAAACCAAAGTTTGGTACAGGAATTTTGACAACAACTTTTGCTCTTCCTGGTGAATTAATTTTTTTGAAATCTAGAAGGTCATAAACATTGAATGACATTAAGCATTCTCTTTTATGTATGTATATAAGCATGTATATATTTTTTCCATGTCACTTCCATGAAAATAGTTTAAAGTACCTGTTTATTTTTTAAAATTGCATGTCTTGAAAACAATGAAATTTTATGGAATTGGGGTCATCACCTTTCTATACTGTTTGCTGTCCCTGTATAATAAGTAACATTATAATGTTCTCTTATTTCCCAAAGCATATACATTCTATCAACTGCTTCTATTTTTTAAAAAAATAATCTGTTGCCAAAAATAAACCAAAAAAATTATGGATTTGGGATTCAGGCTCACATATTTTTAGTAGACCTATATTGGAACTATATGATGTGTAGCATGTAACATATGAGTCTGTGGACATGATGACATCCTTCCTGCTCATCAGAGAGCCTTCAGCTGTCTGTCCCTTCAGATACTGTCTCAGCCACAGAAAGGAATTTGTCCAAAGTCATTCCCTTCCTGGGAGAGCTCAGATACAACCATTAGTCAAGGTGGGGGATAAAGACCCAGCCATTTCAGGGGGATAACTCTGATGGCCAGTTTAATTCTAAATCTCCCCATGGGGTAACCAAGACTGTCACTGAGACTGCATTGCCATTCAACTTTCCCTCTTTCTAATCCTGTTTCCTTTCCTTTCCTTCAACAGATCTTTATACCAAGAGTACCTCATAATAAACATCTTGGTCCCTAAACTCCATCCCAGAGAATCTAACCTGTGGCTTAAAGCAAGAATATAAAGTTCTTGAGAACAGGAATATTTGTCTTGTTCACAGATGCCAATATATCCTCAGGGCCTAGAACAGTAACTGGCAAATAATAGATTCTTTATAAATTCTTGATGATTATGTAAGGCTTCACCTACATGACTGTTCTTTCAACATTTTCTGAGAGCCTACTATATGCCAAGTAAAGAAGGAGAAAAATATATACAAAAGGAACAGTGCCTTCTCTCAAGTAGCTCACCATATATTTGTGGAAAGAAAAAAGCAAAGATTACAGCACAGTGATAAGTACAATGATAGTGAATGCAAGGAGCTGTCAGAGTGCAGAGAAAAACAGAACATAACAATAAACGCAGCCTTAGAGGGAAGGCTTCTCAGGGAAAGTGACATCTGTGGGATGATCTAGTAAGAGCATAGTGTACCATTACGAGCACAGACTGAAGTTCTGAAGTTCTGAATGCTGGGTTCACATCCCAGTATTATATACCAGAGGCATAGGTGGACAAGTTATTTAACTTCTATCTCAGTGATAACTATTCAAATTGGGGAAATAAGAGTATCATGAAGACTTATTGAGTCAACATCTCGGTAGAACACATCTGTCCAATATTAATCTCTCACTAACTGTTAATTCAATAGATACAATGGATAAATAGGATTATCCCAGTAGAGGAACACTCTCTAGACAGTAAGTAAGAGACCAGAGCGAGTCTGGAGCCCTCAGCACTCATTATTTTTAGGACAATGGGAACATGGGTGTGAATGGAGGAGGGACCAGGGGAGAGGCAGTTGGGTAGGAGGAAGGCCCTTGATGAAAGCCATCTCTTGTGAGCAGATGCAGGCCTCCCGGTTTAGATCATAAATTCCTTTAAAGGGAGAGTCTGTTTAAAGGTCCTAGGGCTTCATGTCTAAAAGTTCTATTGAAAATATTAATTAATTAATTGAGTCTGAAATACTTAGTAAATATCACAGTCATCTGACTATAGGAGTTTCTGTAAATGGGTACATTGATTCTATGGGCTGAAGAGAACATGAAAAATTCCCTTCCCATAGAATTTTCTTTTCTTCTCTAAAGACAATCATTCAGTGTAAGGCTACTACTGTCTCTGAGATTAAAAACATGATATCTGGAATATTTCATTTTACACATTTATATATGACTGTGGAATCAGTAGATTAGTGTCAAAATGTTCTGGGAATATTTACTTAACCCAAGATATTTTAAGAGAATGAAAGTGTTGGGTTCAGAAATAAGGAGAAGTCACAGACTACAGTTAAGTGAATATGGTCACCCTTTTTCTTGGTCATGTCTTGATTGCATATCAATCCCACTTCCACCTGGCAAAAAGTAGAGTATCTGCTCAGGCTGCCTGAAAATACCCCTGGCTGGGTGGCTAAAACAGCAGAAATTTATTTCTTACAGTCCTAGAGGCTGAAAAGTTCAAGATCAAGGTGCTAGCAAGGCAGGTTTCATTCTGAGGTCTCTTCTCTTGGCTTGTAGGAAGCCATTACCTTGCTTTGTTCACACATGACCTTTCCCCAGTGCCTGTGCTGGAGGACGAAGAGAGAGAAAAAGAGCACAAGTTCTCTGGTGCCTCTTATAATAAGGACACTAATTCTATCAGATCAGGGTTCTACCCTTATGACTTCATTTAACCTTAATTACCTCCTTAGAGGCCCCATCTCTCATCTCTCCTCTCACATTATATCAATAGTATAAGCAGTCAAGAGAGCCCAAGCCATACCTTCAACATTTGGCTTATAAATCTCCTCTGTTATATATCCAATTTCATCACTTACAAGTTCTATCTTCCACAAAAAACTAGAACACAATTCAGCCAAGTTCTTTGCCACTTTATAACAAGGATTGCCTTTCTTCCAGTTTCCAATAACTTGTTCCTCTTTTCTATCTGAGACTTTATCTTTTTCCAGCTGAGGCCTTTTATGTTCATATTTCTACCAACATTCTGTTCAGGATCAATTATATATTCTTTAAGAAGATAGAAGCTTTCTCTCCAGCTCACATATTTTTTTTCTGAGCCCTCATCAGAATCACCTTTAACATCCTTATTTCTAATTTCATGGCAATCTAGGCTTTTTCCAGCATACACCTCAAATCTCCCCCAGTCTCTACCCATTACCCAGTTCCAAAGCCATTTCCACATATTTAGGTATTTTTTTTACAGGAGAACCCTATTCTTAGTACCCAAATCTGTCTTAGTCCCCTTGGGCTGCCATAACAAAATAACACAGACTGGGTGGCTTAAACAACAGAAATTTATTTCTCACAGTTCTGAAGCTGGGAAGTCCAAGATCAAGGTGCCAGTGGATTCAGTTCCTAGTGAAGACACTCTTTCTGGCTTGCAAATGGGCCACCTTCTTGCTACATCCACACATGCAATGTCCTCAGTGTGCTTGGAAGGACAGAGAGAGTGGGGGGGAGGGAGGAACATGTCTGCTATCTGATATCTCTTTTTATAAGGACACTGATTCTCTCAGATCAGGACCCCACCCTTATGACCTCATTTAACCTTAATTACTTTTTTAGGGGGCCTCATCTCCAAATACCATCACACTGAGGGTTAGGGCTTCAAGATATGAATTTTGTGGGGACACAAAACTTGCAGTCCATAACATATATACAACTCCCATAATGATTCCCTGTAGAGTGCTCTGAAATACTAGAAATTTCTAGTTAATATGGAACGAGTATAATCATAATTAAATAAAACATTTTCTGTGGTCTGCTTTAACTTCATTTAGCAAAATAATAAGCTTTAATAAATATGAATGACCCAATCAATGTCTCCAGGACACTGATGAAGGATACGGTAGAAATGCTGACAGTATAAACAAACTTCTCTCAGAACTATAAATGTGTTCTATCATTTTGCCTCAATATAAAGCAGACAGCAAATCATTACCCTTAAAAACAAAGCAGTTGAGCAGAATGGATATGTTCATTTTTCCAGATAAACAGAATGCACTATCTATTTGTGAAGAAGATTCAGAAGTTTGCATGATTGATGGATTATCTTGAGAATTAGACTTAAACATTTCAATAGAAAGTCCAGCATCCTTTCCTTTTGCTGAGTCCCCAGGACAGGCCAAGGCTGTCTTTATTCTGCCTTGTCAAGCCTTCTAGGTTTCACTTAATGAGGATCACTTTCACCAGAGTGAGATGGAATCCCTGTCATGATGTGTGAGATCACACTGGAGCAGAACCAAGAAAGACTTGAGCCAGCCGGCTCTCCTGCAGCAACGTACAACTCATGTTCCGCTCCCTTGGCCAGCGTGCCTTTGTGAATTGAGCCTTTCCATGTCTGGCTAACTCAAGGCCAGAACCCTTTGCTCCTTATGGAAATAGAAAAACGAGGTTTCCAGGTTTGCTTTCAAACAGGGACTGGGACGCAAAAGGATCCCATGCATTAGGCAGTCTTTTCAGCAGGAAAACATTTGGAGAAATGTCAGGCTGGAGACTGTTTCCAGTTCAAACTGCATTTCAAAGCTTGTGGTTAAAGCCTGGATTCAGAAAGTATTGCTTCAAAATGCACAGACCTGGCTGAAATCATTCGAACTGAGTTGCTTTCTTCTCTGCCTTTCTAACATTTCTACATGCCTCTTATCCCACTCTCATTTTTATTTTCTTCTCTCTTCTCTCTCCTGTTTGTCTCTGGTTTCTTCCTGCCCCTTTACCCCCTTTCTCTTTTCTTCCTTCCATTACTTACTTCTTCTGGATGCTTCATTCATTTCTTCTTTCCCTGTCATCAGTTGCTTCCCTCAACTTATTTTCCTTTTCTTTATTTTCTTCCTCCCTTCTTTCCTCTCCTCATATTTGGTAAAGTTTAATTGTTTGTAAAATGAAGTTAAAGCCAGCCACAGACAATGTTTTATTTGATTGTGATGATACTATATCCATATTAACCAGAAAAATAAAAATTATAGAATTTCAGGACAATCAAAAGAGAATTATGAGAGTATCTATTCTTTACTTTTTGCAAGGAGGAAAAAGATAGATATGCCACTGAGACATGAGTAAGAAAGAAAGAAGTTGTATATGTTCCACTAAATGTAGCTAGTAGGTTTTCCTTTAGTCTTCCTTTATTTTTTCCCACCTTTATTCTCACATTTTTCTCACTATAATCATTCTTCAAGGTGAGTACATAGTATATTGCTAATACATAGAATATTGTTATAGATGTATAACTGATTTACTTTGCTGTATACAGCAGAAACTAACACATTTTAAATCAACTATACTACAATAAAAAATTTAAAGACTAATAATAATAAAATATACACAATAAAAAATAATAAAAATAATAAATTTAAAAACAAAATAATAATAATAATTAATTTTTAAAAAGAAAACTAAAGCCCTGATGAATCGATTATTTAGGTCAAAGGTGGCATAGTTAGTGACCCTACTCACCTGCCTTCATGTGGCAGCAGGATTAACCAGCCCTCCCCCCACCCACCCCAAGTCATAGTCACACAAATTATACCAACAGTTAAGATACACCAATGGCCTATAATTTGAACAAAAATAACAGGGGAGTAATTCTAAAATAACTCCATCATGTAACACAGCTTTGGATTCTTGAGTCAATTAACAGATGTTTACTGGTTGCTTATATGCATGCTAGCATTTGGATACTACCATGGATGAAAACCAACTCACTTTTTATTTAGTAAATTACAGACTTAAAGTAGGATTTGTTTTTCTTATTTGAGAAACCTTAGGTCATATTGCCTAAAAATAGGGTACTTGCAGTCAAGCAGGTCTGGACTCCAATCCTGCCGTCACCTCCTAACAGTTGTGTGACTTCAGACAATTATTTAACATCTCTAAGCTTCAAGTTCTTCATTCATAAACTAGAAATAATTACTACCTTCAGAATGGTTGTAGTTATGAAAGTAATATGCTGATCATGATACCTGAACTGTAGATATTATTATTAAGTTAAAATACAGAACTGTAATGTGGGGATGATTGCACAACTCTGTATATTTACTAAAAATCATGGGATTGCACTTTTAAAATGGGTGAAGTTTCTGGTATGTAAATTATACCTCAGTGAAGCCATATATGTATACATAATTCAGGCTTGAAAAGAAATGTAGGTATAGTGACATGAAGTTCAGAGAGCTATCTTCTCAAAAAGGGAGAAGGACAGGACAGGTAAAGGCAGGTGAGGGAGATGTCAAGAGATTCTTAAGAAGGGTCAGAGTTATATGAAGTCACCAGGTAAAGGGAAGCCTTTTCATCAAAGCAGGAATCAAAGTTTGGGGTAGTGAGTCTTGAATATCATGCTAGAGAATTTGGATGTAATCTATAAGACAGTGAAAAAACTTAAATACTTTTGAGCCAAAAGTAAAAAAAAAAAAAAAAAAATTGAGGCTGTGCTTTGTTGATGGAGACAAGAAGACCAGTTAGAAATCTACTGCCAAGAAAGGAGCTTCAAGATAGCAGAAGAGTAAGACATGGAGATCACCTCCCTCCTCACAAATGCATCAGAAATACATCTACATGTGGAACAACCCCTACAGAACACCCACTGAACGCTGGCAGAAGACCACAGACCTCCCAAAAGGTAAGAAACTCCCCACGTACCTGGGTAGGGTAAAAGAATAATGAAAAAACAAAGACAAAAGAACACAGCCTGAAGGGGTTAGTGCACCACGGCTAGCCGGGAGGGAGTCCGGGAAAAGTCTGGACCTGCCGAAGAGGCAAGAGACTTTTTCTTGCCTCTTTGTTTCCTGGTGCGCGAGGAGAGGGGATTAACAGCGCTGCTTAAAGGAGCTCCAGAGACGGGCGCGAGCCGCGGCTAAAAGCGCGGACCCCAAAGACGGGATTGAGACGCTAGGGCTGCTGCTGCAGCCACCCAGAAGCCTGTGTGCAAGCACAGGTCACCATCAACACCTCCCCTCCAGGGAGCCTGTGCAGCCCGCCACGGCCAGGGTCCCGTGGCCCAGGGACAACTTCCCCAGGAGAATGCACGATGTGCCTCAGGCTGGTGCAACGTCATGCCAGCCTCTGCCACCGCAGGCTCGCCCCACACTCCGTGTCCCTCCCTCCCCCTGGCCTGAGTGAGCCGGAGCCCCCGAATCAGCGGCTCCTTTAACCCCGTCCTGTCTGGGTGAAGAACAGACGCCCTCCAGCGACCTACACGTGGAGGCGGGGCCAAATCCAAAGCTGAACCCCGGGAGCTGTGCGAACAGAGAAGAGAAAGCGAAATCTCTCCCAGCAGCCTCAGGAGCAGTGGATTAAAGCTCCACAATCAACTTGATGTACGCTGCATCTGTGGAATACCTGAATAGACAACGAATCACCCCAAATTGAGGAGGTGGACTTCGAGAGCAGCTATATATATATATATTTCCTCTTTTCTCTTTTTGTGAGTGTGTATGTGTATGCTTCTGTGTGTGATTTTGTCTGTATAGCTTTGCTTTTACCATTTGTCCTAGGGTTCTGTCTGTCCATTTTGTTTGTTTGTTTTTTAGTATAGTTTTAACTCTTGTTATCATTGGTGGATTTGTTTTTTGGTTTGGATGTTCTCGTCTTTCTTTTTTTATTACTTAACTTTTTTTTTTACTTTTAATAATTGTTTTATTTTAATAACTATTTTCTTTCTTTCTTTCTTCCATCTTTCCTTGCTTCCTTTCTTCTTTCTTTCTTTCTTTCTTTCTTTCTTTTTTTCACCCTTTTATTCTGAGCTGTGTGGGTGAGAGGGTCTTGGTGCTCTGGCTGGGCGTCAGGGCTGTGCCTCTGAGGTGGGAGAGACAACTTCCGGAAACTGGTCCACCAGAGACCTCCCAGCTCCATGTAATATCAAATGGCAAAAATCTCCCAGAGATCTCCATCTCAACGCCAAGACACAGCCTCACTCAACGACCAGCAAGCTACAGTGCTGCACACCCTATGCCAAACAACTAGCAAGACAGGAACACAACCCCACCCATTAGCAGAGAGGCTGCCTAAAATCATAATTAGGTCACAGACACCCCAAAACACAACACCAGATGTGGGCCTGCTACCAGAAAGACAATATCCAGCCTCAACCACCAGAACACAGGCACTAGTCCCCTCCAGCAGGAAGCCTACACAACCCACTGAACCAACCTTAGCCACTGGGGGCAGACACCAAAACAATGGGAACTACAGACTTGCAGCCTGTGAGAAGGAGACCCCAAACACAGTAAGTTAAGCAAAATGAGAAGACAGAGAAACAGAGCAGATGAAGGAGCAAGGTAAAAACCCACCAGACCTAACAAATGAAGAGAAAACAGGCAGTCTACGTGAAAAAGAATTCAGAATAATGATAGTAAAGATGATCCAAAATCTTGGAAATAGAATGTAGAAAATACAAGAAACGTTTAAAAAGGACCTAGAAGAACTAGAGAGCAAACATACAATGATGAACAATGCAAAAAATGAAATTGAAAATTCTCTAGAAGGAATCAATAGCAGAATAACAGAGGCAGAAGAACGGATAAGTGACCTGAATGATGAAATAGTGGAAATAACTACTGCAGAACAGAATAGAGAAAAAAGAATGAAAAGAATTGAGGACAGTTTCAGAGACCTCTGGGACAACATTATACACACCAACATTCAAATTATAGGAGTCCCAGAAGAAGAAAAGGAAAAGAAAGGGACTGAGAAAATATTTGAAGAGATTATAGTTGAAAACTTTCCTAATACAGGAAAGGAAATAATTAATCAAGTCCAGGAAGCACAGAGAGTCCCATACAGGATAAATCAAGGAGAAACATGCCAAGACACATATTAATCAAACTATCAAAAATTAAATACAAAGAAAAAATATTAAAAGCAGCAAGGGAAAAAGAACAAATAACATACAAGAGAATTCCCATAGGTTAACAGCTGATCTTTCAGCAGAAACTCTGCAAGCCAGAAGGGAGTGGCAAGACATATTTAAAGTGATGAAAGGGAAAAACTTACAACCAAGATTACTCTACCAGCAAGGATCTCATTCAGCTTTGATGGAGAAATTAAAACCTTTACAGACAAGCAAAAGGTAAGGAATTCAGCAGCACAAAACCAGCTTTACAACAAATGTTAAAGGAACTTCTCTAGGCAGGAAACACAAGACAAGGAAAAGACCTACAATAACAAACCCCAAACAATTAAGAAAATGGTAATAGGAACATACATATAGAAAATTACCTTAAATGTAAATAGATTAAATGCTCCGACCAAAAGACATAGACAGGCTGAATGGATACAAAAGCAAGACCCATACATATGCTGTCTACAAGAGATCTACTTCAGACCTAGGGACGCATACAGACTGAAAGTGAGGGGATGGAAAAAGATATTCCATGCAAATGGAAATCTAAAGAAAGCTTGGATAACAATTCTCAGTTCAGACAAAGTAGACTTTAAAACAAAGATTATTACAAGAGAAAAAGAAGGACACTATGTAATGATCAAGTGATCAATCCAAGAAGAAGATATAACAATTGTAAATATTTATGCACCCAACATAGGAGCACCTCAATACATAAAGCAAATACTAACAGCCATAAAAGGGGAAATTGACAGTAATACAATCATAGTAGGGGATTTTAACACCCCACTTTCTCCGATGGACAGATCATCCAAAATGAAAATAAGGAAACACAAGCTTTAAATGATACATTAAACAAGATAGACTTAATTGATATTTATATGACATCCCATCCAAAAACAACACAACACACTTTCTTCTCAAGTGCCTCATGGAATATGCTCCTGGATAGATTATACCTTGGGTCACAAATCAAGCCTTGGTAGATTGAGGAAAATTGAAATCGTATCAAGTATCTTTTCCAACCACAATGCTATGAGACTACATATCAATTACAGGAAAAAACTGTAAAAAATAAAAACGGAGGCTAAATATGGAGGCTAAACAATACACTACTTAATAACCAAGAGATCACTGAGGAAATCAAAGAGGAAATAAAAAAAGACCTAGAAACAAATGACAATGAAAACACGATGACCCAAAACCTATGGGATGCAGCAAGAGCAGTTCTAAGAGGGAAGGTTAGCAATACAATTCTACTCTAAGAAACAAAAAAAAATCTCAAATAAACAACCTAGCCTTACACCTAAAGCAAATAGAGAAAGAAGAACAAAAACCCCCCAAAGTTAGCAAAGGAAAGAAATTGTAAAGATCAGATTAGAAACAAATGAAAAAGAAATGAAGGAAAAAATAGCAAAGATCAGTAAAACTAAAATCTAGTTCTTGGAGAAGATAAACAAAATTGATAAACAATTAACCAGACTCATCCAGGAAAAAAAGGGAGAAGACTCAAATCATTAGAATTAGAAAAGAAAAAGGAGAAGTAACAACTGACACTACAGAAATAAAAAGGATCATGAGAGATTACAGCAAGTAACTATATGCCAATAAAATGGACAACCTGGAAGAAATGGACAAATTCTTAGGAAAACACAAACTTCTGAGACTGAACCAGGAAGAAATAGAAAATATAAACAGACCAATCACAAGCACTGAAATTGAAACTGTGATTAGAAATCTTCCAACAATCAAAAGCCCAGGACCAAATGGCTTCACAGGTGAATTCCATTAAACATGTAGAGAAGAGCTAACACCTATCCTTCTCAAACTCTTCCAAAATATAGCAGAGGGAGGAACACTCCCAAACACATTCTATGGGGCCACCATCACTATGATACCAAAACCAGACAAATATGTCACAAAGAAAGAAAACTACAGACCAATATCACTGATGAACATAGATGCAAAAATCCTCTACAAAATACTAGCAAACAGAATCCAACAGCACATTAAAAGGATAATACACCATGATCAAGTGGGGTTTATCCCAGGAATGCAAGGATTCTTCAATATATGCAAATCAATCAATGTGATACATCATATTAACAAACTGAAGGGGAAAAACCATATGATCATCTCAATAGATGCAGAAAAAGCTTTCAACAAAATTCAACACCCATTTATGATAAAAACACTCCAGAAAGTAGGCAAAGAGGGAACTTACCTCAACATAATAAAGGCCATATATGACAAACCCACAGCCAACATCATCCTCAATGGTGAAATAGTGAAACCATTTCCACTAAGATCAGGAACAAGAGAAGGTTGCCCACTCTCACCGCTATTATTCAACATTGTTTTGGAAGTTTTAGCCACAGCAATCAGAGAAGAAAAAGAAATGAAAGGAATCCAAATTGGAAAAGAAGAAGTAAAGCTTTCACTGTTTGCAGATGACATGATACCATACATAGAGAATCCTAAAGATGCTACCAGAAAACTACTATAGCTAATCAATGTATTTGGTAAAGTAGCAGGATACAAAATTAATGCACAGAAATCTCTTGCCTTCCTATACACTAATGATGAAAAATCTGAAAGAGAAATTAAGGAAACACTACCATTTACCATTGCAACAAAAAGAATAAAATACCTAGGAATAAACCTACCTAACAACACAAAAGACCTGTATGCAGAAAACAATAAGACACTGATGAAAGAAATTAAAGATGATACAGATAGATGGAGAGATATACCATGTTTTTGGATTGGAAGAATCAACATTGTGAAAATGATTAGAATCAACATTGTGCAAATGATTATACTACCCAAAGCAATCTACAGATTCAATGCAATCCCTATCAAATTACCACTGGCATTTTTCACAGATCTAGAACAAAAAATTTCACAATTTGTATGGGAACACAAAAGACACCTAATAGCCAAAGCAATCTTGAGAAAGAAAATCGGAGCTGGAGGAATCAGGCTCCCTGACTTCAGACTATACTACAAAGCCACAGTAATCAAGACAGTATGGTACTGGCACAAAAACAGAAATAGAGATCAATGGAACAGAATAGAAAGCCCAGAGATAAATCTACACACCTATGGTTACCTTATTTTTGATAAAAGAGGCAAGAATATACAATGGAGAAAAGACAGTCTCTTCAATAAGTGGTGCTGGGAAAACTGGACAGCTACATGTAAAAGAATGAAATTAGAACACTCCCTAACACCATACACAAAATAAACTCAAAATGGATTAAAGACCTAAATGTAAGGCCAGACAGTATAAAACTCTTAGAGGAAAACATAGGCAGAACACTCTATGACATAAATCACAGCAAGTTCCTTTTTGACCCACCTCCTGGAGAAATGGAAATAAAAACAAAAGTAAACAAATGGGACCTAATGAAACTTAAAAGCTTTTACACAGCAAAGGAAACCATAAATAAGATGAAAAGACAACCCTCAGAATGGGAGAAAGTATTTGTAAATGAAGCAACTGACAAAGGATTAATCTCCAAATTTACAAGCAGCTCATGCAGCTCAATATCAAAGAACCAACAATGCAATCCAAAAATGGGCAGAAGACCTAAATAGATATTTTTCCTAAGAAGATATACAGATTGCCAACAAACACATGAAAGAATGGTCAACATCATTCATCATTAGAAAAATGCAAATCAAAACTAAAATGAGCTATTATCTCACACCAGTCAGACAGAATGGCCATCATCAAACTATCTACAAACAATAAATGCTGGAGAGGGTGTGGAGAAGAGGGAACCCTTTTGCACTGTTTGTGGGAATGTAAATTGATACAGCCACTATGGAGAACAGTATGGAGGTTCCTTAAAAAAACTAAAAATAGAACTACCATACGACCCAGCGATCCCACTACTGGGCATATACCCTGAGAAAACCATAATTCAAAAAGAGTCATGTACTACAATATTCATTGCAGCTCTGTTTACAATAGCCAAGACATGGAAGCAACCTAAGTGTCCATTGAGAGATGAATGAATAAAGAAGATGTGGCCCATATATACAATGGAATGTTACTCATCCATAAAAGGAAATGAAATTGAGTTATTTGTAGTGAGGTGGATGGACCTAGAGACTGTCATACGGAGTGAAGTAAGTCAGAAAGAGAAAAACAAATACTGTATGCTAACACATGCATATGGAATCTAAAAAAAAAAAAAAAAAAAATAGGAAGAACCAGGGGCAGGATGGCAATAAGGATGCAGACCTAATAGAGAATGGACTTGAGGACACGGGGAGGGGGAAGGGTAAGCTAGGACAAAGTGAGAGAGTGGCATGGACATATATACACTACCAAATGTAAAATAGATAGCTAGTGGGAAGCAGCTACATAGCACAGGGAGATCAGCTCGGTGCTTTGTGACCACCTACAGTGGTGGGATAGGGAGGGTGGGAAGAAGGGAGACACAAGAGGGAAGAGATATGGGGATATATAAATATGTATAGCTGATTCATTTTGTTATAAAATAGAAACTAACACACCATTTTAAAGCAATTATACTCCAATAAAGATGTTAAAAAAATTAAATTAAACTAAGTTAAATTAAAAAAAAAAAGAAATCTACTGCCAAAACACCTTAGAGGTAATACGGACCTGACTAGGAAAGGACGCAGCGAGGAGGAAGCAGATATAAGAGGTCGCAGGGAGGGAGGTACTGGGGAATGGGTGAACATGTTGACTGACTGCCAAGAGGAATACGGAAGAAGAAATCAAAATGACTTAGATTTTGAGTTTGGATGTTAAATTTGAGGTAGATTGAATTTGAATTCTAATGACACATATGGATGGATATCCAGTAGGGATGTTTAGCAGATTGTTAAAATATGGATCTGAAACTCTGGAACCAGAGACAGTAATTCATGTGAAAAATAGTGCTACTTGGGTTGCGAGTTGCAAATTAGACCTTAAGTTTACTTTGAGTTTCTAATTCCTTAACCTCCTTGCCTGAAGCTGTTGTTTGATCCCCATATGACCAAAATTATCCATGTGAGAATGAGACTTTTTCTAAGGAGAATGAGACTTTTTTCTAAAAATCCACGGACTTTTTCTAAGCTTTCATCAACTTCTCAGAGAAGTCTTTGACCCAAAAAAGTTAAGAACCACTGGTCTAAGCAATGTCAGTTGAATGAAAGAAACTAGGGGTTTTTTTTAGCTGCTCATTCTCTTCTCCTGTCTAAAGGTCTGGCTCAGGTGAATGTGTAGAGACATAACCTTTGGTCCCATTGTTGGTTCACGGCACCAGTCTCCACTTCCATTTTTACATGTCAGCTTCACAGTCATGCTCCAGGCTCCAGATAATTTGTGGTTGCTCTGGTTACTATGCAAAAGGAAATACATTTTTAAAAAAATTCTCTGCTAGTTCATATTTAATTATGAAGAAATATCCTCAAAAGCATTTCTGAGCTGGAACATCTCTGTTAATTGCACTGACACATCTAAGACCAGCTTTATGGGGGGGAGAAGAGGCATGGAAAATCCAGATTGTCACATGAAGTGAGCAGATGGAAGGTTAAAAAAAAAAATTATATCCAGACAGTCATTATTAGCATGGGCTTTTAAGGCAAACAAGTGAAGAAAATGTAAGCCTACATTGTTTTACCAACACGTGAGCCTAAATTTTAAAAATTGCAAAATAGCTCAGATGCTTTTTATTGACACAGCTCATTTTCCTTTATTGCTCAGTTTTGTTTCTTCCTTGAGAAGATATTAAATCTAGAATGTTGCAGTGTGTAAAAGTGTTTTAATTAGGCTGTGTGGTACAAGGCATGATTCATTTAGGGAAACACAGATGTTGGGGCAGAGAAGCACACCCAGGTTTATTGCTTCTTTAACAACATCTCTGCTCTGCGTTTGGAAATCATAGAATTCGGCCAGCTGTAAGAACTCAGCCTTCCAAGTGGTTGGGTAAAAGGAGAGGACGTCTCCTTCCTTCATAGGTGCATATCTGTACAACCTAGAGAACCAGCTGACTCCATTAAGAAAGGACTCAGAGAATTGAGGAATCTCTACGTTGCTTCTCTATCTGTTCATGAAAGATGAAGGCAACCAGCAGAAGGGAGACCAGGGGAAAGAGATCTCAGGATAGAAGGGTCCCAGGCCAAGGGAACTAAGAGCTGGGCTAATCCTAGGCACACAGAGACAGCATAACTGGGTTAAAGAGAAGGCAAAGTGTGAATCATTGTCATAGGACAAACCATCAAGTCTTAGGGATGAGAAAGGGATGGCTTTAAGCAGATTACAATAAAATTCATTGTTGGAAAGAGAGAAGTCAAATGGAAGCAGGTAGAAGGAATTGGTTAAGAAAAGTAGATGAGAGCAAAGATGGAAATTGGCAGGAGTTTGCCTATGGCTGTGTTTGGGGCTCACAAGTGGCTGAGTGGCATAGGTAGTACGGAAACTCTGGAAAGTCCATACACTTAACTATTCTACTCTCTGTAGTATGCCAGAAGGCTGTTTCTTTAGTCCAAGCTGATTGTCCTCTGGAAAGCTTATCATGTACTGAGGCAGTAGATATCACCTGGCAATTCCAGCTTCTAGAAAGACATCCCTTTTATTAAACAGAAATCTCCCAAGAGGAGATTATAACAAGACCAGACTTATGCCCACTGGGAAATCAGGGAGGTTCAGGCTCTTTCCATGACCTCAAGAGCCCACTGCCATTGTCTCTGTTAGAAATAAGTGAAGATGATAGAAATCTAATGGTTTTCAAACTTGGAATATATCTGATGCTCTGGTTACTAAAATACTTCAGAGGCTTCAAAAGGGTGGTACCATGGATCTGCTGGATTTGAAGACATATGTCCTATAGCTTAGAGTTTATAGAATTATTTAGGCTTGTTTGCTAAGTGACGTGCTTCCTCTCTCAGATTCATTTTCTGGCTGAAGATTTCCAAGTAGGAGATAGGCACCAAGTGTTTGTCCCCATTCAGCAATACTTCATTCTGTATCTCACCCAAGAAGGAATGTTGAGTCCTGTGTGATAAATACACATCCTTGATCCTGGTAAATGTACCACTGTTTGGGAATTTCATGACTTTTAGACATATACCCCTAAGAGATGAGTGTGAGCTATTCTATGGAGCATATTGAGGGGGGTTCCGATTTCCACACTTGCCTATATTTTCTACCCATTAATCTCAGTTTTGCCCCATGAAAATGCATACAATAAGCTTACTCTTGCTGCTACATAGAAGCCCTTCAAATATTTTTAGAAAACTCTCATGCCAGCTCTAATCCATTTCTTTCCTGAGTGAATGCTTTCAGGGCATCAAACCAGTGTTTACATCATATGCTTTCCAGCAAGTCACCAACCTTTTCCCTCTCGTCTGAATGTGCTCTATCTTATCCTTATTTCTTTGAAGACAGTAGTGACTAGAACTAAATATAACACATTATCTCACCAATCCAGGTGACTGCCTCACCCTGTAGTCTTGAGATCATGATTCTGTTTACACGGCTTAAGACCACAATACCCCATACTATAATAAACTCCCCTCACTTGCCTTGGTACTCTCATTTTAGAGACTATCTTGCCATGGCTGTGGATTATAGTTTACTGCTAAGTTGTTACTAAATGCTGACTCTGCAATGGTCCCTGCAATAGAAACGAAGAGAAATAAGGTGCTGTCCTGCCTGAGGGACTTAGAGGCTAGCTGGAGACACATGTTTTTCAAATGTGTCTCATTACACCCCACAGTCAGCTGTTTCCAAAGTCAGGGGCTCTGAGACAGCCCAAGAAGGGAGATGCTACATAATGCTAGAGTGAGTCAGTGATCATTTCAGAGAGAACATAGCACTTGGCAGTCGAATTGCTGTCTAGAGAGAAATATAAGAATTTGTTCATTTCACAAATATTTATTTTTACACTTATTATGTGCAAGGAACAAAAAGGGAAATTAATTTAATTAAGACTCAGAGAATGTTTTGATGTAAACTACTTTCCCAAAACATCAAGGATTCCGAAAGTGCTCAAATTCTTTTTTGAACAAGCCTCTGGAAAGCAGATGAGAATGCCAAATTCAGTTAACACTTCCTTTGCAGTAGTCCACTGAGAAGAAAAAAAAATACGTGAGAATAGTACATCCACATCTGTCCCTGTTATGATGATATTTCACTCTGCTCAGATGCTTTCAATGTGGAAAGCATTGTTGGCTTATGAGACCAAGTCAATGGCTTTAGGCTTGAAATAAAAGCCTGCTGATAACTCACAGGATGGTGATTATGTATGGATTCATCATCAAAAAGCCCACCCATCCCAGGGATCTGGGTGTGGTCTTCTCCTCATTGTAATGTTCAGAGGTTAGAAACCTAAATCCAAACACACCAAAAGCCCACCATAGATCTATTGGAAAATAACAGAACTGAGAGAACTTCAGATAATTCTACTGCCAAGAAGAGTGAAGGGTTTCTTTTGTTTTGAATCACACTTACAATCTTGTCATTTAAAAAACTCCAATAGAACAGAAGTGGCTTCTTGTATTGTCGTACAGAAATGGATTCTGATCTTGCATATAGGTTCGATGAGAATGAGTTTAGTAGTTGTCTAGCAATGTCTGCCTTGAGCATAATAGTAATAAGTAGTATAAGGAGTGCCAAGTAACTGCAATCAAGGCCAATGTCCTCATTATGCTAATGGAAAACTGGGACCAGAGGGACAATCCTCCTCCAAAGTCACACAGCTGATGTAACATAACTAAGATCAATAATTTCTTTTTCTCACTATAGCTTCTTATTTCATTTCAGTCTTTTTTTTTGAAATAATAAAGCGTATTAAATATACATAGACCTCAAGTCAGGAGATGTTGAATTGGGCCGTGGTTTTGTTAACTAAGAAAATAAGAAAACTCATTAGAGTTTCTTATAGTATTAAATCCTCAGCAGTGGAATATATCATACAGATAGTCCAATCAAGTGCCCTCATTTTATGGATGAGAAAACAGAGATCCAGAGAGGTTACAATGAGTTAATGGGAGACCTAGGATTAGAACATGTCTCCAAAGTTCCATTCCCTGCTACTCTTTCACAGTTTCTTTCCTTATTTATAAAATCCACTTATTAAACGAGTATTTGTTGAGTAACTGCTATGTGACAGGTATTAGGCTATAGTCAGGGGTAGTACAAAGACAAGCCAATGACCTAATGGAGGAACCAATTATGCAAATAATTTTCTTACAGATTGATGAACGCCAGAGAAGCTTTTTCTAAACTGCTACATAAAGAGGCACTTGGCTCTTCCTGAGTCATGGCAATGTGCACAGATGAGGTGAGTGTTTTGGTAAGTCTTAAAATATGAATAGGAGCTTTGCAAAAATACAGAGTAGACCAGGGCATTCTGGATAAACATTACCACATGGGAAAAGACACAGAGATATGAAGGGGTGTGAGATGTTTTAGCAAGCACAAGTCATTTGGAAACTAAACAGAGGTGGGCAAGGACTTAAACAAGAACCTTATGCATCACACTATTGGGTTTGGACTTGACCTAGTAGGCAGTAGAGAGTTACCGGCTACTTTAAAAAAGAGAAGTGGCAAGATCGACTCTGTGCTTTGGAAATATCATGATAATATTGTAACGGTAAAATCAGAAGTTAAGGAGACTAGCCAGGATACAATTACAAGGGACTATATGGAGAAAAATGGCAGTCTGGGTTAAGCTGGTAACACTATAGGGTAGTATAAGGACTGACTCAGGAATCTTTGCATAGGTAGAGTCAATGGCCTGGATTTTATTGGATACAGGGATTAGGGAGAGAAACAATCAAGAAATAAAAATAATTCATTTTGTTTACCCTGTGGGGTAGTAAAAATGAACTAAGATTATGGATAAGAAAGTACCATATATAAAGAGCTTTGCAGTTTTTAAACTGCAAAGCTCTTTATATATGGTAGGTATTTTTATTATCACAAGATCTTATTGCCAAATACTATTTCAGTTTACACCTTAGTGCAAGGAAACGGGTCCAATGCATTGTGGACAAAGCAACAAAGAGAAGAATGCAACATATAATTCTGAACTCATTCATTTACTCCTCCAACCATCATTAACACCATTATGGATCAGGCATTGTGCAAGCGGGAGGGACACAGAGAGGAAGGAATCAACCACACTTCCTGTAAAAGGATCAAGAGGTTATTGTTTGAATCTTATTAAAGAAACTCATCTACCTCAGTAAAAAGGCACCCTCTCAGACCTACTCCAAATTATATAACAACCCTTAAACAGAACTTCACTAGGTGAGTAGCAGAAAATGTTGAATGTGTGAATCTGATTTAGCTGCTCCACCAACAAGCTGCCAAATTGAGATTTTTGGTAATTAGCAAAACATCTGTAACAGGATTAGTGTCTCAGAAATAGCTGCTGCTTTCTTGGCCAGAGAAGGGGGTGTGAACGTTGAAAGGGAAGTGGGTAGAGAATTTGGAAATGGACTTGACTTTAGCCCAGCTGTTTCCCATTTGAAGAGAGGATAAAGGATAGACACTGAGTCAGTGGGAAAGCATCAAGACAAAAGTGAAAAAGGACTTGATATCAAATCACCCTGGCCCTAAGCTGACTCAACTGAATACCATTGGAATGTGGCTAGCAAACCTTCCCTTCTCTCCACAGTCTATGGAGCTAGACTTGGTTGCCAAAAAAAAGTCCCAGTAAAAATATTTGTATGAAGACAATACAAAGGCAGTGTTAAGAGTACTGCTGACCTTTTAATGGTTTGACCTCATCTCACCACAGCAACAAGGACTTGGAAAATCTCCCTCTCTGTGTGACTGATGCAAGAGTCTTGGTTGCACTAGGTGGTTTGAGGTCTTCCCCCTGGATCTGAGCCTTCACAGGCTGGGAGAAGTACATGGGAAGCACCAGTGGATTATAAGAATCCTTCTATGGGAGAAGTAGTTCCCACTGAGAAAACCTAGGGCAAGTTACTACAAGATTTGGGCTCTACCTTTCCAACTGGAAGGAGAAACTGGCTGAGTTCAATCATTCATTCAATCAACCTATTCGCAAATATTATTGAGCACATACAATGTGCAAGATGACGTGTTAAATGCAGAGGATAGCGTGTTTAAGGGGAGAGACAGGGTACCTGCTTTGTAGACCTCACGACCCAGGGAGGGTAAAAGACATGAAAATAATGAGCCTTGGACTTCCTGTTCTTTTATCAGATGTTCTGACTCTCTAGCTGTGGTCCTACCTGTGCTATTTTCTGCATTCCCTTCTGCCAGTAACTACACAGACTCTGATCCATTAGCTCCGATTCTGTGCCCTTTTATTCCTATTGATCAAAATTCTATTTCTCCATCCTGAGTACTCAATGAGACACCCATGCAAGAAAAGATTAAACAAAGTTAACTTCATTCCAGTAATGGCCAGGCCCAGGCCAGAGCTAGACTCAGAGGGGGCCTTTAAGCATAGGGCTGAACAAAGAATTTGGCCAAATTATGAAGTAAGCAAGGCTTGTCTTTGATGGTCTGCACCTCCTCGACAGTCACTATTCCTTCCTGTTCTAAACTCCCTTGCATTGTTCACTTTCTTCCTCTGCTTGAACTAATCTTCTTCCTTATCTCTACCTTTCAAAATCATATTTGCTCTTCAAATCTCAACTTAATTGCCACCCTCTCTGTAGGGCTTTCCCGCTTCCCACTTGCCTGGTATGCACCTCCTTTAAACTCCTTTAATACTCTGTGCTTCTCTTGGGACATCAGAGACTGTCTTATTTTATTTTGCTGCTATTTTATTTTGCTTCTGACTGAAATGGAACTGTCTTATTCACTACTGTATTTTATGCACCTAGAAGTGCAGACCTTTGCGCATAGTAGGTGCTTAATTAGAACTTTTTTAATTAGAACTTTAATATAGGCCCTCAAGTTAGAGGGGGCCTGTTTTTGAACCTTGACACTGCTTTTTATGAAAAGACAATTCATATATCTCTAAGTCTCAGTTTACTCATCTCATCTAAAAATTGGAATAATAAGAATAGTAATAATATGGCTAAAAATAATAAATGTTATATCATATGGAAACCCCTAGCCAAGACTCTGGCTCATTGGAGGCATTCAATAAGAGTGCCTTAGATCGAATCACCCTATGAGGTTTGAAAGCAGGGAATGAGAATTGAGGGAGTAACTCTCTGGCGGGAATGAAAAGAGAGAGGAGAATCTAGGCTGAAGTTGTTGACTCATAAATCAGAGAAGTAAGCTTCCTTTTGCAAGTAGGAGAGTGGAGAGCTGATAATCAGCTATAATCAAATCAATCTGAACAAGAGGTGAGGTAGTGGTAATAATAATAACTTTGCCTATCTTTGCCAGGGTTCCCAAGAATACAGAGACTGAGACAAAAGTTTATATGCTAACTCCCCAAAAAGTATTGAGATCACAATCCCAGAAAACGGGAGTGAAAGCAAAAGAGGAGTTGGGCAGGGAAGGAAGGAGAATAATTTTAATAGCATGTTTGTATCAAACACATCGAAGGCTCAGTCTCCTGGGGCATCTCCAGAGAGCTGCCTGGAACCACTTCTCCCCAAAACTGTCTGTCAAAGATTGAAAAGGAGATGTACCCTGCCTCCTATTCATCAAAGTGTGCCCCGTGGGACATCGACTCTGCCACACCTCAGGATTGTCCATCTGGCTTGTGGAAGTTAGAACCCCAAAGAGCAGTAGTGACACTGGCAGTACAAACCATGGCATGGGGGCCAGCCTGTCAGTGGCTGTGAGCCTCATCTCTGCATCCTGTACCAGCAGCCTCACTGGCCTGGCCAAGTGGACCAAAGCACACACGTGGGCACAAAGTGAGCCCTGAGGTCTGCTGAGTCCCGGGGGACAGGGAGGCTCTGGAGCAGAGGTAAGAGGTGAGGCAAGGCACTGCCCGGGCATGACTACCATTGACATGAGGGACCAAGAAAAGTCATCACAACAGGCCTGGCTGACCATCGGAGGGAGAGCCTAGAAGACACAGCCCTCACGACCAAGGGCTGCCTTGTAGCTTAGTGAAGACCAAAACCTTCTCCTCTGTGGCTTGCAGGAGAGCAGCTGATGCCAGGCAATCTTCCTTGAGTCATCAGTCACATAGACCAGAAACGCATGACGTCTGGGGAGGCAATTAACCTGGGTTTGGCACATCACAGCTTACTGAGCACCTACTGTATGATGAGCTCTTTTCAAACACACACATTTTTAATCCTCAGGAAATTCCCTTGAGGGTGAAACAATGATCTCCATTTTACACAGGCATAAACTGAGACCCAGAGTGGTTAAGTAACTCCTCCATGTGTCCTCCTGTATTTAGGGACCTGTCATATGGAAAAGGGACTAGACCCATTCCAGGTGGCCCTAGGGAGCTGAACTGAGGCCAAGAGGTAGAAATTACAGGATAGCAGGTCTTAGAACAGGGAATTTCTGAGAGTCTGAGCTCATTTTCCAACAATACAGTGAGCTACCACTCAAAAGACTGAGGCATTCATGAATGATGAATAATGCAGGAATGAGCGCGTTGTTGCTGCCTCTAGGAGAAGGAGGCAGGGTTCTCTGGTCTGGTAGCGGCTGGACCAGATGAAGGTTGAAGTCTTCGAGGTTTCCTTTGAATGAAGAGTCAATCCCAACACCCAGATATTTTTACTATTGTCTCATTAATGTCAGTGCAGTAGAAGAAAAGATATAACAATAATAACATCTACTGGTATTCGGCTCTTAATAGGTACCAAGCCCTTTGCAAATAGCTTTATACATATCATTTAATCTTCACTGCAACTCTGAGGTAATTATCATCATTATCTCCAATTTACAGATGAGAAAACTGAGACTGGCTGAGGTAAAGCTCAGAAACTTGCCCCAGGTCTGCTTGCCCATGTCCCTGCTTGCTCTACTCTGTTGCCTTGATTATTCTGCATCTGCCTCCTGTCAGCAACTCAAAACCTTTGGAGCCTGAGCTCCTGGGAAAGAAGAGTCATGTGTAACTAGACCAGAATAGTCACTCTGGTGGACAAAGCTGCCTTTTCAACAGTTTGAACATTTTTTCTGTGCAAATTCCCTGAAAACCCCTTCCTCATGAATCCCTTATTTTTCCATTGTATTTAAACACCTCCCAGACTGTTTGCTGCCACTGCAAAGGTTTTGAAAAGCCTTTGTGCAGATCTCTTCCAATGAAAAATCAACAAAATCATCAAAAAACAGACCCCCCCCCCTTTTTTTTTCCTCTCAGGATGAAAATTACTTTGAAAAATGAAGGAGGCAATTGAAACAAGGGAAAATAACCTCAGGAGCAAGATTTTAGCAAAACAAAGGGCACACCACCGGTCATAACTTTAGATGATTCGGGGATAGTCAAGTCTTCAGGAAATAAAGAGAAAAATGGAGAGGAATGTCAGCATTCAGATGGCTCTGGCACCAAGAAGCTAGTGACAAGATAACCCAAAACTGCATCCGTGGAAAATCACAGCTGCAGGAAACCACAGAGGAGCACTCAAAGCTTTTGCCATATTGCTTCCAATCTCTGCCTGAAAGGGTGCACATTTATCAGATGTCTGTAATGCCTCACAGCAAAAAAATCTTTAAATACTTAAACCATATTCTAATTTCGAAAGGACACATCTTGCTACAATTTACTTCTTTGATTTTTCCACCATAGCTGAAATGTTTTGTCTTACATTAGAATCTAACACTTTCCTCGGTTTGGAATGAAAAGTGTGGGCTCTGGAATCAGCCTGCTGGAGTTGTAATGTTGGCTCAATCACTTACTAAGAGATGTGAACCTTGGATAAGTTACTTAACTGCCCTAAATCTCAGTTTTCTCTTCTGTAAAATGGGAGCAATTATAGCTCATCCTTCATACAGTTTTTACTTGAGTTAGATGAAATCATGCAAGATAAGTGCTTGAAACAGTTCCTGGCACATAGTAAACCCTCTAAAAGAATTACCAATTACTATTATTTTTTAATCTGTTTCCATCCATAGGAAAGAAAGAGAAAGTTATTTTCCTCAGAAAGTAAAAATCTGAGAATAGACAACTTATCAAACTGGTAAGGGCCAGACTTTGAAACAGACTTTCAGAAAAGGTTAATTACACACTTGGCCCCTCTGTGCCCATCATCCCTTCCATCCAGCCCATTTGAGACATTCAGTATCTTTATGCTACCTCAGATTCTAGTCCAAGAAATACGTGCACTGGGTGGGACACTCTCTTAGATGATTTCTCTAGAGTTCTTCCGATTTTTACCCCTTGCTCTGTCTTCTACAATGGAGCACTTGCCTTGGTCTACAGCATTTTTCCTTTCTCCAGAAGCTTTTCATTCTCAAGATAATACTTAGCTTATGGGATTGTTAGAGGATTAAATGAAATGGTACATGTAAAATTCTTAGGACACTTCCTGTGACATAGTAAGAGTATTAGGTATTAATATATAAATATTAATATTCCTCCTTTCCTCTTGGCAAAAAGAAAAAAAATTCTCCTATCTGTGTGACCTCATGGTACTTCTGCTCTCTCTTGTGACATCAGTAGTTCACCCTGCTATCTTAGTTCAGGCTGCTATAACCTAATACCATAGACTTGCTGGCTTAAACTACAAATATTTATTTCTCGCTGTTCTGTAGGTGGGGATGTCTAAGATCAAGCACTGGAAGTTTCAGTATCTGATGAGGGCACTCTTCCTGGTTCATAGATGGCTATCATCTCACTGCATCCTCACATGGCTGAAAGAGGGCTAGAGAGCTCTGTGGGGTCTCTAATATGGACACTAATCCCACTCATGATGGTTCCACACTCATGACTTAATTACTTCCCAAAAAATACCACCTCTTATACTATCATTTTGGTAGTAGGATTTCAACATATGTACTTTGCAGGGAGGGCACAAAACTTCAGTCCATAACACCTGCCCACATGGTATATTTCATCTTAAACATCTCCACTTCCTGGGCCATGAGAAAAAGAATGAACTAATGGTGAACACCTGGATTCTGACCACCATCATCTCTTCCTGAAAATGCCTGTGACTCTTTCCCCAGTTTGTTAGGTGTCTTGTCATTGTAAATAGCTCTTCTTATACTGAATTGCTTTTGCAAGTCACATATCTGTCTCTCCTTGAGAGCCAAACACTAATCTTATTTATTTATGTTTTTTCCAGAACCTCATACAGAGCCTAGCACTTGTTAGATAATATACTTATTTATTTATTTATTTATTTATTTTTTAGATATAGGAACCCTTGGGACATAGTTCAAATCAAAACACAAATACAACTAAGTCCTGAGTCTGTATGGGGCCAAGATACACCTCTTACATGTGGCAAATTTGGATGCATTATACATGTGTGCAAAATTTAAGCAAATGGGTCTATTTTACTTCAAAACTCTGAATTCAAGAGATATGTGACACTCTACAGGGAAATTACTTTGTGTTGAACTGGGTAGTTACCACCTTTCTAGCTAACTTCCCTGGGACTATTTTACAGAAAATCCAAAAAAGCAATAATGGAAGAAGGCTGTGGTTGTCTGTGGTATTTGCCTCTTCTACCCTTGACTAGGCCTTTATATCATAGTCCAGTGGGGTCCTCAAGTCTGGTTGTCTCATATATTAAGCAATATACTAATTTTATATATGACATTGTCTATACTTTTTTTTTTCTGGCATCAAATCTTTTGCTTTTCTATTTTTAATAGAAACCAGACATCATGTCATTAATGTGTCATCAAATCTGGCAGTGCCAGATTTCCTGTTCTCTCTGAGAACTATTCAATGGCTAGTGAGAATATATGGAAGAAGTAAACCTCGGGATTCAGTTCAAATATATGCAGACCCAAAAAGCACCAGATCCAGGGGCCCAAGATGTAAAATCAACTTTGCACAGAGAGGACAGGACAGCTTCTAAACTGAACTGCTTGCAAGCCTCAGATTTCCAGCATTGATTCTTTCTCTGGACAGATGGGAATTTGCCAACTATATGCCATTGTCTGTTCTATGTCCTAGAATCACAAAGATGAAATATGTGTCTATTTATACACACTAACAGATATGGTACATTTAAGGAACAAATAGAAGAGTGATTCAATCTTCCTAAATACATTAAAGTTACATAATACTAGAAGTAACATAAATAATGACATATCAGTTGTGTAGATAAACAATAGAAAACTTTAGGTGTATTATAGTCACAGGAAAAATAACCCTTTGAAATTTTCTGGTACAAATCATGTGTATGATTTTTTTGTGTGTGATATCATAAAATATTAATATCATTGACCATATTTGTTAAACAAGTTGTGCCAAAGTGAGCCACACAGTTTTAGGTAGAATATCTGCATATTTGCACTGAAAAAAATACCTAACATTTACGAACTGTGTAATTCAACATGTTAGCCTTGCTTGCTCACTATCAAATGCATTTGGGAAGAGGCTTGTTTCTTTGTTAAGGTGTAACACAATTGCCTATAGAATGTCCATTGTGACCTAGCCTTGAGAGGCCACAAACTCCACCTTTTCCAAAGGGTTGGGAAGAGGCAGGTGATGGAGAGAAGGCCAGAAGCCTGCAATCTCCAGTATAAAGTCCAAAAACTCCTCTGTGTTCATTCACTCTTATGAACGCTTACTCTGGGGCAAAGAGCACCGGAAAAGAGTACGATCTCGCACCTAAGAAAGGCTAAGAGCAATAAGGGCTGTATCTAATAATGTTTGATTGTTGTATTTAATAGAGAAATTCAAAGTGTGAGAAACCCTTTGGCTAATTTTGATGACCTGAAGCTTTATTCTCATTACACAATAGATAAACAAGATTATTCTGTATGTGGCACAGAAAAAAAATGTCACCCAGATTTGGGGCAGGTTGCTAAAAAGGGTGGGCTGAAGACTGTCAAGTGAAAAGAAACAACATTAAAAAAGGCAGAGTGGAGTAACAATAATGTGCACTTATTCTGTGATTGTGCTAAGTACCATACTTAATTAGTTACATACATTATCTCAAGACACCTGAAGCAATCCTTGAATTAGAAATTCTCTTTTTTTAAAACATCTTTATTGTAGTATAATTGCTTTACAATGGTGTGTTAGTTTCTGCTTTATAACAAAGTGAATCAGTTATACATATACATATATCCCCATATCTCTTTCCTCTTGCATCTCCCTCCCACCCTCCCTATCCCACCCCTGTAGGTGGTCACAAAGCATGGAGCTGATCTCCCTGTGCTATGTGGCTGCTTCCCACTAGCTATCTATTTTACATTTGGTAGTGTATATATGTCCATGCCACTCTCTCACTTTGTCCCAGCTTATGATGGCGGCCAAAGTCTCACACTCACAGAAAACAGAGCCAACATTCAGGATTAGCGTTCTCTAAATGAAGAACAAAAGTTCCTAAATGTGAACCTATACCAACTCTTAATGGAACAATATAGAATGCTCCAGTCTGTTAGTTCTAAAGAACAAGTGCATCTGAATAGTGAAAGTAGACATACATTATTATTTACATTCATTATATATAGTGTGTGTATACATATATTTTATATGTCATATGTATTACATATTGCATATATTAAATATATATTACTTATATCATATTTTCCTTATTCATAAATTGAAGGACATTTAGGTTATTTGCATAGATATCTATCTTTTATCACAATTATTTTTTTAACTCAGGTGCACTGGATTGGATTAAACATAGCCTTGATTTACAATACCCTCTCATCATCAGGCCATGTGTGGCCCACTTATTTATGATTGTTTGTCTGTCTGTCTATGTGGTTAGTTAGGTATTTTAAAGAATCTACTATCTAAAACCTCAATCCATTATGTACCCTACATCAACCATTCATTCCCACCCCAAGTCATTTTCTACCTCCCCTAAATAAAGTAACCACCATCCTAAATCCTGTGTTTATTATTCCATTGTTTTTCTTTACAATAAATTTGTAAGACATGAAATAAGTACAAAATAACAAGATCCCACAGTTGAAGTAAATTGAAATATTTTCTTCATTGAAGGCGACTCTAGCAACAATAAAATCTAAACTGAGCTCAACCTCTGACCAAGTTGACTCAATCTTCGACATTAACAGCCTGACAGAAGAGGTGTGGAAACTATCAAAGAGAAATATTAGACAATGATGACCAATTTTTTAAAGATATAGTAGAGAAGGTGTACAAAATGCACAGAGAGATGGGGAATTTTAGAAGAAATTATAAAAGAGAGTCAAATTAAAATGATAGAAATAAGAATCACAATAACAGATATCAAAAATTATTTTGACAGGTTTATCAAAAGACAGGACACAGTTGAGAAAAGAATCAGTGGATATGAAATGTATTATAAATTACTGAAGTTGAAACATAAAGAGGAGAGAGAGGAAGAAGCAGAAAAGGAAGAAGAAGGAAGAGGGTAGAGAAGAAGGAAGAAAGAGAAGGGAAAAGAAAAGAACAGATGAAAAGAGAATTAAACATAACAGAGCATCCAAACTGTAGGATTATATCCACCTAGTATGAGTGTACTTGGAATCCCAGAAGAAATGAAGGTCAAAGAAATATATGAAGAGATATGGCTGATAATTTCCAAAAAATAATGAAAGTCAGCAATCCACAGACCCAAGAAACTCAGAGAGCTGTAAGCAAGATAATTACACACACACATACACACACCCATGCATACATCAGAGTTAAAGAGATAAAAAAGAGAAAGAGAAAATGCTGAGGGTGGTTAGAAAAAATATTACTTATAGGCCAAAAAAAATTTATAGCAGATATGCATACCAGAAGAAAATGAATAACATCTTTCAAGGACTTAAACAAAATTAGCCAAGCCAGAATTTTACATCAAACAAAAATGTCTTTCAGACAAACAAAAGCTTAGAGCATTTACTGCCAGTACAACTGCACTGCAAGAAATGTTAAAGAAAGTTCTTCAAACAGAAGAATTAAGACACCAGATGAACATTTGGATTTACAAAGAAATAAAGAGTGCCAGAAATTTCAAAAAGAGAGTAAATATTAAAACACCATTTTCTTCATTTTAATTGCTTTAAAAGATAATTGATGGCCAAATGAAAATTAGTAACAATATATTTGGGGGTAGATAAAATATGTAGAAGTAAAATGTATGCCAACAATAACACAAAGGATAAGAAGAAATAATTAGATGGTATGTGTTAAAGTTCTTATTCTAAATATGTAGTGGTATAATATTATTTAAAGATAGATCATTATAAGTTAAAAATATATACTGGGAACCCTAAGGCAAACACTTAAAGAGAGACATAATGAAAATATATAGAAATAAAATTAAATCATAAAATACTCAATTTTATGAAAAGGGGGAAAAAGGAACAGAAATAAAAAGCAAATGAGATAGAGATCAAGTAGGAAGATAACAGATTTATGTTCAACTACATCACGAATTTCATAAAATGTAAATGTTCTAATCACTTCAGTTAAGAGGCAGAGATTGTAAGACTGAAAAGAAAAAATAACTGTCTTATTTTCAAGAAATCAACTTTAAATATAAAAATATAAACAGATTAAAAGTAAAAGACAAAATACAGTCAATATTTCTAGGTTGAAAAAAGAGAGAAGTTAAGGATTGAAATAAAGTTTTGCCTTGAGAAATTTGGGTAGTGATACTATACGTAAAGGTGGAGAGGTCAGAAAAATAATAGGTTTGGAAAGTACAAACAATAATTTAGTTATAGACACTGTATTAGCCAAGATCAAAAGTTATTAACATATGGGCTTTGGGCCAATCCAGCTGGCTTCCTATTTCTGTATGGCCTGTGAGCTAAAAATAGTTTCTACATTTATAAATGGCTGAAAATAATAAAAGAGAGAATATTTTGTGAAATGCAAACATTATATAAAATTTAACTTTCAGTGTCCATAAATAAAGCTTATTGGAGCACAGCTGCACTCATTCATTTACACATTGTTTGTGGTTGCTTTTGCACTACAGTAACAAGGTTGAGCAATTGTGACAGAAACCATATGTGGCACTAATTTCTTCACACTGTTCTTGGTGCACTATAAATCACAGTTCATAGTTACTATTCAACAGCATGTCAAGTGTCACACACATTGTCATACAATTCTATTTTATGTAACTTTTCTTGCTAGTGCCTCCCATCATGTCAGTAAAAGAGAAAAAGTGGACTTTGAATGACATGTTTTTAAAGGACGGTGAAGTGTAGATGATTTTGTTATTGAATTAGATAGCACATTGTGTTCATCATGCAATGACACTATAGCTATAGAATACAATATGTGATGACATTGCCAGATTAAGCCTTTATCACAATATTCCCAATTCACAGGAAAGCAACAGTCTGAAAAATTACTAGAAAGTTTAAAACTGAATATCTCATCACAGCAGAATTTCTTCACACAAACATAAATAAAAGTAAGTTTACAACGAAAGTAAATTTCTAAGAGGCTCATTTGTTACCCAGCCAAACAGTAGTTGGTGAGTTAAATAAATCATGCGTGATTGCAGCAGCCAAAGAAATGTGTTCAGACAAAACTTGCTTAAGACTATTAGCCTTTCAGATAAAATAGTTGCCCAAAGAGTTGAGAACATTAGGGGCAATATCAATAGTCAATTTAAAACAAAACAAATGATTGTCAGTGTTTCCATGGTGCTTAATGATTCAACAGACGTTACCAATACTGCTCAGGTGTTGTTTATTCAAGCAGTTAATGCTGAGTTTGAAGTGACTGAAGAATCAGCCTGAGTGACCTGTGTAGAATAACTACAGGCAGGAATAGTTTCAAAGTTGAGAAAACATAATTCAATATAACATGAAGTGGAATCTTCTAAGATGTGTTACAACTAATAATGGTAAAAATGTGAATGGAGCAGAAAATCACTGCTGAGCAAATTTACAAAGCTTGTGAGAAGTATAGTTTTTATAGCCTATGGTTATTTGCTGTATTATTCATCAGCAGATATTAGCAGAAAATTTTTAGTTATCATGTGATATTATTCCAGTAGTGTCAGTTGTGAGCTTTGCTTGCTCTCATGGACTTAATCATTGCCAATTCTGGGAATTTATGAATCGAAGCTGTGAATTGCAGCTGAATGTTATGACTTAGTCTACCACACAGTTCAGTGACTTAGCACCAGTAACATTTTATTGCTATTTTTTGGAGCTCACAACCAAGATTGGAATTTTTCTGAACAAAATGAACCCTAAACACTATTATCAGACACTGAACAACTTTGAAAATTACTTTTTGCTGTGGACTTGACAATGTTTATTTATGAGTTCAACCTAAAATTATGAGGCAAAACAATGTTTATTCAAGATACTTGTAGTAGTTATTTCAATGGCAATAATGTTTAAATTATAGTAACGTCAATCTGCTTTACATACTTCCTGTGCTGTCGAAACAAAAACTGAGATCTCCATTCCGACACAAATTTGCAATAGCTATATTTTCTATGTTCAAAGTAGAGTTCCAAGAGCCTTTATCGTATTTCAATGCAAGTACAAAAGAGATGTTTAAACTTCAAAATCCATTTAACTGTGCTATCAAAGAGGGTCCACCTAAGCTTCAATTTAAAGTGATTAATTTGCAATGTTTTTGCATGCTCAAAAGCAACTATCAGGAGAGGAATCTAATGGAATTCTATCAATACCTTCCAAGCAATGAATATTCTCAACTAAAATCATAGACACATGGATTGATACCAGTATTTGGTAGTATCTGTCTTTGTGAACAGACATTTTCAAAGATGAGATGTACTTTTATACATGATATTACAACTCAACATTAACAGAAGAAAATTTGCAATTGATTTTGTTAATAGCAAAGACTACCTTTGAAATTCAATTAGGCAAACTATTATCCCCCCTCAAAATAAAATTCCATTTATCTCATTAGTGGATCCATATTACAAAAAGTAGAATATTAGTTCTAATATAATATTATATAATATAATAATATTACATTTTTTATTTCCTCAATAAAAATTTAGGGAAATTTGTCTCCTCTATTGTTATAAGTACCTATAATACCTTTAATTTAGCCTCTTGACCAACAAAGTCTAAAGTATCAATATTTACTATCTGACTCTTTACAGAAAAGGTTTGCCAATCCCTAGTCAAGATAAACTATGTTGTAGTAGCAATGAACCCTGAAATATCAAGGACTTAACACAATAGGGGTTTACTTGCTCATCATGGCTCAGTCTAACTTGGGTCCCACAAGTCTCCTTGTGCTCTCTTCCAGTGGTGACTCAGGAATCCAGGCTTCTTCCATCTTGTAATGCTATCATTTTGGAGTTCTTTATTTTCAAACCTCTGTATGAGAGAGAGAGAGAGAGAGAGAGAGATTATGAAGAATTCACAACTGTTTTATCTACCGTGGATTGGAAGTGACAAGTCCCTTCTGCTCAAGTTTGAGAGTCATCAGAATATGGATGATATTTAAAGATATGTGAAGAAATGAGATCTTCTACAAAGAAAATAGAGTGAGAGAGAAAAATCACTAGAGGAACATGCCCTAAGGTACCTCAATTTATGGAGGCCCAGTCCACAAGAGGAAAATGAATATGAGAAGATTGTTGAGTGTGACAGCTCGAAGAGGAAAAGAACCAGGATACTTTGATGTCACAAAAGCCAAGCAAAGTCTCGAAAAGTGTCATGTATGATCTATAGCATCAGTTACCAACCGTGACTAAGGCAAGTCACAACTTCCCTGAAATGAACTGCCCACACCTCTATATTAATATATTAATATTTACCTGAAAAGATCCATAATGAAGATGAAACGACATAGTGTATATGAAAATACTGGGATCCCTACATAAATTATGACAGTAATTGTTTTCATTGTAGTCACATGCAGAGACTCCTCTATTTTGTGCCAAATCTTTCTGAAGAGTTAGAATTCTCCCATAACCTACCCCAACCATTGCCTCCAAATTAACACAGCAGGTTTCACCAAACTGGTTTAGGTGCAGATAACAACAATTTAATTGAAATTCAGTGATTCCTAATCTGAAGGATTTCAGAGGCAAGAACGACTCAGGGATATGAATCTCTCTTTCATTAAAATCAGAGTAGTGTGTGAAATCCTTACGATCTTTCTGGAACAAAGATCCAACTCAAGCTGGCAGCTCCTAAGCCACCACATGGCCATAGGCAGACACAGTAAGCTATAGTCTGAAATTCTGGTAAATAGTGCCCCAAACTTCGGGGAAATCATAAAAGCAGCTGAATGAAAGCTGTGTCCTAAAGCTCTCTGGTTGTTAGGTGTGATCGACATGGAAGGTAAAAATAAACAAATATAAATGGGTCTCTACTTAACTCTAGAGCTTTCTAGGTTTTTATTAAAACACATTTGCAAAAGTACAAAGGTTAGTTTGTGTTTTATTTTTCCCTCTTTTTTTCACAATGATATATTGGAATTGTTCAATTGAAACCATATGTTGGCTCAATAATTCTCAATTGCAAGATGTGCACCATTTTAAGACCCAATAAAAAAGAGGGGGAGGGGACTAATGTGTCAGCCTAAATACTCTTGAGGAGATAGAAATACTGTGTTTCCAATCTATTGGAAAAGAGGAAAAGCCACCTCTTTGGTTACTTAACTACAGAGCAGAAATGTAATGTAACTGAGGTAATGACACACTGATGCATCAGGAAAAAAATATATAATTTCGGAAAAAAAACCCAAACAAACCCTGGGTTCAAATCCAGCTCTTCCACCTATTGGCTCAGTGTCTTTTTAAAACATTTGTCATTTCAGGGAGCCAGTTTTATTTCCTGTGATATGAAGATAACAATTCCTACCTTGGATAGATGTTATATGGATTAAATAGATTTAATGAGACAAAGCACACATATGGATGATACATGGTTGGAACTTGACCCAATGAAATGGACAACTTAGTCCATTCTAGATTCTGCTACTTTGTTTTGTTCGCTTTTTTTCTGAAAATTGATTATGGAAAACTGAGAAGTTGAATAGATAGCAAATTCGATAATATGCCAAAACCTGAAGCGTGAATAGGAATGAAAATAAATCTGTTCAGTCATGAGCACCTGTCATGCCCCCCTCCACCGAGTTTAAGCTTCTCCAAAGCCAGTGTGTATCCCAATTACCAAGGACCTTGATAAAATGCAGATTCTACTTCAGTGAGTCTAGGGAGGGTTCTGAAATTCTGTATCTGTAACAATTACTAGGTGATGACAATGGTTGACCATTAGTGAGCAACATTTTGGCACAAGGGATAATTTAAGAAAAATAAAAATGTTTATGGGCTACTTTTTTTCTTCAAAATTCAAGTAGCTTTACTGAATTTCATAGAGAAAAATTCTTGTTATTAGAATTTAGGGTAACAATAATAGCCAAAATTATTGAGAGCTTACCATGTGCTAATTGCAATGCTAAATGCTTTATAAATATGTTCTTATTTCATCCTCTCAAGAGTCCTTATGTACCTACTACTGTATTAGTATCTTCACAATAAGGAACCAGAGGTCCAAATGTGTCTTTCCTTTTCACTCAGCCCTTCTCCTTTGCCTAAATCACTCTCTTTTGAGCATGGGAATCTATGTTCATTGCCTTTAATAAAACAGACAGACAGAAAATGTATATTCAAGGTAAGATTGATTACAAAACAGTCTATAATTGTTGACTGTTAAGTAGTAGCTTTTAAGCAGCATTTGATATATTTTAATATAACGATAATGGACAACACAGTTGGACACCCAAGGTGTCAGAAATACCTGGATTTTTCCATGCATCCTTCATAAAAATAAGTTCCCATTACAAATATTTTCTCAAAATGTTCTTTTTTCCTATTACATAATTTTGGCATATTATGGACATTCCATACTCAGAACAGATTAAAATAGCTCTCATACATTCTATAAATGTATAGTGAACACACCTACTCTAAACTATACAAGAAAATTTACTTTGAGAGCAAGCAGATAATTTAGAACAAAGATAATGTCAAAGTGGTTTTGGAGAGCCACACAAACTCTGAGGCTGCTTTGGAACTCACTCATTCCAGCCCCCAAAGGAAAGTTAGAATAATGGTAAGCAGTGTTGGTACTTGTATCAGACAGATTTGTGTGAAAATCTCAGCTCCTCAATTTACTAGTTATATGACCCTGGGCAAGTTGTTTACCTTTATGAGACTCAATTTCTTCACCTGCAAGGTAGAAATGAAAAATAATAATCCTGATTTCCTATGCCTGTTGTAAGGATTATTAAAGTATGTAAAGCACTTAGCCAATGATATATGCTATCAATGTTGCACTTTTTTGGTTCTAAGATGCACTTTTTTTGTAGCATTTTAACATCTCTGAAATTAGGAAGTGTTTTCTAATAGATGTGTAGTGTAAGTGTCTGACAATTGCTTTTCTTGATTGCAATGTAATTGCCTGACATTAAGCTTTTAATTGCAAGGCATCCATTTCAAAGACATCCATCTATAATAAGCACATTGCCAGCTACACAACTGGATAAAGAGCCAGGTGGCTCCACCCATGAAGTTTCCCTTTTAGAAAGCCCTAGTTGACCTAGATAACTGACTGACTGACCCTGCTTTCCCTTCCTGTGCTTTAATTCCCACTCTTATGTTTTAAATTCACCAATAAAGAGTGAAACCTCAAAACCCTAAGCACACCACCCTTGATCCCAATAAAGGCAGAGCCACAGTTCCTCTCTCTCACTCTCTCTGTCCCTCTCTCTCTGCCCCGCTCACCTACCTTTCTGTGTGGTCCTAGGTGCACCATGTACCTTCTAGGACTTGTGAGTAATAAACCTTGTTTTTTTCAAAGTTCCCTGATGGATGTTGTTGAGGTGTGTCTTGCAATCATAATAAGAATCACAAGGGTCAGGCCAACCATACACTGGGTCTGGTTGGTGAAATGTCTGTGGAGCCTCACCACAAGTACTCTGTTATGGTAGGTGTGTGCTCCCAGGCATTTCTAGCTGATAGCGTTAGGGAACCATTGATCAAAACCTCCCACTTTGGCCAGACACGATAACAACGGCTTGTATGAGTTGCCTCACAACAGGAGGTCCCATAAGGAACACAGTGTTGCCGCCATGAGAGAATTCGTGAGGGGTTGAAAGGAGGGAGGAGATGCCAGCCCATAATATGGGCCAACTTCCCAGAAGCTCTTGCACTAGAATCTTGGCAGAGAGATGCATGCACCACCAGGAGGGACCTGAGTCCGACCAAATATGACACAAGCAAGATGACTGGCCAGAGACAACCCGGAAAGCTAACCCCATGACCTTAAAACCTGAGACTGTGAGCCACGTGGCAGAGCAGTTCTCCTGGGTTCCCTTACCCTGCTGCTCTCTGCCAGGGCCCCCCTTCCCAATAAAGTCTTTTTCTCTGTCACCACATGTGTCTCCTTGGACAATTCATTACCGAGGGTTAGACAAGAGCAAACTCTCAGGCCCTGAAAGGGGCCCTATTCTAGTAACGATAGTATCATTATGGATAGGCAGAGACCAATTCAAAACAAGATAGTTTATAATCACTGTTGGCCAGGTAGAATTCATGAGGTAAGTGTCATTCTCTGTGTTTGCATGATTTCAATAACAGATGAGCACATCTTTGTCACTTCAATTGTTGTATGTGCATAGCTGTTTCCATATGTGCTAAGTGTAATTGGCATTTTAAATGTCTTTTAAAAGATTATGCTATGATTCCATGTTGAAACAAAAGTTATTATGTATCCTCGAGATCACAGGCAAAGAATATTGAGACGTTTGGGGCATTGAGATATTTGACTATTGATATATTAGGTACACAAATATCATTGTTGAGAAATCACCAAAATTCCATATTTTCTTGCAAAGCAACAATCAAGTGTTTAACAGGACCTAAGAAGGTAAAATACCCACAAGTAAATGAAGCTGTTAACATTTTCTTGCCTGCATATCTACAAAAAGATTGTCTATCACACAACAAGCAACAGAACTAAAGACAGGAGAAATTGATATCTGAAAGAGATAAAGGAATCTTAAAGAAATGAGAGGCTGATAAGACTAATTCTTATTTTACACAGGACAAGTGATAAGGTATTAAACAAGAATTCATGAAAAATTTCCTTCTAACTTTGAATTTAAATTCCAGAGATATATGATCAATGAAGACAAAACGATGGAAGGGAAAAAAAGGAAGAGGGAAGGAGGAAGGACAAATTAATTTCTCTTATATTTTCCTTTTAATGTTTGCCCCAAAGTGATAAATGATTAAGGTTTATGTTTACATAAGTCTAAAAGGGCTCTTTCAATAAAATTTAAAAAAAAATTCTACAATAGCATTATGTTATAGTGTAATAGACAGCATTTTTTTCTTTTGGTACACAAAATAATAAGGCATCTCAAAGTTGATAACATCTTGGGATGGATGAAATATGGAAAGGATTAGCTACTACAGTATAGCTATATCTCCATAATATTAGCAAGATTTCTCTCAAAAATATTTATTAATAGAAAAATAGCCACTTTACACTTTCAATGTTGCACTATACCTATCAGGGTCCAATTTACAATATGTAAAACAACGACCAAGCAATTAGACAAAATTAAAAATTCAGGGACTTCCCTGGTGGTCCAGTGGTTAGGACTCTGTGGCTTCCAGTACAGGGGGTGCGGGTTCGATCCCTGGTCGGGGAGCTAAGGAACTAAGCTCCCATATGTCACGCAGCCAAAACAACAACACCAACAACAAAGAGCCTCATGATAACATAAATAAAAACTGTATTAAAAATTCAGCCATTTACTTATTTTTTTCATCTCAAGTACTGTTTGGTAATCTGTGACTTTTCTCCTGGGGAGCTTTTGGTAATACTTCTGCAAGGCTCAAATGCATGCTGTTAACACTTAGGTTAACATTTTTGACTGATTTGTCTGTTTAGTCCAAAAAGTGATTCAATAGATATTTCCCCAGTGAACTTCCTGCTGGGACTGTGATCACCCAACATGAATAATAGTCTCTAGACCATGGAAAGCACTAGAGAGGGTTCTGAAGGTCATAACCAGGGACAGCCCTTGAGAAATATTGCCCATCATATAAATTTGTCTTGAGTGTTACCCTCCTTCCCCTTCAGTTACTCATTGTAGGTGTGCACCCATGCACAACACACACAAACACACACACACATACACAGTAGCATTCAGACTCTCAGCTAGCTAATAACAGAGTAACAGAAAGTTAAACATAAGCAATATGACAGGAGAAAATATTGGCAAAACTAATGGGTTGATAACTTGAGTGCGTGAGGTATTTGTCCCCTAGACTCTATTTGTGAAGTGTTGCAGTGGGGAAGATGTTAATAAACTTAAAGAACTTAATTCGTGAATTTAAGCTCCTAGCAGTTTGAATCCTGTCATAAACAAAAGATTTGCAGGCATAATTAGCTAGCCAGAATTTCCTACTGCAGAGAGAATACATAGAACTTCTAAGGGCTGGAGGAGATAGACAGAAATTTTTCAAAGAAATTGAAAGAGTTAGGCAGAATGTGGTACGCCTACACGTTTTCCACTCCAAGAATAGAGCTGTGGGATGGGAATAGGGGAAAACAATAGAACTCCTAATAAAAACTTAAACCCCAAAGTAGAAAATTCCTGAATATTTTTTCTTGGGTGCAGCCCAGAAAAATGGTAAACATCTTAAATATCCCACACTTGCAAAGAGCTGTAGTAGATATGGTGGTAGGTATGGTAGTTGCATCTGGAGGTACTGGAAGACAGAAAGACCCTCAGAATTTTTCATGTTACTGTAGCATACAAAGAGAGAATAAGGATGCTTAGGCAAATGGCCAATCTTATGCTGACTACAGCTTCTAGTGTCCTTACCATGTCTGGCATCTCACTCTAGCAACATCCTACTGCTGGATTTACCATGTGGTATATTTGTAAGTTCGATGACATACCATCCTAGCAAGAGTGATCCTATGTCCAGGCTGCCTCTTCCATGGCTTTATTTTGAAACATATTTGTGCTGGATAAGAATTCTTTGTTGACAGGTTTGGTGGTTTTTTTGTTTTGTTTTGGTTTTTTTGTTTTGTTTTCAGTACTTTAAAGATGTTGCTCTACTGTCTTCTAGGTTGCATTATTTACAAGGGAAATTTGTTGCTATCCACATCTTTGTTCCTCTGTTCAAAATTTGTCCTTTTTTCTCTAGCTGATTTTTACATTTTGTCTTTATCACTAGTTTTAAGCAGTTTGGTTCATGATTCTTTTATTGGCTTTCTTGAGCTTTTTGGATCTGTGGGTTTATAATTTTCAGCAAATTTGGAAAAATATTGGCCATTATATCTTCAAATACTCTTTCATTTATTTCCCCTCTTCTCCTGCAGGAACTGCAATTACATATGCATAAGTCTGATCCAAGGCATCCCACAGCTCACTGATGCTGTCTTCATACTTTTTTGGTCTTTTGTATTTCTGTTTTATATTTATATATTTTTATAAATATATAAATACACTTATATTTTGGATTTTTTATGCCTTCAAGCTTGCTAATCTTTTTTCCTGTATGTGTTATCTACCTTTAATCCACTCTGTTTGTTTTACACCTCAAGTGTTTTAATTTTCATATCTGTAAGTGATTTGGTTCTTTTTTATACTTTCCACACCTCTCCTTAATATCATCAGCCTTTCCTCTAGTTTTCTGAATAAATGGAAAGCAGTTATATACCTGTTTTCATGTCCTTGTCTACTAATTCAATTATTGGTGCCATTTCTGGGTCAGTTGTGATTGATTTTCCTCCTCCTCATGGGTTCTGTTTCCCTAGATGAGAAGTGCCTGGTAAATTTGTATACCCAGTAATTTTTAATTAATGCTAGACGTGAGTAGTTTTACCTTGTTGGGTGTTGGCTATTTTTATGTTCTTATGAATATTCTTGAGTTTTGTTCTGGTATGGTTGTGTTATCTAGAAACAGTTTTTTTTTTTTTTTTTTTTTTTTTTAAATACGTTTGGATGCCTGAGATTCCTGCCTTTTCCCAACTTCCTATTTATTTATTTATTTTTGGCTGTGTTGGGTCTTCGTTTCTGTGCGAGGGCTTTCTCTATTTGCGGCGAGCGGGGGCCACTCTTCATCGCGGTGCGCGGGCCTCTCACCGTCGCGGCCTCTCCCGTTGCGGAGCACAGGCTCCGGACGCGCAAGCTCAGCAGCCGTGGTGCACGGACCCAGTGGCTCCGCGGCATGTGGGATCCTCCCAGACCAGGTCTCGAACCCGTGTTCCCCGCATCGGCAGGCAGACTCCCAACCACTGCGCCACCAGGGAAGCCCCTGGAAACAGTTTTGATCTTTAGAGGTTTGGTTTGTGAGCTTTCTTAGCCTACAGAGCAGCATTTAGGATATGACTAACATTTCCCCACTACTGAGGCAAACTTCTCTTGAGTAATCTACCCAACATTCAGTGAATTATGAAATGTTGTACTCTGCCTGGATGGAACTGGACCTCTTTCCAGCCCTGTGTGAGCTGTAGAGATTATGCCCTCTAATTCTTTTGGGTGGTTCTTTCTCCACTTCTAGTAGTTTTCTCACATGCCTGCGCTTATTAACACTCCGCTGAAGACTCCAAGGAGATCCTCTACATATTTCTGGTGCTCCTACTGCATACAGTTCTATCTTCTCCATGACTCTACTCTGTGAACTCTAGCCAACCTAGCCTCCCTGGACTTCAAGACCCACCTTGGTTTCCCTCCCTATGCATGCTTGGTTTCCTCTCTCTCAGGGGTCACTTTCCTCCATTGCCCAAAGCCCCATGTCTTAAAAATTGTTATTTAATGTATTATGTCTGGTGTTTTAGTTATTTTCAAGTTGGAGGATACATTCGAACTCTTTTACACCATCTTCGCCAGAAGCACAAATAAATGTGATATATTTTTATTGTGTTAAGTTTCCCTATAATATTTGAGTTTACATATTCTGATCATATTATGGTTTTGGTTATTTGGGATGGCATCTTTCAATCAACAGTCTTTCTTCCTCAAATTAAAATACCTATAAATCTCTATGTGTTTAGGATTCTAAGTCCAGATTCCCAATATATTAAAATATCTAGAGTAAGAGCAAAACACAGAAGTATTTTGCCTACATATTACCAAACATCCAAAATCTAAATGTATCCAATAGCCTAATGTTTGGTTTCATATAGGCTTAACATTGAGTGTTTACTTTTTCTCTTTCCTGTCAGCTGTTGGACCTCCACATCCACAGATACAAACCACAGTGAATTTGCTGTTCCAAAGCTAATCCTTTTCTTCTCTTCAAGCTGCTTTGGAATGCAGTCATACCTGAGCCAAGGAGGGCCCAAGAGGTTAAAAATAAGAAATATTTTTCTCTAATTGAAAATTTTAAAAATCATTCTACAAGTGGAAAGCAAATTTTTAATGACAAATCACTTTTAGTTATTTTTAAACTTGTTTCCGTAATTCCTAACTGGAATATTTTTCTTCTCTGGGGATCATTTTGTCCTTTTCCTTGGCTCTTGCTTTTGAGATAAAGCCATTATCAATAAAGCACTTGGGAGGAGAAAAAAGGAAGATGGCTTTTCCTAGGCAGAAAGCCTCTTTCTCATCTTACCCAAACATACATGCACTCCAGTGACATACCCCATAGTGAAGTGGCTCAGTATTCTTAATGCTAATAAAAATCTCTAAGAAAACAATGAGAACATTTTATTTATTTATTTATTTATTGGCTGAGTTGGGTCTTTGTTGCTGCGCTCGGGCTTTCTCCAGCTGCGGCGAGAGGGGCCACCCTTCATCGTGGTGCGTGGGCCTCTCATTGCTGTGGCCTCTCCTGCCGCAGAGCACAGGCTCTAGAGTGCAGGCTCAGTAGTTGTGGTGCACGGGCTCAGCTGCTCCGCGGCATGTGGGATCCTCCCAGACCAGGGCTCGAACCCATGTCCCCTGCCTTAGTAGGCAGATTCCCAACCACTGTGCCACCAGGGAAGCCCTGAGAACATTTTTATTTTGTGTTCTCTCTGTATTAAACATCATCAGCCCTATTATATTACTGTGCTGTCACAACAGGGTTATTATAAGTCACAAGTCTTTCCACTATTCATAAATTATAATTTGCTGTCAGTTTGTACCAGACACTAGTCTATTTAGGGGAAAGGAAAAAGGATGCTTTATCTTTTTATACTGTTAAGAGTCTTTCTAAACATTATCAGTTACTTGGATACTTGACAGACCTCCCTGGCAGTACACACTTTATTTTTAAACGTTCTTAAAATCCAAATTTTCTTTTTTTATTTCACAACATTGAAAAATAAAAAGCTTCAAAGGGTATTTTCCATAATTAGTGTTAAAACCAAGACAAATTTTGCTGTTAAATTTCATTAAAACGTATTCTCTTTATTTTTCATATTTGAAAATGAGAAATTGTAACTTTTCCCCCAACACCACATTTTCTAGACAGCTACACATCTTCAAACTTGGCTTAAACATTCCTGAAAGAAACCTTCATTTATATCAAAAGAAATGAAAGAGAAAAAATATATGGTATATAACATTATGGATTTTAACATTTTCTCGTGTACATTACGGGATACAAATTAGTCTATGAAGAAATCCCTAGCAGAAATCCCTTCCGTTTAGGTAATAGTGTGAGGAAAATCTGGAAAGCAGCAGTCTTAATAAATATTCAAAAGACCAAAAAGTGAGAAAGAAAAAAAAAAATCCAGTTCTTGCATTATTTATCTTGACTCTAATTCCTGGATTTTAAGATTTGTGGTTAGAAGATCTTTATCTAGCCTAACGTAGAGAGGCTTTATCACAAAATAACACTCTACAGCACATAGGAATTGCATCTTCCCTCACCTTGCCCTTCAGCCCAACAAAAATTCCAATCCATGAAAATTTAGGAATTTAACCTCAAAGTCTACAGTAATGGAACATGCTGTGTTTTATTTTGACAGTGGAAAGAATCTACCAGAGGCTCCCGAATCCACAGGGCTTGGGTATCTGGCTCCAGAGCCAAGTGGTTTAGGAGTCAAATGCATGGGAGAGTCTGCAGGCTGCAGACCCAGGATGAGGATGTCAGGGAAGCCTTCTGCCTAAAGAATGAGAAGTCAGGAGCTCCAGGAGGCAAGTGCTCAGAATGCAGCTCAAGTTTTTCTACCTCTATATTCTATTTTCCTTTCTTTGTTTCTCTTTTTCTTCCCAAAATTCATACTATCTCCTATTGTAGAAAATGTGAAGAAAGCACACCAAATTAAAGAAGAACATAGCATTGCCTACAATCCCTCCATAGAAATAAACATACCACCTTTAGTCATATCACCATCTTGGCTTTGTGTTGTTCCTTTTGTTGTTGTTTTCTTTATTAAACATTTTGATAAAATGGGAAACAATCATGATACCATACTCTATATAAATATATAAATATAGTATGGTATCATGATTGTTTCCCATTTTATTAAAAAATCTTTAAATTTACTTTTCAGAAAAGGCAAAATAGTTCCAACATATGGTGTACCATGTATTTAACTTTTTTTCTCTTTGGATGTCTTGCTTGTTTCTAAGTGTCTATTCTTGGACACAATGCAGCGATGAACATCTTTGCTCATAAATCTCTCTGTGCATTTCTGTTTATGTTGCTGATATATATTCTAAGAACAAAATTACTAGGTCCAAGGATATGAAAACTTTTGAATCTCCTGATACAAATAACCATATTGCTTTACAGAAAAGTCAAACCTGTTAATATCCCACTTTCAGTATGTGAGTATACTTGTTTTTCTGTGACATTAAAGCATTAAGAGATGTAATTATTTTATATTAAGACAAACATTACTTCATTGTTATTTTAATTTTTGGCTTTTCATTACTTGCAAGGTTGCATACTTTATATGTTAAACAGGTCTATAATTTTCTCTACTGAAAACTGCCTATTCATGTCACTTGCTCATTTATCTTCTGGTGTGACAGTGTTTTTCTTACTGAGTTCTATGAACACAATACACACGAAGAATATTAAGCATTTCTTATCAAAATGTGTTGTAAATGTCCCAATTTATTTAATTACAACTATAATAAATTTTAATTCAATTTAGTTAAACTAAAAACAACAACAGCAGTTCGTTCATTTCTTCCACCCACCATCCTCTGCCTCTGGCAACCACCAATCTATTCTATGAGCTTAGTTGTTTTAATTAAAAAAATTTTTTTTTAGATTCCACATAAAAGAGAAAACATATTTTTCTCTGACTTATTTCACTTAGTATAATGCCCTTGAGGTCCATCCATGTTGCCGTAAGTGGCAAAATTTCATTCTTTTTGTGGCTGAATAATATTCCATTGTATGTGCATATCACAATTTCTTTATTCATTTACCCATTGATGGACTCTTAGTCTCCATATCTTGGCTGTTGTAAATACTACTGCAATGAATATGTGGGTGCATATATCTTTTCAAATTAGTGTTTTTGCTTTCTTTGGATAAATACCCAGAAGTGGAATTGTTGGATCATGTGAGAGTTCTATTTTTAATTTTTTGAGGAATCTCTATACTGTTTTCCACAGTGGCTACACCAATTTACATTCCTACCAACAGCCCACAAGTTTTCTCCTTTCTCCACATCCTCGCCCAACACTTGTTATTTCTAGTCTTCTTGATAATAGCCATTCTAACAGGTGTGAGGTGATATCTCATTATGGTTTTGATTTGCATTTCTCTGATGATTAAGGATGAAGAGTATCTTTTCATGTACCTGTTGACCATCTTATATGTCTTCTTTAGAAAAATGTCTATTCAGATCTGCCCATTTTTTAATCAGGTTGTTTACTTTTTTGCTATTGAGTTGTATGAGTTCTTTATATGTTTTGGATATTAACCCCTTATCAACTATATAATGATTTTTACATACACTTTTTTATGTAACCAAATATATCATACTTTCCTTTTATAGCTCCTTACATTGTTTTATTTGCTGATCATTACAGAGCTGCAATAGCATGCTAAAGATAAGCTGTGACTCAGACTCACTCCCAACAAATCAAGAGTTGTTTGTTGTAAACAAAATTTTGCAGAAAAAGTTCATCAGTAAATGAGAATGTTTGCCCAGTCTAAATAATCTTTAGCTACATGTTATGTAAATTCTGTTGAAGAGTCTTAACCACACTAATGAATCCTGTCTCAAATCTATACCATTGAGTCCTCTTACAGCCATAGTTCAAAATTTATGGTCATTATTAAATTGGTAGGCTCACTTATCTCATGATCATTTGTTTAATACTTCTATCAACAAATACTTGCTGAGCACCTACTCTGAACATGATCAGATTGAAGAGCATCGCAGTTTCAAACAAGCACATGCCCTAAATTAAGATTCAATACCTAACAGGCATATTTAAGTGACTTGTTATATGACAAACATCTAAATGAGCTGGCTCTTCTCCCTCCATCTGTTTGACATTTGGTGTCATTAGTGATAAGGGCCCAATGAGGAGTAGGTGAAAAAAATGAGAAACAAAGTGTGGGTATTCATTAGGCAGCATAAACAAAGCTGCAAAATAGGAAGTGGAGTAAATCATGTCCAGCCTGGCGCTAGAGTCTGGAAATAAGCTTTATGAAGTCTATTCAGACTTCTTCTCCTGAAGGCAATCATGACAAGCCCGTTTTTGACTCACCTTCAAAATAGCCTCTATCATCCTCTTCCAACTACATTTCTTTAGAATTAAAAATTGGAGGGCTTCCCTGGTGGCGCAGTGGTTGAGAGTCCGCCTGCCGATGCAGGGGACATGGGTTCATGCCCCGGTCCAGGAAGATCCCACATGCCGCGGAGCGGCTGGGCCCGTGAGCCATGGCCGCTGAGCCTGCACGTCCGGAGCCTGTGCTCCGCAACGGGAGAGGTCACATCAGTGAGAGGCCAGCGTATCGGAAAAAAAAAAAATTGGATTTGAATTTGGATTCAAAGCATAATCAAGGACTTGTTCACTGCAGGACAATTTAAAACTATTCAAGATCTTGAAAAAGAAAAGGCAGCCAAGAAGAAAGAAACGCAACTGTGGAAGATATTCCTCTTTTCTAACAAAGAAAAGAAAGAAAAATGTGAATACTAACCCTGCCACAACCCTCCATTTCCTGCCCAGGCTGATTTCTGAGGGGCACCTCTTTGGCCATTTCATGAGCTCCTTTGTAAGTTTTATTGAGACCAGAAACAGCAGAACGCCTTAAATAAGGGGATTGACTCAACCCCTTTTTCCTCGGTAACCTCAGTCAGTGGCTCTTGGCTTAAAAGTTCCATGACACTTGTCCTGTTCCCAGTCAGATGTGAGATTCAACTCCCTAAAATCATCACAATCTTTGTGGGACCCTCTTGTGATCCTCACTGTACACTTCAATTTGCGGACTCTTTGCATCTATGTTTCCCACAACCTCCACAGAGTGTAGACCTGCATCTACTCCTCCTATTTCCCCATGTGTGCTGCTGAACAAAGTGCCTGCAGAATTGAAGTAAGACCAATAAATTTACTCTCTCATACGCTGTCTCTACCTTTTCTCATCTCCCCTGATTCTACCGGACCTGAGAATTAAAATAAGGAAAAATAAAAACACTGCTTAAAGAGGGGAAATAAACAAGGCCAGATTCTTCTCCAACCTGGTTCAATCACAAACCAGGCATGAGTTTTCAACAGCAGAAAAGAGAAAATCTTTACCAGGCAAATAACAAACTACCCTGCAGGGTGGTCTGATGCTTCTGAAGCTTATAGACCAGAACACTAGGATCACATGTACAGACTGCTGCATAGTTTACTTAGAGTGGGTCAAAAGTCACCCTTCTGAGTGATACTCCCTTCTGAATGTTCTGAATATTGGAATGCATAGGGCTCTTCCCTTCTCTCCTGCCAGGATCATCCAGATTAAGTGTGAGACATCACTGGCTGACTGTTGGCTGGATAAAACATGTGCTCAAATAAGATGGATTATCTGACCATCATTAAATAACAGAATGCCTTAAATTCTACAGTTTAGCTATCATAACAACTAACAAATATTTGGTCCTTTCTATATGCTTGGCTCTGTGCTAATCACAGAGAAAATAAAGGTAAATAAAACACATCCTTACACTTGGGAACTCACAGTTAAGTAGGGGAGATAGACCAGTTTAACAGAAACCCAATGCAATGCAATACACATTACAAAAAACAAAGAAAAAGTACCTCTGAAATACCTCCAAAACATTTTGTCAAACACTAAATAGGAAGTGATCAACTTAACCCAGGGTTTGCTAACGAATACTCATTAAGCACCTCCTATGATTCAGGAACTGTGCCAGACACTGGGGAGAGAGAAGTGAACATAGCTCCCATCTTCATATGCTGTAAGTTGAGCTGGACTGACAAACCTAGAACAAATAAATACATAAAGTACAATTATAAATAGTGGAAAATGCCATGAGGAAAAGAACAGGGTGGTATGATAGGGAATGCTCAGGAGAACTAAGTAAAATCTGGAAATCAAGGAGGGACTTTTAGAGGAAATGGCATTACAGTTAAGACATGAGAGAGTAGGCATGAAGCAGGACAGGGGTTGGGTAAGAGGGTTCTAGGCAGGGAAAACAGAATGAGTAAAGACTTCGAGATGAGAACAAATTTGAACAAGAATCCCATATGGCTTAAGCATAGTGAACAAAGTGGGGCGTTGCAGGAGGTGGAAATTGAGAAGCTGGGACCAGACAGAGCAAGACCTGGTAGGCTAACTAAGGAAGCTGAATTTCAGTCAAAGTGCAGTGGGACGCTACTGAGGCATCTACAGTGGTGGATAAAATCCCTCCCAAATGACTCTGAATCCTTATAATGTGCCTAGCTTACACGGCATCGTGCTGCACAGACAGACACTATTTGATCCCTGGCTCAAGCCTCTTAGTAGCACTCTCCTTCTCTCCTCTGGACCCCCTAGCTCTTATTTTCAGTGATGCATCTCCTCCCTGAGAATTTAACTGCCCCCCTCCATCCCCTCCCTTCCCCACCACCATATGCATTATTTCTTGTACCTGTGTCCTCAGAATCCCCTTCAGCTAAGGTTGGTCCTCTACCTGATACCATGCTTTCCCCCTGTACATTCCTGGAAACCCTCCTCATACTCTTGACCTCCCTCCCTTCCTTCAGACTCTCCTACTCCACCTCTGTGACTCTCCCTAGCTCTTTCCTCTATGATTAGCATAGACTGTGTTGATGGGTGAAATGGGTGCATAGGATCACAGACTCCTTGAATCTGATAGTGACAATAAAATAAGTGCTTATAGTCTTTTCTTTGAGAGTATTTTCTAACCTAGCTGCAAATAAGAAATATTTGCATTATTGTAGAATCTATTTCACAACCTACATCCTCATTTCCTGTTTGACAGTTCTACAATATTTCTAACAGCTTTTTTTTCTGGAAAGTGTGGTAGAGATACCTAGTGTTCTTCCACATATGGTTTTCCTCTCCTTCTGGGCACATGAAAGAATTAGACTCCCCTTCCCTTTGCACCAAGGCAGGGTCATGTCACTGGCCAATAGGCAGTGTGCAAAGTGGCACGTGTCACTTCTGAACCAATGCATTTAATTGCAGCACGTGTCTCTCTGGAGCCCTCTTCCTCTGCCACGTTAACCAAGGAGGTCTCATGTTGTAAATGGTCAGGTAGAGTTGCCACATAGAGGAGATTTACTGAGTCGCCTTGAACTGCAGTAGACTTGAATTTGTTGCTAACATTTAGTGATGTTTGTTACCACAGCATATCATGCCTATTCTGACTAATAGAGAAAGATGGGAGAACTAATCACTCTCTTCACACATTATACTTATTTCCTTGTAACCATTCTAATTATGATGTCATAGGTGAGTTTATTGCTTACTTTTTAATAAATTTATTTTATTTTATTATTTATTTTTGGCCGCATTGGGTCTTTGTTGCTGCGTGCAGGCTTTCTCTAGTTGCGGCAAGTGGGGGTTACTCTTCATTGTGGTGCACAGGCTTATCATTGCAGTGGCTTCTCTTGTTGCAGAGCCTGGGCTCTAGGCATGTGGGCTTCGGTAGTTGTGGCACGTGGGCTCTAGAGTGCAGGCTCAGTAGCTGTGGTGCACAGGCTTAGCTGCTCCACGGCATGTGGGATCTTCCCAGACCAGGGCTCAAACCCGTGTCCCCTGCACTGACAGGTGGATTCTTAACCACTGCCCCACCAGGGAAGCCCTATTGCCTAATTTTGATGGGAACTTTGTGTGACTGTTCTTGTTAATTAACTCTCCTCTGCCCCTAACCAATGTTCTTAAAGTAAATAATAATGACTATTTCACTGAGTTAATGTGACAAATAGTTGACTAGAAAATCAAAATGCATTCCACTGTCTTGCTTATTTTCTTCCTTCTGTCTTTTCTTCCTTCCTTCCTTGCTACCTTCCTCATTCCCTACTTCTCTCTTTTCTTTCTTTCTCATCCATTTCTATTCCTCTCTCCTTCCCACCCTTTGTAAACAATGGCTGCTCAATAAAAGCTACTGACATGTTAATTGATCACATAATCCCCAAAGTGATAAATATTGTGTCCTTCTCATCTTCCGTCCTTTCTTTTTCCCCTCTTCTCCCACCTCAGGACCCCTATTCTGGTCCAGGCTAATTCCCTTTGTTCATTTATCTTCTTTGACATGGTCTAGGGATGAATTCAGCCTGACAGTTTTGGGGGGATTTTGGGAGCCTCCACTCCCAGAGGATCCTTTTGGGTTAGAAACCAAATATAGTCTAAAAGACTATACAGTGGAACCTAATCTCCCCAACCTTTCTTATACTTAATGCATACAAGGCCCTTTTCTATAAAAGTTCTACCATTAACCATAATCAGAAACAGTCAGAGGATCACAAAAAAAACCAAAGGAGCAAGATTTTAAAGTGCACTGAAAAGGATAAGGGATAAGCAAGTTTTAAGCTAGCCAAACCTGCTGGTACTGCATAGCAAGGATTGCATATAAGAAGCTGGTATTGGGCAACGGTGTTCATCTACATGACATCTATATGAGTCTGGCCCCTGCCCCTGAGGTTCTCCTTTATTCTTGAATTCACCTAGTTCCTGTCCCTCAACTTTGTCTCTAATCTTCAGCCCTAAACTCAACTGCTGTCCCTTTCAGCAGATAGTGCTTCTTGATTTTACTCTTCAAAGTCCTCTATGTGGCATGTCTGTGTTTAGATGTTTCCTCTGGCTCCATTTATTTTAGACCAATCCTCAGAAGCCCACCTTAACTCTGATGCTGGTAGACCAGCCCAAGATGGAATTGGGCATATACGAAGAATGTATGAACAAACGTTTATAAAAAATGAACAAAATGAAGTGTTTAATGCAAAAGGCTACAGTGGGCTGGAGCTGGCTGACACTGGCTCATGAGAGCCAGTTGTTAGGTTTTCAGGAATTTTGCAAGTCAGTTGTTAAACATTGATCACCATTATTAAAAATTGTTATTGAAACTTACAATTAAATAAATTATACTAAATTAAAGGGAATGCATAAGTAAAACTCATCAGTTCTTAATTATTTTACTACATTTTACTATATTCTATGCTTTTGTGGTCATCTGTGTCTAATGTATCTCTATGATAGGAATGCTATATAATGATGTGTTGTTGCCCATGTCATTCTAACTCTGCATTCAATGGCATCAGCCATGGTGAGAGTATTTACCCCATGGAAATCAGCAAGTGCTAGAAAGGAGGTTCTTTTCTCCCCTCAAGCCTACTGTTGAACGCTTACCAGCACAGCACTGCAATAGGGTGCCAGTGTCTTTCAGAAGTGGGTACTGAAGACAAAAGCATGGGGAAGGGGGAATATTTGCAGTTACTTCCCCAGAATCTATTCTCACGCTGTCCCCTTGTTAAGCAGTTTCCTGTTTCCCAGCTATATAGTTTGCATGGTAACTTGCATTCGGCTGCACATCAGGGTCCTTATTATCTTAAACCCAGTGGCTATCTTAAACTTCTGACTATGATCAGCCTGGTTCAAGGATGGATTCATCTTCTAAATCAGTCCAACTGTGGCCACTGAGGCTGATCTGAAGGACCTGTATTTGAGCTACCAGGAAATCTAACCTGCCATTCCTGCTACACATGAACAAAGAAGTCTGTAACCCCAGAAGACACTGGTAGCCATCTTGGAACCACAAATGAAAGAGACTGCAGAAGAATGAATATACACTGAGGAAGTAGAATCAAAAAATAGTAAGAGAAAAACTAGATTCTGGACAGGTTTGGGTTGAAAACAATCTAATCTTAGACTTTCTGTAAGTCAAGGCATTTCCTTTGCCTTTAGTCTGATTAAATTGGACCTTCAGTTACTTGCACCAGAATGATTCCTTCCAGCTTCGTGACATGCGGTTTGTCTTTTAAAGGAGGTAACTGCAGGAAAAAGCAAATACTGTGTGTGTATATACACGTCTGACTCTTCAACCAAAGAGCAAGCTCTTCGGAGGCTGTAACTTTTTATTGCACACCTTTGTATCTGTAGCTAACTTAACACTGTGCCCTGCACATAGTAGGGGGCAAGTAGTAGTAAGTGCTTAAAATAGGCTTGTTTAGTTGAATTGGTTAGCAAGTCAGAGAAGGGATTGTGCAAGAAGTAGAGTGAATCAGAGTAAATTCCTCTTGCTTTTCCTGGCTGACCGGCCAATTTGAATCCATCTGTTGTCATTTGTCAAGGTGCCAGGGGAAAAGGAATGAAGCAATATGGCTCTTGAGTCCAAGAGTCCAGTCTCTCAAATGGAGAAAGTTGGAGTTTTCTGCTGAAACACAGTGAAAATGTCATAGTCTTTAGTTAGCATAAACACTAAGAAAACTCATTTGACCTACGTTTTCACAATGTCAAGTATCTGGCTAAAAATTAAAATGTGTGGTCAACATACTCCTCAAAATCTATGCATGTGGCACCACATCGACAAATATCCAATTACTTAACTGGACTTCTCACTGTCTAGCCAGGGTTGTTTATGTCATTGAAAGTTATGGCAGCAAGTATGGCACTGTGGCGCTAAATGACACCAGTGCCTTATGATTCTGAGAGGGAGATAAGCATAATCACAGGCAAATCACATGAGTGTTTTAGGTACATTTCAAGGCAGAAAGAGGAAATAACCATAGAAATAGGGACACTGCCTCTGTTCTCCCACTCCTTCCCTGTCTTCTCCTCCACTACCCTATTCGACATACAATATCTTTTATTTATTTATATTAATTTTCTTGCCATGTCTCAGAATGTAAGCTCCAGGAAGGCAAGGATTTCTATTTTTGTTCACTGCTCTTTCTGTGAACAAAATAGACTCTGGTGAATGGTAAATGCTCAATAAACATTTGATGAACAAATGAGATGGCCTGAAGGATGGCAATATGCTAAGCAATTCATAAATCAAAAACTAAGATGGCCTGGTGAAAAAAATACTTTTTTTCTAAATTAACTTAAAAGACAGAGTGAATTAATGAGTTCTGGCTGGCTGAACTGCAATCTTTGTGATAATAAATAATTTGTTTAACTTTCTATCCCTTGGGTTCTCCACCCAGAAAACTGGAGATAACAGTGCCAGTCCCATATTCTTCAAAAACTTTTAAGTGTCCCCAAAGAGGCAATAGCTGTAAAGGTGTTAGGATAAAGATGCAGTGGAGGAGCTTAGAAAGGATAGGCTTTCATGAAATTAAACAATTATCTCAGTTGCCCATTGACTTATTAAACCGGCAAAATTCCATTTATCAGCTTTTGTTCCTATACAAACTAGCAACCATACATTAATCAGTTTTCTATGTTCCTGTTTCTACCAAAGTATTGTTATTGTAACTTTAATTAACTAACCATTTCCAAACAAAACTGCAATTTCGTACACTTCAAATTTTCCTTTAAAGCCATAAACTTTTTAATGCTAAAAATAGACATACCCACAGAATGCAATCTAACTGACATTTATTTTATTGTTTTGGAAACAATTTTAAATTGTGAAATGGCATTTCTCCAGGGTAATTAGCCTTCTTCCCGATTCGTTAATAGCAAAACAGTCTTTCTGTTATGGGAATTGGGAATCCTCTTCCCATTTTCTCCTTCAAGCTAAATTCTATTTTCCGGGGTCTCCTTACCAATCCTCAAAAAGAGACCCTGTACCTTTAATAGCACAGACCTGGAGAGAGGTTTCTTTCCAAACTTGTTCCCTGGCTTCCAAGTGACGAAACCAGCTGTAATTTGAGAGCAAAGAGATCTTCAGGATATCATTAGCCAAAGGAAAAGCTCCGCATTCCCACCCAGTCCAGGAGTTGAAATAGTATCAGAGGGCAAGAACCTTTCTCTCCAGCTACAGGCTCCATTTCCCAAGGAGCGAGGGGGAACTCAGGGAGCCAGAGTGGGGCAACGGAGCCAGCCAGCGTCCAGCCACAGAGCTGCAGCAGGGGTTCCCCACCCGTGCCGGGATCCCGCAGGGAAGGAGCCGGCTGAGTTCCAGCCACCCGAGCGAGCGCAGGAGCTCAGAGCGAGGGTGCATCCTGGGCTGCGGGCTGCGGCGGCTGCTACCCAGGTTCTGGTGTCGCAGCCACATGAAGCCAGTTGGGGAGGGGGTGCCAGGGTGCAGCGAGGCTACTGGGACTGAGGCTGACGCCGTCTCAGGGAGGCGCTGACTCCCTAGGGGACCCCCTTCCTCGCGCCTGGGCGAAAAGTCTTCTCCAGGGGTCCCCGGTCATCCTGAATATCCAGGATGGTGTTCATGAAGTTCCTCTGGATGGGTTTTCTATGCCACCTGTGTCAGGGCTATTTCGACGGTCCTCTCTATCCAGAGATGTCCAACGGGTCTCTGCACCACTACTTTGTGCCCGACGGGGATTACGAGGAGAACGACGACCCCGAGAAGTGCCAGCTGCTCTTCAGGGTGAGTGACCCCCGGCGCTGCTCGCAGGGGGAGGGGAGCCCAGCCAGCAGTCTGCTGAGCCTCACCCTGCGGGAGGAATTCACCGTGCTGGGCCGCCAGGTGGAGGACGCGGGGCGCGTGCTGGAGGGCATCAGTAAGAGCATCTCCTACGACCTGGACGGGGAGCAGAGCTACGGCAAGTACCTGCGACGGGAGTCCCACCAGATCGGGGATGCTTACTCCAACTCGGACAAGTCTCTCACTGAGCTGGAAAGCAAGTTCAAGCAGGGCCAGGAACAGGACAGCCGGCAAGAGAGCAGGCTCAACGAGGACTTCTTGGGGATGCTGGTCCACACCAGGTCCCTGCTGAAGGAAACGCTGGACATTTCTGTGGGGCTCAGGGACAAATACGAGCTGCTGGCCCTCACCATCAGGAGCCACGGGACCCGGCTAGGTCGGCTGAAAAACGATTATCTTAAAGTGTAGGTGGAAAGGCAAACTTCCAGGGAGAGGGAATCCCATCAGACCCGTGGTGGAAGGTGGGGGACAGAGACGGGGCTTTTTCCCATATACTTATTACTTTTTATAACCAGATTGGCACTTGGAGAGTGACCTGATGTGATCTTAAAAAGAAAGAAGTGAGAGTTGAGTGGTTTTAGTTTTGTACACTATTTATGTGACTGCTATTGATTTGTCACCTGGAAAGAAGAATTTAAAACCATGTCTCCTGCCTTTCCTAGAAGGGCTTTATATCTCTGCAGAGACACCTGTTTCAGCCACCTCTGAAAGGACACAGTTTATGCAGTAGGGACTGTTTAATCTTCCTCATCCTGAAGATTATGTGAAAATACCCAGGGAGCATGTGCATAGCTCCTTTCTGCCTTCAGCCTTCTCTCCTGGGCTCTGAAAGCTGTCAAAGTTGCCTGTTTTTCAGATGAGGTCAGAGGTGCTACTCAGCATGCCTGCCAGAGGATGGAAGTTGCCGGTTTCTTCTCCTTTTCCTTCTTATTTATTAACCATGGTCTTTAGTTGTTTTCTTTTTGGTTTTGGATTTGGGTTTTTTGGTTTGTTTTTTTCTTAAGTATTGGCTAGAAACTATATGCAAATCACCTTTTGCAGGGAGATGTCTGCTGTGCCTCTGTGGGTGTGTGTAAGTTAAAGGGGTCACATTCAACAAGTTTAAGGTTTGTGGTGATTATGCACTCCTGTGATATGCTGATTTGCTGTGTCTCTCATTGTGTGTCTGTGTCATCATCACTGCAGTCCATTACAAAGAAGTAGGTAGATTGCCTTGACACACCCCCAAATGCCTGTGATTTAGGTTACCAGTGTATTCTTTCTCATTTAAGGGTTTTGCTTCTGTTTGCTTATTGAAAACTTGTACTTCAAATAGAGGGAATTTTAATTCTCATAACTCCTTAACTAAGTTTTATTATTCAGCCAATAAATATGTTCTCATATAATACCTGCTTATTTTCTAATTTATATTCATAACTTTCATACTGCAAAGAGGAGCCAGTGCAAAAGGGAAGAGAAGGCTGGGATTGAAGCCAGTTTACTTAGAGCATATGATAAAGAAGGCAGAGGGATCACTACGTATTTGGCAATCCTCCCTTCCCTGGCCACCCTTACCATCCTCAAAAGGAAAAAATAAAATCTAGGCTGTGCCAAAACTTGATCTCTGCTGGTCTGCCTAAAAACTCCAATTTTCTCTAGTTTTCCCCTAGAATTAATTGGAAAAGTTTATGACAAGTCTCAGAGATTATACACCCTCAGAATGCAGAGGGAAGTCTCCATTCTAAGCTGTAAGAATATCAGTGATGTTTAATAACTTTGAAGACAGGTCTACGTTATTTCATTAATGATTTTTAAAATGGAAATGCACTTTATTTCATACCTTTTCCCAGCCAGTCCTCAGCCTTACCTTAAATATGCTTTCCTTTCATACATATGCACACACACACACACACACACACACACCACACATACTGGGAAATAAGTGTTCATAATCTATTCTTCAACAGGGAGCCATTTTTTCTCTCCCATGCACGAGGAATCCAGTTTTCTATTCCTCTGAAGTGTCCAATATCCTCCTACGACAATAGGGGAAACTGAGGCCCAGAAAATGACCGATCCTCAGTTAGTTCTAACAGCACCAAGTCTCCTAGATTTAAGTATGGGACTTTCCCACACTGCTCTTTTCAAAGATGCTGAGAGATGAGAGGGAGTGGCTTGAGGCCTGAGGCTTTGCATAATTCTTTCATTGTTTGAAATAAAAAGGAACAAAATATGGAATAATACTTCAAATAATCATTTGTCATTTCTTTTCAGCACCCAGGGGCCTGATTTTAGCCGCCTCTAGTGTATGGGGAGAAGACTGGTGTGTGGGAAAAAGGTAAAGATCTTTTAAGAGGGTTTCTATCTTTATTCCATGAAAGATGAGGGAAAAAATAACAGCAGAGGCAAAGGAGAGGATATTTGGTACCTAAATGATTGTAGTTTGTAGTCACAACACTTCCTATCCCAAAACTTTCATATCACTCACTTCACAGTGATCACATCTAATCCACAGACGTATTAAATGTCATCTCCTTAATTTTCCCAGTTGTAATAAGAGGATATTAGACTCATGATATGGATGGAAAACTGATTTCTTCTTGGTGCTAATTTCAATCAGTTGGGAATGGCTACATACAGTAGTACATCAAAGAGGATTTAAATGACACAGATGTAAAGATAGCTGTACCCAATTAGAGATATCTTCCATGCGTGCAGGAAGGTGAATGCTGACACATCTGCTACAAATTTGAAAACCCAAAAATAGATAATCTCTGAGGTTCTTTCCAGTGCTGACATTCTATGATTCCTACAAAACCAGAATGAAATTATCTGACATTGAATGACCCATTCAAGGCTAGATGTAATGCCAGTAATCTCACAGTCTTTTGTAAATGAGCCCAGAGGGCAAATTGGAATTCCCAGGTGGGGAGAGCAAGCCATCCTGGACTATCAACCCAGAGGCTAGTATCACAAGGAGTTTCCAAATCCTCTTATGACGGGGAGCCAGCCCCACACAGATCTTTCCTCTCTGCTTCCTTATTATTCTTACTAAGACTTTATTACTCACACAGTGACAAATTCTTTTTTTTAAGTAGTGGTTCTTTATTTTTTAGACCATGAAATATTTTAAGAATCTGAAGAAAACTATATACTTTCTTCCCTGAGAAATCTACTTACAAGAACATTCAATGTGGGATAGTCTTTCTTTAATAAATATTTGTCGATCACTCAGTATGTGTCAGGCACTAGGTTAGGTTGTGGGTAATTCTGAGATATTACAAAGTGTTGGGATACCAACTAACTGAAAGTTTTAAAAAGCCTCTTAGGGCTTTTTTTGTTTTTGTTTTTGTTTTTGTTTTTGTTTTTTTTGCGGTACGCGGGCCTCTCACTGTTGTGGCCTCTCCCGTTGCGGAGCACAGGCTCCGGTCGCACAGGCTCAGCGGCCATGGCTCACGGACCCAGCCGCTCCGTGGCATGTGGGATCTTCCCGGACCGGGGCACGAACCCGTGTCCCCTGCATCAGCAGGCGGACTCTCAACCACTGCGCCACCAGGGAAGCCCCCTAGGGCTTTTTTTTATTTGGAGTAGGAGACATTTATTATTATTATTATTGTCATTGTTATTATTGTTATCAACAACAACAAAATATCCAACTTTTTTGAGAACTCAACTCAGCATTATTGGTTAGAGCCTGTGCTAAGAACTTTGCAAGGGTATTTCCCTTAATTCTAACAACAAACTGTGTGAGGAAAGTATTATAAAGAAGGAATTAACATATGCCAAGGGCTTAGAATAGTACCTGACACAGAGTGAATCCTCAATAAATGTTAGTTGTTGCTTTACTGTATTTATTATTATCATTATTTTTATAACTGAGGCCCAGAAAGCCTAGGTAATTTTCCCAAGGTTGAAACAGTGATGTCTTATTTGCTTCACTATTCTCTCACTTTTTAAGCTGATGATTATCTAGTGGGATATATGATCAAATAAAAGAAGAATGTGGAGAGTAAGGGTGCACTGGAGCTGCCAGCTGTCCACTCCAAACATTGCCCCTTCTAGGCCAGGCAGCCTACAGCCTACAGCAGTTCAGATGCCTGAGAGCTGTCAGTCAGAAGCTGAGTGGCTCCACTGGTAACAGAATTCCTCACTGATACTTTCTCCATGTAATGCGTCATTCAGTATCCTCACACTCTCAATCTGACCATGTGAAAACTGCCATATACCTACTTTGAAGAATTCCATAGATATCTGTCCATCTATAGTTTGCCGATAAAAGACACCAGGCCACGTTAGCCTCTGCAAAAACCAAAGCCACACTTGGAGAAGCTGGCAGGTGTGGGTGTGTTATGCATGGCAGCACGGAGAGGCTGTTCCACAGTTTATATGTTTTCATTGTCTTTTAAACTCTCACTTACAATTCTGCTAAGGAAACAGACACAAGTCTTTCTTAGAGAAGCCTTGAAACTTCAATTATAAACTATTTAACAAGCAATAAAAGCATCCATGAAAACTACTAAAGATATAAAATCTCCCTAAAGGGTATGGTCAAATTTCCTTGGGACATTTTTCAGAGGATGATTATTAAAATCTTCTTGATAAAGAATAATACTAGGGTGTGAAATATGAATGGTAAATGTGGTTTACAAATGTTTTAATATAAAAGGAAAAACAACTGGAGACATAAAAATCTTGGTTAGAAATAGAATAGAGAAATACATAACAATCATTCACCAGTATAGAGAATCAGATTCTGCAAATCATCTTAGTAATTTTGGAATCAGGGTGGTCCTTAGGAATACTATTTCCAGAGTCAGAACCCCCAAGGATATGTTATTTACCAGACATTTTTAAAGTGCCACCATATGAGGTAACTAGGATAGAAATAGTATAGTCGTCTCTCTGTATCTGCGGGTTCTGCGTCTCTGGATTCAACCAAACTCGGATAGAAAATATTTGAAAGAAAAAGTATTCCAAAAGTTCCAAGAAGCAAAACAAAAAGCAAAAATAGTGCACTGGCAACTATTTACATAGCATTTATGTTGTATTAGGTATTAGTAATAGAGAGATGATTTAAAGTATATGGGAGGATGTGAGTATATTATATGCAAATACTAAGCCACTTTTTATAAGGGACTTGAGCATCCCTGAATTTGGGTATCCACGGGGGTCCTGGAACCAATCAACTTCAGATACAGAGGGACAACTGTGTTCAGGCATGTGAGGAAACTGACACCTAAAAAAGGATTTGAGTTTGGCACACTGTGGATTTGTATGTACAAGGTCCAGCAAGAGTCTAAACAAGAATTGTCTGGACAATGTAAAACAGTGTAAATAAAATAAGGATTTTGTATAACCACATATTCAAGGGATAAAGGAGTTTCACTGTTGCTGTTATTAATGTTGCTGTTTTGCTTTTTAAATAACTTTTTTTCTAGTTATATAAGCCATACCTGCTGAATTCTAATAATGTGGCAAACAGCAGAACATAAAGAAAACAAAATCGTTCATATTCTCAAACTCTCCCTGCCATACACTCACTATTTGCATTTCGGTGTGCATTCTTTTAGTGCTTTACACACATATCTATGTATTGTATTTTTTTTTAGAAAAAATGATATTATAATGATGTATTGCTTTGTAGCCAATGTGAAGTTTAAGCGTTAAATATGCTCAATTGCATAAATCTTTTAAAAATGCTTAAACTATCCACCATGCTTCAGGAGGTGGAAGTTCTGGATTCAGATCTTGGTCCAACACGTGTTAGCTGTGCAACTTTAAAGAAGTCCCTTCAATGCTCCGAAATTCAGTCACTTTGCTTGCAAAATGAAGATAATAATAGCTAATATTTACTGAACAGGCACAGCTCAAAGTGTTTTCCATACATTACCTTATAAAATCCTCACAGGGTCATATTTCAGGTAGATGTTATAGTTTCTGAACTTTTTGTATAATGACACTGAGGCACAAAGAGGTTAAGGTCTCACAGCTAAACAGGAGTGGAGTCAAGATTCAAAAGCAGGTAATCTGGGGCTTCCCTGGTGGCGCAGTGGTTGAGAATCTGCCTGCTAATGCAGGGGACGCGGGTTCGGGCCCTGGTCAGGGAGGATCCCACATGCCGCGGAGCAGCTGGGCCTGTGAGCCACAACTACTGAGCCTGGGCATACTGGAGCCTGTGCTCCGCAACAAGAGAGGCCGCAATAGTGAGAGGCCCATGCACCGCGATGAAGAGTGGCCCCTGCTTGCCACAACTGGGGAAAGCCCTCTCTCAGAAACGAAGACCCAATACAGCAAAAATAAATAAATTAATAAAACTCCTACCCCCAACATCTTCTTAAAAAAAAAAAAAAAAAAAGCAGGCAATCTGACTTCTCTATTGCCCTCATAACCACTAATGATGCTTTTCCTTTCTGGAAGCAGGAGACTGGACACATGATTTCTTATCTCTCTGCCTATTCCAGGATCTATGACATGTGGCCTGTGAAATGAACATTTTCTTTATATGATTACCTTAACCGAAAAAAGTTAAACCCAATTTCTCTCAAAGAACTTTTTTCTCTGCTTGATTTTACATTGGACCAAGTATCTCCTTATACCTGTGTCACTCTGTGATTCTTTGCCTAAGAACAACTGGTTTCTTGATAAATATGACATTTTTCCAATCACTTTCACATGTATTATCACTTTCTATCATAACACATGTTATGATAGTGGAGTAAATCAGAGAAAGAAAGAGCTTGGGGTCAGAGAGGAGAACTGAGACTAGGTAGTATAGGAACTAGATGGTTACCATAAGAAATTTGGATATTATTCTAATTTCAATGCACTTGAAGTCTAAGGAGAGGATCTATTTAGATATTAATTAATATAATATATGTAATATTGTATAATATTTGGGTATTATTCAAATTTCAATGATCTAATTTCCTTTTGGATATTATTCAAATTTCAATGCATTTGGAGGTCTAAGGTGAGGAGTAGTATGATCTGATTTACACTAAAAAGACCACGTTGGGAGGAGATTATATGTAGGGCAGCAAGAGTGGAATTAGGAAAGCCACTTGGATAGGTGGCTACAAGGTCATGCTGATGAAAGATGACGAAGGCTTGGGCTAAGGTGGTAATTGGAAAGACAACAGGAACTGGCCTTGATCCTCTACCAATATGTCTCATTGTTGCTTCTGTCCCAGAAGAGTGTGTGTCATTATTCCCAACCTTCTTCTGCATTGATCCAATTTCCCAACTCTTGACTCCACTTCTTCTCTTCCTCCCCTTTTGGATTTGACTGTAGCATTGCCTCCCTCAGGTTCTTGACCACCTTCCCCTCCAAAAGGTGGCTGGATATGTATGAATGACTACATCAGGCAATATATGGACCCCAGCTGACCCCTCCCACTCAAAGCTCCAACTCTGGCCCACCAGCCCAAGCCCTGTCTACCTTACTTTTTAGGCTGGAATGGACAGACCTGTAAAGGTGGAGATTTGCATTCAAACCACAGGCATGACTCACATGATTGCCTATTACACAAAGATAGCTGTGATCTCACTAAAGTTTAGACATTTCCCCTTTACTAATGATCTCAGGCATCACCACTGCATCTCTATTTATTCTTCATTTTTCTTCACAGGAGTTTTAAGATAGATAAGCTATATCTAAATACATAACTTTTCTTTTGAGGCTTTCAAATGACTTCAGAATTTGTCATTGCCTCGTACTCGATAAGGGCACAGAGCATCCTATTTTGACGCTCACAGTGTTTACTCGTATGGCTTGTACATTTCACCATGTCTCTTTTTTGCCTTTCCACGAAAAACAGAAGACATTTTGTATGTCAATAGCTTGCTGTTTACAGAGCAGAACCTGACAGCTATGATTAATGAGGGAGAGCCTCCATGCTTTGGGATTGGCAGTAATGACTTGCATTTTCCAGTTGTGAAAAGTTTCCTCCTGCAGGAGTTAAGGAAATGTGTTTCCTGAATGTCTTTTCTTGCTTTGATCTTTGCCCCACTCTAAATGCAGGCACTCCGCTCAACTTTCAAAACGTATGCTTTGCTGGCAGTCCCACTGAGTCAACCACTAACATTTTCCACATGATTCAACTACAGATTAAATTATAAAGAGCAGAAAATCTAGTGGGTTTGCTCTGCTCTGAGGTATATTTTTGCCTACCCTTCAAGTGTCTGTTTTCTCCTGCCCTGGTTTCCCCTCCCCCTTGCCTTAGCAAAGCTCTTTCTCTCCTGTTTTCTACTTTGCTCTCCATCTCTCCCTCTCCTTTTGCTATTAAGAGCATGGGGAGTAGAGGCAGAATTCTGATTCACATCATGACTCTGAAATTTATTGGCTGCAGAAGCTAAGCAAATCGTTTAACCTCTCAGAGCCTCCGTTTCCTCCTCTGTACAATGGGAATCATGACACATAGTTTGCAGGGTTCTTGTGAGGATTTGATATGCCATTGTATGAAGAGGACTTACTATAATACTGAGCCAAAGTGCGTGCCACTATACCCATGCTGTCTGGCCATGGGTAGCTTATTGAAGACCCTCCTTTAAGAAGGGACCCCTTATGTGTTCTTAGGTTAAAATGAAAAAGATGTATTTCAAATAAGCCTTAGACATTGTATGTATGTGTCATGAACCTGTATGAACCTCCCCATTCTAGGCAGGCATCTCAGAAGCCAAAGATGTGTTTGATCCCATTCATGTAAGAGAAGCTCCTTTGCATGTATATGTGTATACCTCAAACATTCCTCCCTATTTAGCCCAAGAGAATGAATGCTGTTGCAGGAAATAACAGTTAGCAAACTTGCTTACCTTTCCTTTCCAAATGTTGACAGTGTCTTTGCTTTGTGCCTTGAGCATGGGGATGATGCACATGAAAGAAACTCGGGAACTCAGTACTTGGGCAGCTACAGTGAGAGGACTCGCAAATCTTGGCAACAGGGTTACCAAGTGAGAGAGAATAAGAATATTAATTCCTAATATTCATTGAGCACTAACTACATATTTGGTCCCGGGTATTCTGGAAAAGTCCGGTTTTCAGGCCTGTCAGACTAAAACCAGAGCCCATTTGTGGTGATCTCAATATGGAAAGCATTAGGGTGACAGCATGATCTTCTTTATGTAAACCCACACTCTTGCTGTGTGATTTGCTGGCCTTAACTGCCTGGTAGTCCTCTATCACAGAAGTCCCCAACCTCTTTGGCACCAGGGCCCGGTTTCGTGGAAGACAATTTTTCCACTGGTGGGGCAGGGGAAGGGGGGATGGTTCAGGCCATAATGCGAGTGATGGGGAGCGGCAGAGGATGCTTCGCTCACTCTCCCACCCACCGCTCACCTTCTGCAGTGTCGCCCAGTTCTTAAGAGGGGTTGAGGACTACTACTACTACTACTCTATAGTCTCCAGGTCATGAGCTTGCCAGGGCTGGTAGACTGTACTGATCTAAGCCCTGTTTCAGCTCGGACATATGTGGGCTTCACTAAGAGGACCCAGGGACATTTGCATGCAACTTGCAGACTTCCTGAAGTGAGAATTTCTGAAGTTAGTAATTCTCTAGCTTGCCTGCTTCTCCCCCATGCACTCTCTACCTGCGCTGCAATGGAAGAGTCTCTGGATCAGTTGAACAACGACTCAGGATAGGGCATGGTGATCCCTGCAAAACACACTCAGAGAAGACTTGGATCTACATCCTCTTCAGTACAAAAGCAGACAGTGTGGCCCAGTGAACACTAATCTGTGCATATATTTAGCAGTAAATCTAAGGAATAAATAGGCAACATTTCTTTTCTAATTAGAGGAATTTTGTTCACTTGGGAAACTTCAGAAATAGAACAATTTTTAACTGTTTGGCTCAAACAAAAACTCATTCAGGCTCAGAAATTGGCAAAGTCCATACTAATGATAAATACTTATCCCATAATCACATTTTCCATAGCCCCTCTAATTTCCAAGAGTTTTGTCATAAAAAGAATTGCAGTGAAAAATCTGGACTTCCAGTTTGCAATAATGACATAATATTACCAGGATGTCAGGGTTCACAGGGCTCTCCCATTTATTCGGTAAAACTCTGACCATTACCAAAGCCACCACTTTGCTTTTCATTCATTGTTAAACAACTATTTTTCAGAGAAGCTATTCATTCATTTTTCTGTTCATTCAACAAATATTTATTGAATACCTACTATGTGCAATTACTTTACTAGATTCAGAGCATAATAATTGTAATAATAATGATAATAAAAATAAAACAATAGACAATATTTTTACACTCCTTACTATGTGCCCAGCACACTATTTTGAGCATATCACATTTATTTAACACAGGTAAACCTTGCAATAACACTTCAGAAGGTTTGCTTGTAAATTGCTCAATGACCTTTCTAGAATGTCACCAATGCCAATGCCGATGCCTTCTTCTTACCTCTTCCATGATCCCCAGCTTTGCCAGAGTCCCCTCTCTGGCTACCAGCCTCTCCTGATCTGACCCCTCCTACCTTCTAATGGAATGTTAATTCTGGAAGGATTGAGCAGTCTTTAAATCAGGAGTTCAGGAATATTTGGAGAAAGTTCTTCCTCAGTGATCCAGGGAGTTAAATAAAACAAACTTTAGATTATCTGAGAAAGAAATGTTAGAGAAAGAAAGTTAGCAGGAGAAGACCTTGACCCCAAGCTCAAGTTTTCAGGATTGAGTCAGCCAACCTGATCATGAAACCCAAGATTTCAACATTATGTTAACCTCTGTCAGGCTAAAATAGTAATAAAACCGTATTTGTAATTACATCTCTAGACACAGTTTTGGCCCTGAGAGCTACACAGTCTGAGAACATCAGAGCTAGAAATAACCTTCATAAATGGAGAATCGGAGATCCAAACAAGTGAAGAAATTTATTCCAGGTCATATAAACGCATGGTATTAAGGCCAGGATGTCACAGAATCACAACCCGAGGGGCCAAGTTCATCCCATTTACCTGGTCAGTCATCAGCTGCCTGAATTTCTTATATTATAATATGGCAGCCCTGCCAAGTGATAATACAGCCCACATGCTTGCACTCCTCAAATTGTGGTGCATTCCTTTGTCTCTGGAGGAGTGCATTCAATTGTCAGAGAGTTCCAACTCTTAGAAAGTTCTTCTGCAGTTTGAATTTAAATCTCTCCTCATGGAGCTTCCACCATTCAGGGACCCACAGCTTCATTTATCCCTTTTCCATATCAGTTTAATCAACGACCCGGCAGCTCCTTTGGCCAGGCTCCATAGCCTCCAAGCTTTCCTTCTGTAGCATAATAACCAAGGTCTCCTTGCTCTACTTTATTACAAGCAAGCAATGATTTACAGTGGTTAAAAGCATGGGCTTTGCAAACCGACAAACCTCTGGGTTGAATCTCAGTTTTACACTTATAACACAAACATCCAAGGGCAGTTTATTTATTCCGACCATAACCTGGGTTCTTTTACATGAATTGGTGATGATGATACCCACAACATAGGATTGTTAGGGTGAATAAATGGAATAACATGAATAAAATTCCAAGCACTACACCTAGCACTTCATAAGAATTCAACAAATAGATCTGAATGGATCAATGAACCAACCCCAGGTTGGGTCTTTGTATAAATTCAGCATTATTAAGGGAGCTGTATAGAAAGAATTGCAAATCTGGAGAAGACCCTGTTGGGGAGAAGGCCAAAGGAGGAATGAAGGGGAGAGGCCCGAATGATTACCCCAGAGCTGCCACGGCTTATGACTGGCGAGGTTTCCGTGCAGGGCATCCTCAGCCCTTCTGTCACAAGTTCACCAGCCACGTGATAAGCCGTGTAGTTCATGCTCATGGCTGTGCTCAGTAAGGGGACAGGAGGAGTCTTAAATTCAAGTCTTTTTCAACTAATTCTGGACTTTCTCATGAACGTCTGACCACATGCTAATTTGAACGTCCAAACACTAAGTTATTTTGGGAATGGGAGAAAAGGTACTTTCTATCTTATCTCTCCCCACCCCCTCACCAGCTACAAAAACAGCTGAACAGACTTTCCTAACTCTTTCCCAAAACTTTCACGTTTGGGCTGAGCTCAGCCCTGGAAGGTCTCACCCTCAAGAGAAAGACCTGAGAAAGTCATTAAAGGCAAGTGAAAGCCCTGGAATAGAAATACACAAGGAAGATGGGAATTCAGTTGGCTTTTTCTCCCAGGTGATCCATCTCTCAGTAACAGGAAGATGAAACCAAAGCAAACTGTCTCAAGGATAACATCTTTTAAAGCATATAAACTTCAACATAGTGTTAAGAAGGGGCTCTTGGGCACAGACTGCCTTGCATTGAATAATGGCTCTTCCTCTGTCATCTGGGTTATCTGTGGCGAATAAGTACACCCCCTGGGCCTGTTTTCTTCTCTATAAATGGATATTATGATCCTTATCTCCTAGTATTTTGAAGAGAACCAAATGAGAGACTCCAGCTTGGTATACGGTCTGGCACGTATGTTACACTATTTCATTAAGTATAAAAGGACAAAGAGCAAGCAGTCTTTGTCCCATGAATATGATGGGATCAAAATGATTAACACCTAGAGTCCACACTCTTTTTTTTTTTTAACATCTTTATTGGAGTATAATTGCCTTACAATGTTGTGTTCATTTCTGCTGTATAATAAAGGTAGAGTCCACACTCTTTTTCCTGTCCCTTACCTGTTTGGCCCCTCCTCTCTTCCTATCTCCTTCCACGCTCTTGGCAAAAGGAAAAAACTGCACTGACACATGATCCACCACACTTCCCAACAAAAACGTTTTGAAGGAGAAAGAACCACATGCATTAGGGGGATAGAGTGTGACATGAAAGGAAAGGGATAGAGGCCAGGGATGCTGATCGGCATCATACAGTGCACAGGACAACCCCCACGACAAAGAATTATCTGGCCTGCAATGTCAGTAGTGCCAAGGTTGAGAAACCCTGGTCTATAATATGTAAGACATAAGGGAGCAGGGAGACAATAGGGGTGTGATAGTTAGATTGAGGATCTTGAATATCAGGTTAAAATTCTTCCCAGACATAATGGGTGTATTATAGAATTAAACACACAAAGAAAATACAAATTTCAGAAGATTTGTATTACAAAGGTTTGTCTAACATATTAGAACACAGAGATACTAGAGACTTTCAGACATCCTGATGCAAATTGACATATTTTATATAGTATCATGGTTATAATGCCCCAACATCTGGCTGAAAAGTGAAAGCATCTATCAAGAGGCTAATTTTATCTCCTTGGCTTCAAAAGACAACTGGATTTCTGGCCCTACCATTGATTAGGGCTTCCTCTACGCTCTGGCAAGACAATTAAAAGGGATGAGGGATGTTGATTTTTCTAAGTAATAGTTTGGCATGATGTAGACAAAACATCTGGTTGATTGGCACTTTCATTTTGCACTTGGTGGTTTTGATATGGAGGAAATGTAATCATTGTTGGATGTTGGCTAGTCATCACTGTAAACCTAGCTGATAGCAAGGTACTCAACTGGTCCTAAAATAAAGAATTGTAGGTATGAATCTTCAACTTGAAAGACCATTGCTTATAAGAAAGAGGAGCTTTAGAGTTGAAAAGGAAGAACTCAAGCATAACCTTCATTTATGTCGCCCTGTGTATGTACTCTCAATGTACTCCTGGGAAGTTTGTGTAATCCACCAAAACATTAGATCAAGCCACGTTCCCTGGACAAGGAATATATCTGCCTGGAGAACGGGACTCCTTTATCTTCATGCACAAGTTACTGTCTGCTCACAAACTCAAGTGAATGCATCCACCCAGAAGGGGAACATTATATTTTTGTTTGTTTTTTAGTTTCCTTTTTATTCATCTACGAAGAGGTGACATCTTGTTCTAATTCATCTAAAGGAACAATATAAACCAGCGAAAACTGTGGTCCCTTTTTTCTGCTTTTCCAGTTCTTACATGTCTTTCCAAGCCCAGCTCATACTACCTCCCTAAAGCCTTCTCTAGGGTTCCTGTCGATGGTGATATAATGCATAACAACTGTGATTAATAAAGACTACCTGGATCACTGTGTCAGGTAGGATATTAAAGTCTTATCAATACAAGGAGAAAGAATTCTATGATCTATTAACAGCATCTTTTAAAATTACAAGATGGGGAGGAGGTAATATGTAAACCAAGTATTTTCTTTCCTCATCCTTTCCTGACATTTACTGACATTATCATTCATTTTGGTACCCATTATAGACATTAATATAACAATAGTGAGCAACAGTAGATATTATCCCTGCATTCTCAGCGCTTAAAGTCTAGTGGAAAGAATCAGTAATCAAATAATCATTTACCTTCTGATGAATTAGAGATAGTCCTAATTCTTTGCTGCTTCATCAGGAGGTGGCATTTTACATTCCTCCCCTTGAATCTGGATGGCCGTGTGACTTGCTTTGACTAATAGAATGTGGTGTAAGTGACACTGTGCCAGTTCTGGGCCCAAACTTTAAAAGGCCAAGAGCAGCTTTCACTCTTTCCCCCTGGAATCTAACCACAAAGTTGTGAAGAACATTGGGCTAGACTATTGCATGAAGGAGCCTACATGGAGAGAGACCAGGGAAGGTGAGAGGCCATGATGGACATGACAGGGCCAACTGAGCCCCCAACTGAATGCAGCCACATGAATGACCTCATCACAGAATGTGGAAGAGAAAAACCACCCAGCTGAACCCAGTCAACCAAAAAATTGAACAAAATTTAAATTGTCATCATTTTAAGCCAAGAAGCATGGAGGTCATTTGTTATGCAGCAATAGCTAGCTAAAACACATCATATCTAAGATAGACTTCCACCACATTCTTTTTCTATCACATTACCCTGTTTTCTTTATAGCTCTTATCACTGCCTAAAATTATTCCATTTAGGTTTCTGTTCTCTGTCTCCCCCAGCAGGAGAAAACTGTGAGAGCAGGGACCTTGTCTATACTGTTTCCTGTGATAACTTCTATGCCTAAAACAATGCCTAACACAGAGCAAAATGTTCAGTAAGCATTGTAGATTAAATGAAAAGATGGACAGTTGCAACTATGATAGATGAGATAACTGAGAAGTAGATGTTGCTAAAACAGTTTGTAATAAGGGAATTAGACCTGGACAGGGAAGTCAAGGATGAGGAGATTTGTTCTGATAAAACCTTCACATGATTTGTTCAGGAGGAGAGTGGTAGAGGAGCTATTTACTTTCTAATTACTATTCAATTAATCATTCTCTTATAAGTGACATTATCACTTTAAACTTCCCATGGTGACAGGGCATAGAAATTTTATCAAAATATTTTTAGATCAACCTTCTGAGGATCCAGATATTAAGTAGGTAAGTAATCTCCTGAATTATCTAAAAAATTTAATTTTACAAAAACTGCTCAAGAAAAGATGTGGAATCTGCTCTAGTGCTCTGCTAGAAATCTGAATGAAAGGGAAAATTCTTCTTCCTCAATTTGAGAAAGTACCTCTTTCTAAATGTGAGGAAATTTTGAGGTGTATTTTGTGTTTCCTAAGTGTAGAGTCCATTTGAGAAACTTTACAGGAAGAAAGAAAGAGAAAGAGTTCTTCGGGTTTATTTATTTATTTATTTATTTATTTAATTTTTTTTTATTTTTTTATTTTTTGCTTTATAACAAATTTAATCAGTTATACATATACATATGTTCCCATATCCCCTCCCTTTTGCGTCTCCCTCCCACCCTCCCTATCCCACCCCTCCAGGCAGTCACAAAGCACCGAGCTGATCTCCCTGTGCTATGTGGCTGCTTCCCACTAGCTATCTACCTTACGTTTGGTAGTGTATATATGTCCATGCCGCTCTTTCACTTTGTCACAGCTTACCCTTCCCCCTCCCCATATCCTCAAGTCCATTCTCTAGTAGGTCTGTGTCTTTATTCCTGTCTTACCCCTATGTTCTTCATGACATTTTTTTTTCTTAAATTCCATATATATGTGTCAGCATACAGTATTTGTCTTTCTCTTTCTGACTTACTTCACTCTGTATGACAGACTCTAGGTCCATCCACCTCATTACAAATAGCTCAATTTCATTTCTTTTTATGGCTGAGTAATATTCCATTGTATATATGTGCCACATCTTCTTTATCCATTCATCCGATGATGGACACTTAGGTTGTTTCCATCTCTGGGCTATTGTAAATAGGGCTGCTATGAACATTTTGGTACATGTCTCTTTTTGAATTATGGTTTTCTCAGGGTATATGCCCAGTAGTGGGATTGCTGGGTCATATGGTAGTTCTATTTGTAGTTTTTTAAGGAGCCTCCATACTGTCTTCCATAGTGGCTGTACCAATTCACATTCCCACCAGCAGTGCAAGAGTGTTCCCTTTTTGCCACACCCTCTCCAGCATTTATTGTTTCTAGATTTTTTGATGATGGCCATTCTGACTGGTGTGAGATGATATCTCATTGTAGTTTTGATTTGCATTTCTCTAATGCGTAAAGATGTTGAGCATCCTTTCATGTGTTTGTTGGCAGTCTGTATATCTTCTGTGGAGAAATGTCTATTTAGGTCTTCTGCCCATTTTTGGATTGGGCTGTTTGTTTTTTTGTTATTGAGCTGCATGAGCTGCTTATAAATTTTGGAGATTAATCCTTTGTCAGTTGCTTCATTTGCAAAATTTTCTCCCATTCTGAGGGTTGTCTTTACGTCTTGTTTATGGTTTCCTTTGCTGTGCAAAAGCTTTTAAGTTTCATTAGGTCCCATGTGTTTATTTTTGTCTTTATTTCCATTTCTCTAGGAGGTGGGTCAAAAAGGATCTTGCTGTGATTTATGTCATAGAGTGTTCTGCCTATGTTTTCCTCTAAGAGTTTGATAGTGTCTGGCCTTACATTTAGGTCTTTAATCCATTTTGAGCTTATTTTTGTGTATGGTGTTAGGGAATGATCTAATCTCATACTTTTACATGTCCCTGTCCAGTTTTCCCAGCACCACTTATTGAAGAGACTGTCCTTTCTCCACTGTACATTCCTGCCTCCTTTATCAAAGATAAGGTGACCATATGTCATGGGTTTATCTCTGGGATTTCTATCCTGTTCCATTGATCTATCTTCCTGTTTTTGTGCCAGTACCATACTGTCTTGATTACTGTAGCTTTGTAGTATAGTCTGAAGTCAGGGAGCCTGATTCCTCCAGCTCCATTTTTCATTCTCAAGATTGCTTTGGCTATTCGGGGTCTTTTATGTTTCCATACAAATTGTGAAATTTTTTGTTCTAGTTCTGTGAAAAATGCCAGTGGTAGTTTGATAGGGATTGCATTGAATCTGTAGATTGCTTTGGGTACTAGAGTCAATTTCACAATGTTGATTCTTCCAATCCAAGAACATGGTACATCTCTCCATCTATTTGTATCATCTTTAATTTCTTTCATCAGTGTCTTATAATTTTCTGCATACAGGTCTTTTGTCTCCTTAGGTAGGTTTATTCCTAGATATTTTATTCTTTTTGTTGCAATGGTAAATGGGAGTGTTTCTTTGATTTCACTTCCAGATTTTTCATCATTAGTATATAGGAATGCCAGAGATTTCTGTGCATTAATTTTGTATCCTGAAACTTTACCAAATTCATTGATTAGCTCTAGTAGTTTTCTGGTAGCATCTTTAGGATTCTCTATGTATCATGTCATCTGCAAACAGTGACAGCTTTACTTCTTCTTTTCTGATTTGGATTCTTTTATTTCCTTTTCTTCTCTGATGGCTGTGGCTAAAACTTCCAAAACTCTGTTGAATAAGAGTGGTGAGAGTGGGCAGCCTTGTCTTGTTCCTGATCTTAGTGGAAATGCTTTCAGTTTTTCACCATTGAGGATGATGCTGGCTGTGGGTTTGTCATATATGGCCTTTATTATGTTGAGGAAAGTTCCCTCTATGCCTACTTTCTGCAGGGTTTTTATCATAAATGGGTGTTGAATTTTGTCGAAAGCTTTCTCTGCATCTATTGAGATGATCATATGGTTTTTCTCCTTCAGTTTGTTAATATGGTGTATCACGTTGATTGATTTGTGTATATTGAAGAATCCTTGCATTCCTGGGATAAACCCCACTTGATCATGGTCTATGATCCTTTTAATGTGCTGTTGGATTCTGTTTGCTAGTATTTTGTTGAGGATTTTTGCATCTATGTTCATCAGTGATATTGGCCTGTAGTTTTCTTTCTTTGTGACATCCTTGTCTGGTTTTGGTATCAAGGTGATGGTGGCCTTGTAGAGTGAGTTTGGGAGTGTTCCTCCCTCTGCTATATTTTGGAAGAGTTTGAGAAGGATAGGTGTTAGCTCTTCTCTAAATGCTTGATAGAATTCGCCTGTGAAGCCATCTGGTCCTGGGCTTTTGTTTGTTGGAAGATTTTTTTATCACAGTTTCAATTTCAGTGCTTGTGATTGGTCTGTTCATATTTTCTATTTCTTCCTGATTCAGTCTTGGCAGGTTGTGCATTTCTAAGAATTTGTCCATTTCTTCCAGGTTGTCCATTTTATTGGCATAGAGTTGCTTATAGTAATCTCTCATGATCTTTTGTATTTCTGCAGTGTCAGTTGTTACTTCTCCTTTTTCATTTCTAATTCTATTGATTTGAGTCTTCTCCCTTTTTTTCTTGATGAGTCTGGCTAATGGTTTATCAATTTTGTTTATCTTCTCAAAGAACCAGCTTTTAGTTTTATTGATCTTTGCTGTCATTTCCTTCATTTCTTTTTCATTTATTTCTGATCTGATTTTTATGATTTCTTTCCTTCTGCTAACTTTGGGATGTTTTTGTTCTTCTTTCTCTAATTGCTTTAGGTGCAAGGTTAGGTTGTTTATTCGAGATGTTTCCTGTTTCTTAAGGTGGGATTGTATTGCTATAAACTTCCCTCTTAGAACTGCTTTTGCTGCATCCCATAGGTTTTGGGTCGTCGTGTCTCCATTGTCATTTGTTTCTAGGCATTTTTTAATTTCCTCTTTGATTTCTTCAGTGATCACTTTGTTATTAAGTAGTGTATTGTTTAGCCTCCATGTGTTTGTATTTTTTACAGCTCTTTTCCTGTAATTGATATCTAGTCTCATAGCATTGTGTTCAGGAAAGATACCTGATATGATTTCAATTTTCTTAAATTAACCAAGGCTTGATTTGTGACCCGAGATATGATCTATCCTGGAGAATGTTCCATGAGCACTTGAGAAAAATGTGTATTGTGTTGTTTTTGGATGGAATGTCCTATAAATATCAAGTCCATCTTGTTTAAAGTATCATTTAAAGCTTGTGTTTCCTTATTTATTTTCATTTTGGATGATCTGTCCATTGGTGAAAGTGGGGTGTTAAAGTCCCCTACTATGATTGTGTTACTGTCGATTTCTCCTTTTATGGCTGTTAGTATTTGCCTTATGTATTGAGGTGCTCCTATGTTTGGTGCATAAATATTTACAATTGTTATATCTTCTTTTTGGATCCATCCCTTGATCATTATGTAGTGTCCTTCTTTGTCTCTTCTAGTAGTCTTTATTTTAAAGTCTATTTTGTCTCATATGAGAATTGCTACTCCAGCTTTCTTTTGTTTTCCAATTGCATGGAATATCTTTTTCCATCCCCTTACTTTCAGTCTGTATGTGTCTCTAGGTCTGAAGTGGGTCTCTTGTAGACAGCATATATATGGGTCTTGTTTTTGTATCCATTCAGCCAATCTGTGTCTTTTGGTGGGAGCATTTAGTCCATTTACATTTAAGGTAATTATCGATATGTATGTTCCTATTCCCATTTTCTTAATTGTTTTGGGTTCGTTATTGTAGGTCTTTTCCTTCTGTTGTGTGTCTTGCCTAGAGAAGTTCCTTTAGCATTTGTTGTAAAGCTGGTTTGGTGGTGCTGAACTCTCTCAGCTTTTGCTTATCTGTAAACGTTTTAATTTCTCCATCAAATCTGAATGAGATCCTTGCTGGTTAGAGTAGTCTTGGTTGCAGGTTCTTCTCCTTCATCACTTTAATTATGTCCTGCCACTCCCTTCTGGCTTGTAGAGTTTCTGCTGAGAGATCAGCTGTTATCCTGATGGGGATTCCCTTGTGTGTTATTTGTTGTTTTTGCCTTGCTGCTTTTAATATGATTTCTTTGTGTTTAGTTTTTGACAGTTTGATTAATATGTGTCTTGGCGTATTTCTCCTTGGATTTATTCTGTATGGGACTCTCTGTGCCTCCTGGACTTGATTAACTATTTCCTTTCCCATATTAGGGAAGTTTTCAACTATAATCTCTACAAATATTTTCTCAGTCCCTTTCTTTTTCTCTTCTTCTTCTGGAACCCCTATAATTCGAATGTTGGTGCGTTTAATGTTGTCCCAGAGGTCTCTGAGACTGTCCTCTGTTCTTTTCATTCTTTTTTCTTTATTTTGCTCTGCATTAGTTATTTCCACTATTTTATCTTCCACCTCACTTATCCGTTCTTCTGCCTCACTTATTCTGCTATTGATCCCATCTAGAGTATTTTTCATTTCATTTATTGTGTTTTTAATTGATGCTTGATTCATCTTTAGTTCTTCTAGGTCCTTGTTAACTGTTTCTTGCATTTTGTCTATTCTATTTCCAAGATTTTGGATCTTGGAAATAGAATCTTGGATCATCTTTACCATCATTATTCTGAATTCTTTTTCAGGTAGACTGCCTATTACCTCTTCATTTGTTAGGTCTGGTGGGTTTTTATCTTGCTCCTTCTCCTGCTGTGTGTTTTTCTGTCTTCTCATTTTGCTTATGTTACTGTGTTTGGGGTCTCCTTTTTGCAGGCTGCAGGTTCGTAGTTCCCGTTGTTTTTGGTGTGTGTCCCCAGTGGCTAAGGTTGGTTTAGTGGGTTGTGTAGGCTTCCTGGTGGAGGGGACTAGTGCCTGTGTTCTGGTGGATGAGGCTGGATCTTGTCTTTCTGGTGGGCAGGTCCACGTCTGGTGGTGTGTTTTGGGGTGTCTGCGGACTTTTTATGATTTTAGGCCACCTCTCTGCTAATGGGTGGCATTGTGTTCCTGTCTTGCTAGTTGTTTGGCATAGGGTGTCCAGCACTGTAGCCTGCTGGTCGTTGAGTGAAGCTGGGTGTTGGTGTTGAGATGGAGATCTCTGGAAGATTTTCGCCGTTTGATATTATGTGGAGCTGGGAGGTCTCTTGTGGACCAGTGTCCTGAAGTTGGCTCTCCCACCTCAGAGGCACAGCACTGACTCCTGGCTCCTCAATTTGGGATGATTTGTTGTCTATTCATGTATTCCACAGATGCAGGGTACATCAAGTTGATTGTGGAGCTTTAATCCGCTGCTTCTGAGGCTGCTGGGAGAGGTTTCCCTTTCTCTTCTTTGTTCTCACAGCTCCTGGGTCTCAGCTTGGGATTTGGCCCCGCCTCTGCGTGTAGGTCACCGGAGGGCGTCTGTTCTTCGCTCAGACAGGACAGGGTTAAAGGAGCAGCCTCTTCGGGGACTCTGGCTCACTCAGGCCGGGCGGGAGGGAGGGGCACGGAGTGCGGGGCGAGCCTGCAGCGGCAGAGGCCGGCGTGACGTTGCACCAGCCCGAGGCGCGCCGTGCGTTCTCCCAGGGAAGCCGCCCCTGGATCCCGGGACCCTGGCAGTGGCGGGCTGCACAGGCTCCCGGAAGGGCGGTGTGGACAGTGACCTGCGCTCGCACACAGGCTTCTTGGCAGCGGCAGCAGCAGCCCCAGCGTCCCACGCCCGTCACTGGGCTCCGCGCTTTCAGTCGCGACTCGCGCCCGTCTGTGGAGCCCCTTTAAGCAGCGCTCTTAATCCCCTCTCCTCGCGCACCAGGAAACCAAGAGGGAAGAAAAAGTCTCTTGCCTCTTCGGCAGCTCCAGAGTTTTCCCGGACTCCCTCCCAGCTAGCTGTGGCACATTAGCCCCCTTCAGGCTGAGTTCTCGCCGCCAGCCCCAGTCCTCTCCCTGCGCTCTGACCGAAGCCCGAGCCTCAGCTTCCAGTGCCGCCCGCCCCGGCGGGCGAGGAGACAAGCCTCTCGGGCTGGTGAGTGCCGCTCGGCACCGATCCTCTGTGGGGGAATCTCTCCGCTTTGCCCTACCCAGGTATGTGGGGAGTTTCTTGCCTTTTGGGAGGTCTGGGGTCTTCTGCCAGCGTTCAGTAGGTGTTCTGTAGGAGTTGTTCCACGTGTAGCTGTATTTCTGGTGTATCCGTGGGGAGGAAGGTGATCTCCGCGTCTTACTCTTCCGCCATCTTACCCGGAAGTCGAGAAAGAGTTCTTAAAGAAGAGAGTCAGTGAGATGGAAACATGGAAAGATCTTTTTTCTCCTTCTTCCTGGAAAATGTTTCCTTGCTGGGAAACAGGAAATCAGAAGAACTCTGGAGTTGCATGAACCAAAAACCAGAATGCTGTAGACACAGTTTCAGGGCTGTGAGTGAGTTGGTGAGTAAGCAGCTGAGACCCTTCCTTCAAAGCCAAAAGATGAAGATAAGAAAAGATTAGAAAGAGAAAAGGATAAAAATGAAAACAGTTAGGAAATAATGGAGCTGATAGCAATTTTGCTATATGTGTAAAACATATATGGAGTGTGTGGTAGAATTAAACCTATTTTCTTCCTTATAGTTGTATGTATTTTATAAATGTTAGTTTTATACACACACACATATACATGCATGCATATCTATAAATATATACATGTATCTTGAGTTTCTATCTGTTTTAAAATTTTTTTAATTACTCTTTTGATCTTTGTTTAAGCTTGGTTTGGGTTGTTTTAATGGAAAAAGATAAACAGCATGAAAGGAAGAGAAATTCATGGTTATAAGACTCTGAGATGAGTTTGAAAAGAAGCACACTATCAATTCGGTACACAGAAAGACAACGAGATTCAGATCAACAGGTAAACAGAGACTCTGGCTTTATTTGGACCATTGTCTGAATCTTTGATCCACCACTTACAATCTCCTGAAACTGAGAACACTACTTAATCTTTTATCTCTAAAGGACAGGTTCTTTCAATGTTTTGAGGTATTTATGCATGAAATAATATGATGTCTGAGACTGGGTTTAAAATAATCTAATAGGAAAGGTCATGAGGTGGGAGGGGATGTGGGTAGAGGTGAAATAAAATTGGCCATGAGTTAGCAGTCTTTGAAACTGGATACAGATGACTTTTTTGTTCTATTGTCCTTACTTGAGTATATGTTTGACATGTCTATAATATAAATTTTTAATGTCAGGAAAAAATAATAAAGAAAGAACAAGTTCTTTCTATTCAGTTCAAGAAATATTCTATGCTTGAAGAACCTTCTATGCTAGGTTCTGACACTACAGCAGGGAGCAAGACAGCTAGCTGTTGCCTTCATGGAGTTTAGATTTTAACCAGAGAAAGAGACACCTGGAAAGTAAATTATAAATGAGCCGGGAATCTCCTCAAAAATCTTTAAGAAAACTTCCCTTATAAAGTAGTTGAGAGGATTTTATAAAATAATACTTATAAGGTTTCCAGGATTGTGCTTGTCACATCATAGACATTCAATAATTTGGAGTTCCAAGCCCCTTGGCCTTGAAGCAAACAGAAAGTAGACAACCAATATCTTCCAGATTTGAAAGGTTGATGGGGGCAAAGATCATAGTTGCCTATTGTTCACCATAGTTCTAATGCTTAGATTAGATTAATGAATGACTGAATTGATACCTCTTAAAGCTTAAATACAAAATACATTATGTAAGTGTGTAGCTTTGTAGCACTGCCTGTTCTTTGAAAGCCAAACAGTGTCTCACTTACCTTTTCCAAGTCCATGTTGAGTAACACAATGCTAAAGAAATGATAGAATGTATAGACCAATGTGAAAACACTGGACTGGTAGGAGAAATAGTTCTCTCTCTGCCAGTTCTCACCTGTGGATCACTTCATCTCTAAATACCAGCATCCTTACTTTCAAGTAGGTTTTGAAATCTTTGCTTCCCTCACAAAATAGTCAAATGAGATAATATAAGGGAAAGTGCTCTGAAAACTACAAGACACTACACAAACATAGAGGAGTGTTATTATTAAGACACTTTCATGCTCTAATCCCCTGCAGTCTGGCTTCATCTAACCATCTCTTTATTGAGATTCATTTCTCAAAAATTACCCATAAAGTTGACTTTAGAAGTCTTTCAGAGTTAATTATATTTGGGATGACAACTTGTACTGATTTGGATATCTAAACCAGGGTATGTGTTAAAAAAGAAATAGAACAGTTGGACACTCTCTTTCTGTTGTACATTCTCTCCCTGTAGAAAAGCCATGTGAAGCCAGTTTATCAGGAGGTACCTTGATCAGCCAAGAACTGGCTGTCTTGAAGTCAACTCTGGTGACTGGAATGTTTAATGACACCAGCATGTCTGCTTCCAGGATAAGGATGCATCTGCCTGTGAGAAATGGATGTTTATACCATCTAATCAGAGCACTCTCCCCTCTGGCTTGTGTCTCTCTGCTTCTCTTTGCTGGTCAAAATCCCTTCTGAAATGACACATTCTTTCTTTAGATAAGGTAACTCCTTCAGTCAAGTTTCAGTCCTGTCTTACTGGCCTGAAAGGCACTCTTCCTTCTTTATGTAGCTTTGACCATCTCTAATGGATCAAACCTTAAGTGTTCATGTTATAGTTTAATTCTCATGTGGCCATCTTATTTCATTTTGTGTGTGTTTTTAGAGGGCACTTCATTGTTGCCCCATTTATCACCAAAAATAATGACCTTCTAATACACTTTCAAACTAAATGGCCCTTTTATGGTCCTCCTTCTCCGTCCTCCTTCTCCTTCCTCTCTAAACAATATGACAAAGTCCACCTTGCCTGCTCTAGGAATTCCCTAGCATCATCCCTTTTCTCAATAGTACGCAATTTCTTTGGGAGGAATAATCTTCCTCCCATTGTTTTTGAAGTTGATAGAAGGGTAATTCCTGGCTTGCAAATGCACATCTCCAATTATGGACCAGACTGGTTTAGCCATGATAGGTCTGTGACCAAAACACAACTAATCAGATGATTTGGGAACTTTGAGGGACAATTATTCTTATCACGGGGAGGATGAAGTGGCAATGACTACAACATCACCAGCATACAAGATTCTTGGTCTTGCTGGAGATATTTGTTAAATGGTCCAATCTTCCTGCATTTTTTTGGGCCTCTGGATTGATAAATATATTATACACATATTTTTTATATAATGTGTACAGTATATAATATATAACATATTATTATTACATAATACATTTATATATTATATTATATTATATTATATTATATTATATTATATTATATTATACATTGATTCCTATTGTTCCTGAGCCTAGTCTACTTACTACCATTTTATTGCATTTAAGGACATTTTCAATAAAAATCTTGAGTTTGAGGTCTTGGCTAGGTAATCCCCTTGCATGAGAAGTCAGGTTTCTCTGACAACACCATGGCCAGCTATGGGATTAATCAAAACCACAAACTCAAGCACAATGAATATTTCAATATTGTACTCAGTTTTTCACATTGAACTATCTCATTAGCTACAAGACAAACCAATGAAATTCTTTTTTTTTTTTTTTTTTTTTTTTTGCAGTACGCGGGCCTCTCACTGTTGTGGCCTCTCCCGTTGCGGAGTGCAGGCTCCAGACGCGCAAGCTCCGCGACCATGGCTCCCGGGCCCAGCCGCTCTGCGGCATGTGGGATCTTCCCGGAGGGGGGGCACGAACCCGTGTCCCTTGTATTGGCAGGTGGACTCTCAACCACTGCGCCACCAGGGAAGCCCCTGAAATTCTTAATACATAGAAGAAAACAATAAAAGACTAACTTTCTACATGCCCCCTGTTCTTTAGTCCTTCAGTAATAGTATTTAAATTGTTTCAAGGATAATAACATTTACGCATGTTTTCTCAAAATTTTTAATCTAAATTCTAAAAGGTATAAACAAGGATCTGTATTGTCAGAGCCATTTTTATAAACTTTTGATGTTTATTTTGTTGTATATCTCACAAAAATGAATATCTGGGGATAAGGACAAATGTACAATGATAAGTGTACATTTAAGTCATCCATGGTTGTATGAATTCTGCTTATATGGCTATTTGCTTATATGAGTGCTGTAAATGGCCAGATATAATAATTCTGTGTTCTATGACCCCTGAACACTTCCACTAAATCCTTTTGCTTAAAGTAGACAGAGGGATTTTTTTTGCTTGTTACCAAAGGGCTTTTAGTCTCCTCGTGTAAAATGAATACAGCAAAATGGTTTCTCTTCACCTCCCCCAGCACACTGCCTTATATATAATAGGTTCTCAATAAAGTCCGCATAATTGAACTGTTGTGTGTTATTCAGCAACTATAGTTGAATTGAATTGAATTGCCCTGAATCGAATCAAATTGAAATGAATTGGACAGGCTTTTTCTCAGACCCACAGTAACTATAAAACTAGATTATTTGACTACCACTCAGAAAATTGTGCTCACAGGAATCTTGACAGATAAGATTTCAGGAACCCCTTATTTAAACACTTCTCAGACAAATGACGTGTTGCACTGTATTACTAGGATTTCTGTCAAGGATTTCCAAGTAAAATATTATTCCAAGGAAACTACCTGTGTTTGTAGGTGGTGTGTCATTGTGAAGTGGCCATAACAGACTGCAGTGTAGTTTGGGGCTCTGGTTTAACCACAGACTCTGACTCAATGGCAACACTGGTTTGCAGAATCAGATGGAGTAATGTATGCTGAATAGGAATTGCAGATAACAGCACATGGATTGGGTTTTTTCCTCCTGAAGCTCAGAAAAAAAAAAACGTTTTCTCTCTCTGTTACTGGGTTTCTATAGTACCTCCCTTATCCAGCGTTAGATCAATGTTATTTGGCAGTTGTGCAAAAGATTGTTAAATAAAAATGAGAGATCAGAATTATGCTCATGGGAAACACTTCTTCTTAAGCAACCTATTCAATAAGACACTTTTTAAAATAATAAGAATAGACTTTGATTTTGTTAAAAAAGTGGTCCATATTTATGTGGCTCAAAAGTTTACCAAAACAAGACTATATGCTAACTTTGTCAACTAGTATTTTTACTTTTTCCTGAAAATGAACCTCTCTCCATGGAGAGAACCATCATTGGAAACCACCGGATCTTGCTGGCCACAGAGATCTGGATTTCATCAATGAGGCCACGGAACTCACTAAACACCACCACACACTTGTACTGGGTGCATATATGCCATGCAGAACATACCATCTCAACAGTTTTTCACTTTTGAACCAGTGTGTCTTTCCCCAGCTTTGCAGAACACTTAAACCTATACTTTCTTCAAAGTGATCCTTGAATACCCTGGATGAAACCTCTACCGAAGGAGACGAGACACTCAAAGCACACATGCTTCATCTTTCATCACTGATTGTGATCAGGGAGGGAGGATTTGGAGGCAATAATATGGCCCAGTTCGAAGAACTTAAGAGAAATCGTTTAGAGCAAAGCAAATCAAATAATTTTGCCACTAAGAAAAATGTAAAAAACAGTTTAATCAGCTTCACTAAAAAATAAAAAAATTAACCTTGGTGAGGACAGAACCTTTTCCCACTCAGTTATGATGGGGAGAATTTGTCTAAGGGAAGAAATAATGAGGCCCATTCTATATCATGCATGATGTTAACCCAGGTAGAATGTCAAACTCAAATCCCTTAAGTACAAATGATGTAATAGAAAGACCATCGCAAATTGGTTATCCATACAGTGAAAAATAAAATTGGATTTCTGCCTGCCCCATAAAAATCAATTCCAGATGGATTAGAGAACTAAATGTCAAAAGTAAAGGTTGTAGTGGGAAATATAAGTGAATTTCTTTCTGACCTCAATGTAGAAAGGATTTCTTAAAACACAAAATGTGCCGATGTAAGTGAAAAAATGGATGAATTTAACTATATTAAAATTAAGGCCACTTGCTAATCAGAAGACACATTAAAGAAAGTGAAAATACCTGTTATGAACTGGAAGAAGATATTTTCTACATGTATAACCAATAAAAAATTGATAACAACATATAAAAATCTTTTGGAAATCATAAGGAAAGGACAAATAACACACTAACAAATAGTCAAAGGCATGAGCACACACCTCGAGGTTAAGGAAATGAGTGTTGCCAATATACATACAGAGAAAGATCCAGTATCATCAGATATCTGGAAAATACAAATTACAACATAAGATGTCATTTTAGACCCTTTTGATTGGCAAAATAATAATAGTAGTAATAATTTTTGACAAGTGCCAAGTGTTGAAAAGAACTTAGATAATAGGTTTGAGAGGTACATATTAATTCTCTGAGACCAATCCACTGCAGGCTGATCTCCCAGAAAAAGAGATGACTTCCTGCAAAACTTCATAGAAACGAGCATTGGTCAAATACTTAAGGTGACGTCAATCCCAGTTAACCTCAAGGTTTAGACCCCAGCACACTGATGATGCCCCATGATGGACTGGTGCTTCTGTGAACATGAATACTCTTGCCAGATGACAAATTCTTCCATTCACTCACATCATCATACAGCTGCAACTGATAGATTGGGACTCTGACCTCCTGATCACTGCAAGGGAAAGGCTAATGGTACCCTCTACTGAGAAGACTCAACTAGCAAGATAGGGCTGGACTAAAAGTTTTGCTATATTACTTTGCTATTTTATTCTGGAATCTGATCACATTGGGAGAGGAGCTGGAGCATGCTTAACCATAGAGAGTAAAAGCCCCACAACCCAAGAACCAGGGTCTTCTATAGTCCGACATCTGGTTATGTGAAATAACTAATCTATCCCATAATGGGTGAGCAAAGGGTAGTTTCAATCAGTATTCTAGTTCTTATATTGAACAGTGAGTCCTCAAGTGTTTATTGTATTATTGAAAATAAATAATTATAAACAAACAACAAAACAAATGAAACCATTCATGAGCCAGTGATGAGAGTGCTTCATAGCTAAAGACTATGATTAATCCAATCCTGTGCTCCTGGGTCCAAAATAGAAGGAAAAAATGGTTTTCAAGCTTTAACTTAGATGGTTTACCTACTTTCTCTAAAGTCTTAATACGAATTTGTAATGTAGCTAGTTTTGTATCCATATTTCATACAAAGTGAGAGGATCAGAGAGGATAAGTGAAGAGCCCAACACTAAATATCTAATAAAAGGTAAGTATCAGATTTGGACTTAAGTCTACCTGATTATGTATTAGTTTGATTAAGCTTCAGTGATACTAGTCCCCAAACTTTCACTGGCTTAACACAATAGAAGCCTCCCATTCACATAAGTGTCCCAGGAGCATCATTTGAGTCAGTGGGGCAGCTCTCCTTTATGTGGTCATCAATGGACTAAACCTCTCTGTCTTGTGGTTCTATAACCCTTTAAATCTTCATCATCATGTACAGGAAAGAACATGGAATAACAGATTGGGGAAGTCATATAGGCCAGCTTTAGAGGGATACTCGTTATTCCTATTCAAGCTGCGTTAGCAAAAATGAAGTCACATGGGCACACTTAACTGTGAGGGGGGCTGGGAAATGGGGGAAGAGTGAATTTGGGTGGACAGATGGCGACTTCCACCACAGGCTCCAGATTTCATGCTCTTTCCAATCTTTCCAATGTAATAGGTTGCTTCCCTCAAAGAAAATGGCAGGCCATGAGCCACAAGTTCTGTGATGCTAGGGCACATGTGCTCCCTGAACAAATGTATTCATTTTACTAGAGTATAAAAGAAACATATCCCAAGCGAAGCTGTTGTGAGGTGCTTCCTCTTTATGCTTAAATCCATGGATGCATATTAAACAACTGCTTTGGGCTTCCCTGGTGGCGCAGTGGTTGAGAGTCCGCCTGCCAATGCAGGGGGCACGGGTTCGTGCCCCGGTCCGGGAAGATCCCACATGCCGCAGAGCAGCTGGACCCGTGAGCCATGGCCGCTGAGCCTGCGTGTCTGGAGCCTGTGCTCCGCAACGGGAGAGGCCACAACAGTGAGAGGCCCGTGTACTGCAAAAACACAAAAACAAACAAACAAACAAAACAACTGCATTATACATAGAGTTGGCCATCCTTCAGTTGGTAACTATAGGAGAGAAACTGCACTGACTAATGTAGTGGGTATGTGTGCATTGGCATGAATATAAGGAAGTAGTGAAAAATGTAAACAATCATAATGTTGAAAATCAGTATATGTTGGTTGTCATCCAAGACCATCTTTTCTGGGCTTTGCTTCATAAAATATAACATATTTTATTTTATTTTATTTTTTGCCGTACGCGGGCCTCTCACTGCTGTGGCCTCTCCCATTGCGGAGCAAGGCTCCGGACGTGCAGGCTCAGCGGCCATGGCTCACGGGCCCAACCGCTCCGCGGCATGTGGGATCCTCCCGGACCAGGGCATGAACCCGTGTCCCCTGCATCGGCAGGCGGACTCTCAGCCACTGCGCCACCAGGGAAGCCCCCTAACATATTTTAAATTTGTTTTTAATTTTGGCTAGTCCATTAGAGACTGATATATTAAAGAATTACCAATATTATTTATAGGTTCTTCAGAATTAGGACTTGTAAAAAAGAGAGAGTTTTTCAAACAAAATTAAAAATTTCTGTAGAGTGTGACTAAGTTATTAGAGGGCAGTAGCAGATATTCTCTAAGTAAGCATGTATATGTCATACTAACTCAATCAGTTATCTGCTTTCATGATTTTCTAAATAAGAGTAGCCATTTATTAAGCACATACTGTGTGCTAATAGCTTTATATACCTTAGATCATTTAACTACAATAATGCTATCAGGTCGTTATTAGGATTCCCAGTTTTCAGATGAAGACACTGAACTTGGTTTAACTGCTTAAGGTCACACAGCTAGGAAGGAGTAGATCAGAATTAGAATGTAGATCTCTCTGATTCCAACACCTTTCTTCTACCCCATCATGATCAGTAGCCAGAAGTCCAGCTCAGAGTCAATAATGTTATTCACAAGGTGTCAAAAAGAATGATGATTTCCTTATTTTGATTAGAGTGTTTCTACTGGGAAGGCTACAGCTGGTACTATATATGGTAAGTTTAAGTTATATCCTTGCATCTTGCCTCTCAGGGTGGTTCCAATTAGCCACCCAATTCTGACCCACTCAGACATAGGGTGCCAGACAGCTGAACTGAGGATAGAAGAGATTAAGATGTTCTCTTGGTTTAGTCATTTTGGAAGCAATGCTTATCCCTAGGATCCCACCAACTAAGAATTTTAAGATGGAGCATTTTTATCCAAGACAGGATATTTCCAGGGCACTCAAATTATATCCTGCAAGTATAATAATTTCCCTAGTAGCATGGCTGCTCTTGACTGGAAATCCCAGTTTCACATATACTAAGTAATATGAAATCGAATGGACTTTTCCCCATTTCCTTAGAATTGACTCTTGGGAGCCTCTGCTGATGACAAAGAAGTGACAAGTACCCCACATTTTAAAAAGAGCAAAAAACAAAGATGAGCCAAATTCTCTCCAAGGCTTGTTTAGAAGCAGTAGATCTGGCTCTTCCAAACCCAACCATGTCTCAGCTACCTGAGTCATCTTCCTCTCTTCCCTGCCACAACATCCAGCCTAAATAAAAAGAGAGTTAGCGGTGTGTGGGAGTAGAGAGTCATTGACTCCCCAACTCCAGCTTCTTTTGGAGAAGGGAAATGTGCCTCCTAACTTTACCCCAAAGCTAATGAGGAGGGCACATAGAAGACAATCTGAGAGCCTGAGGGTGTCCACAGCAACATGAAATTGTTATCTCATTCCCTGGTTGGACCTTTGCTTAGGCAATAATCATGTTAATCTGCCTATTTGAGCAAGGCAAAGGGACTGGGGAGAGATGGCAGCATGAAGAGAGGGACATCAACGGTGAGATTTGGCAAAGGTGTGTGAAATTTTCAAGGTTAAGTGGACATGTCAAAAGGTGGTTGAACAGGAAATATCTTGCTGGTAACACACCCAGGAGGGCTGGGCACCCAGTGAGATATCAGGAGCATCAAGAAGCTGTGGGATAAACTGCCAGGAGCACACGCTGCATGGGTTCAAAACAGTTAAGCTAGAAAGAATCTCATAATAAAATACTAGACAGTAAGGAAAGCTCAAAGGGGCCTCTTGTACCCCACAATAGAGTCGGCATGTTTGCCTTACAGGGGCATCAGCAGCCAGTCCATCTTAGCCAGCGACTCAGAGATTGCCCAGAGACATGGAGAATTGCTGAGACCTGCTCAGTTAGCGATGCTTGTACTATTCCGTCTTTTTCCATACTAGAGAGAACAAGAAAAGGCAGATAAAGAAGAGAGAGATCTAACAGGTGCCCCAGCCCTAAATCAAGCTGAAGTTGAATGTAGAAGAGTAGAACATAAGCAGTAAATTGAATATGATATTGAAGCTTTAGACTGGATTGGACTTCTTTGTACCTAAAATTTACTGGAAACCTGTGGGATCTGTTTAAAATTGTTTAGATTATTCGATTTCATTAGATTGTTTGAAAATGGTCACTCCCTCCCCCTTGACCTCCTCCATAGACTGGAAGATAATGGCATGAATCCTGCATTCATGTTGGGCTCAGCTATGGCACCTGCTTTGGCATATGGATTGTTGGCAAGAACTCAAATAGCACTATATGGATTGGTTGGCCCTTTTGCACTTCTGCTTTTTACCATGAGAAGAGCGTGTCTCAGGTGGTCACTGGTCCAAAGAGGATGGGATACCCATGGAGAGGACATGAACCCAACTCATGAACTACAGCCAAGCCCAGTCTAGAACTGCTGGAGCCCAACCAACTGGCACAATGTGAGAAATAAAAGGATGGATATGAGTTAATGTAGCCATTCCACCATATTTATAGGCATTACGTTGTTTACCTTCTCAAATTTTTTAAATTCAGAGAGTGCTGCAATAAATATCTCTTTGAATATATCATTGTACATATGAAAATTAGTTCTATATGCTAGAAAACTAAAGAGGAATTTCTGAGCCAAAGGCACTGCACATTAAAACTTTGTTATATACTGCTTAAATTCCCTGGAAAGCTGTTAGAGTTCTTCATATCATCACTATCTACATTCTCACCCACTGGACCTAGGAGGGCCTGTTTCTCCATGCTCTCCTAAAGACAGGCCTTAACAATCTTTTCCAATTTTACCACGCCAAGAGGAAAAAACAAAATCTCATTTTTTCAATATCATGGTTGAAGATAGTAAGGCATTACTCCATGTGCTCATAGGGAAAGTTTTCCACAATCCAAGTGAAAAAGCAAGTTGTAGAACTATGTATATAGTATAATCTCATTTCTTATAACATGTATGAACTTATACATGCCTCTTGTATAAATGTATGTATGTATGTAACTGTGTGTGTAGGCATGCCTTTATGTAAATCTAGATAAACATTAAAAACCTGGAAAGGTATTCTCCAAACTGTTACCATGATTCTCTCTGGCAAATTAATTTGGGGACAAGAGAGTAAGGAGAGAACTTCAGTCGTGTACTTTACATAGTTCCATGTTGTTTAAAATTTTATGATCATGTAAGATTTTATAAGAAAAGAAAGTGAAACATAAAAATATTTCCTTAAATATAAAACAAAGATCTTCATTATCCAGAATTATACAGCCATAATCTCCATTAATGATTTCTTTTATTTCCAAACTCACTAAGAAATCAATAAATTAGTATACTCATATGATATGTCACAATTCTTCTGTGCCTGGTATTTATCATTAATGTTATTTAACTTAGTAATATATCAAATATGGTAAGTTATAATAAAAATATTTGGAATGTTAGTGTACTATAAAACAAACGAATTCCAGATTTCCATTTGTATTTCAGTCTCAGAGCTCTGTGTTTATTAATTTTTTTAAAGCCATTAGTGGGCCAGCCCAACCCTTTTAAGTAATTTATTAGAAGAGTAAAGCCTTTCCATTGAGATGTTTTTATAGCTCTAGTTTATCTGTCTAAAAGCAACTCAAAGTTAAAACTCACTCCTACGTTTGCAAATCAAGGACACATGTCTGGATGAAGCATTTTTTAGTGGCTCTTGTTACTCAAGATGACATTCTCTGAAGTAGGAAAAAATAGAGTATTTTGAGAAGTTGAAATTTGGCTAGACAAATAATGAACCCACAAATCATTGTTTCCCAAATGTTTTATATAAATGGTGTGTTAACTCTCTTTTCCCACTGTTCAAATCATGTAGTGAGTGAGGAGTTACCCTCTTTCTGCCAAAAATGCCATCAGAGCCTTGTGAGCTAATTGGAAAAATGATCATGAAAGAAAAACAAAGAATGTTATAGAACCCTACAAAGCTAAGAAAAAATAAAAAGTATTGTAAATACATCTGGATAAGAAAGGAATGTGAGATTTAGAATCTAGTGTCAAGGGAACAAAAGACACTGAATATACTTTCTCAAGTGCAAGTCTGCCCACAAATTGCACACACTGGACCAGGTTCTTTAAGACATTTCAGTGTAGTATATATTTTCTTCCAGTCACATTCTAAATTCATCTTCCACAGTATATTATCAAATCCTAAATCCATTTACCCACACATATGTTTAAGTCTTTTGTTGAGGTATCCAAACAGCATGGAGAGCACTTCATTTGTTAAACAACAAATCAGAAAACAGAACTATCTGTTACTTTGTTGAATTTGATTGCTGCCTTGCAGAAAAAGTTTATGCAGGAGATACACTCACAAGAAAACAGCAAGAAAAGTTCCCTTGTATCCCCCGGGGTCTCCTAGAATTTAGCCACAGAATAAGAAACATGTTCCATCTTTGAGATCACTTGAACCTTTGCCTTAGAAACCCCCTAATTTCAAGGTGGACCTATAGGCTTCAGACCCATGTTACAGTGTTGACTTGGGAACCATTTGATAATCTTAGGAAGGCATGTTTATCAGTTTATGTACTCAAATCCATGGGTATCATTTATTTAGTCTCATTTCCAGCTATTTGTGTTAACCTCAACCACCATCAGTGTGTTACACATCTTTCTAAATGTAAAAATCTTAATTACAAACAGCTGTTTGTAATAATGCATGCTTGACCTAACTGTGCTCAATGTTATAGACAATGTTGTGTCTTGTGTTCAACAGGTGCTTGAACGAATACAATGGTTTGCATAGCTAAATCCAAATCTGTAGTACATGTCACTAGGTCTTGGCGGGGTGGGTACAAGGTAAGAATCTCTGGGAGTAAGATTGGTCCCTTGAAAGAAATATTTTTTTAAACCTCTGTCTTCCAAGACTCCTCAATTTTTCCCTCTTGTTTCTTTTACTCTCATCCAAGAGCAGATGCTGCTCCCTGCCTCCCATCTTCTGCCCTAAATGATTCCTGCTCATCTGTCTAACCTCATCTCCTCCAGTTCTTCCCCTTATCGCCATGTGCATCTGCAGTGGCCTGTTTGTTCCTCAAGGGCACCAGACTGACCCTCCTCTCAAACCATTTTCCATTGCTCTTCTCCCTGCCTGGAATGTTCTTATACTCTCCTGTCCTCTGTTCTCTCTGCCTGCAATGTTTTTCATCCTCTCCCAAAGGCTTGCTCTCTCTCATCATTCACTTCTCAGCTTGAGCATTTTCTGCATTAAAAAAAAAAAGCTTTCCCTGACCACCACAACTAATATATTTTCACTCAAATTTCTCTCCACCTCATTCCCCTGTTTAGTATTTTTTACAGCACTTACCACTAACTGGTGAAATTATCTCATTATGAAATTAGCTCATTAATTTATTTCCTCCTTATTGTCTATGTTCCTCAGTGGAATAATAGCTCCCTGAGGAGCATCTCGAAGTGTTTATGGTGGGCTCTTAAACATGCTTGTTGAAGAAACGAGTAAATGAATATTGCAATTACTTTTAGTCTCTTCATTGCTACATAGTGATGGGGAGCTCTGGTTTTGAAGTCAGAACTGTATTTGAATTCAAGCCTTGATAATTACCAGCTGAATAAACTTTTGAAAATTAACAACCTTCTCTGAGCTCCAGTTTACTCACCTGTAAAGTAAGAATAATAGTGTCTACCTCATTGGGTTTTGTGAAGGTTGAACAAAATAGAACATAAAACACTGATTAAAGTGTCTGCTCCACAAGAAATGCTCAGTAAACATTAGTGACAAAGTAGTGCTTCTCTCAAAGGATATTTGCATTTGAAAAGATCTCAGGAAGAGACTGAATCTTAATGAGAAGACGCTTGCCTTTCAATCAATGGGACGCCTATTACTAGTGTGGTTTCTTTTGGCAGAAAAGAGATCATGTTAAGAAAGGAAGTTAACTAGCACCCTGCACATCATAGTTTGAAGACTGTTTCCAATGGAGAAGGCAAGAACTGTCTTTTAGAGGGTGAGACACGAGGTCAGATATTAGCGAGGAGAAGGTCTTATCCAGCAGCATTTCCTGGGTGAATTGATCTTAATCAAGTATTGGCCTTGCAGACCCAGAAAATGTCAGTTTCTCAGAGTTGATAACACTAAGTGAGACTGCCTTGCAATGTCCACACTGAAACATATAAACTAGAGACCAATTTGTTGAATTAGAACAAGAAATCTTAACTTTGAGATGGAAAATATTCCTATTAGCCTAAGCTGTCCATTTTCCCCTTCTATGAAAAAAAAAAATCTGTGAAAGCCAAATTTTGATATAAAAATATCTTGGTGGGCAAGGAGAACTATTTGTGGGTCTCAAACGTTACTGGATATATGCTGTCAGACACTAATGCATCCAGCTGCACTACCAAATCCTTTGGTGGTGCTAGAGAGGTGCTATCAGCTTTCTTCTTCTAACTCCTGTTTTTCAGTGTTTCCTCACCTTCCAATTGTCACTTTCCTTAGATAATCTTAATATCATTTATCTTGCAACTGCTTGGGTCTTACTAATTCAGACAGGTGAGAGTTGGAAGAAATGTTTCAGCCACTCAGTTCTATGCTAATTTCCTAGAATGAATTTTCTATAATTGTATTCTCAAAACATCTTATTTTTAAGGTTTTATTATGCCTTAGTATATATTATGTTTACAATCTATGTCTGTGAGTTCACACACTTGAAAATTGTCAGTGACTGTAGGAATGATAAGGATTTGCAGACATTGGGACAGTTCAAAAATATTCCAGGTTCGTCCTCCCAATAACACGGTTGAATTGCAGTTCTTTACCTCCTTGAAGGGATGTGTGATGATTGACTTGCTTAACTAATAAAATGAGTGGAAGTGGTATGTGACACTTACAGATGGGAGTCTTTAAATTCCAGGCATAATTAGCCATGCTTACTGTCCCTCTGCTACAGCATCTGGTGTTGTGCTAGGTAGTAGAGACTTCATCAGTCTTGATCCCCAAGTTCATGGAGAAGACCCCACTGCCCAAACATGATGGGCATGTCATGTGTGTGAGAAATACCCCACAGTTTCTTTAAGCCATTCAGCTTTTGCAGTTATTTATTTATGCACCATAACCCAACCCATCTTCACTAACATAGAAATGAAAATCTCTAGAGGACACCTAGATGATATCACTCTTGATGTTATCTGCTTTTTCTTTCCTTCAGAAGTATTCCAGATTCACTGTCTATAAATTGAGATTTTAGATCAGAAGATGTCTAAGGTTCTTCCCAACTGCAATTGTACCTCTACATTTACTGATGATTTTTCTGAGTTCTACCTTTAGGTCCATGTGCATATGGATCAATCTGTGTTTCCATTCAGCAGCCTGTTCAGATGAATTTTCAACACTTTTGTGGTCTGATCCTAGGATATTCCTTTTTGGAGATCTTTTGGAGAAAGAACTGTGGGGTTTTTTGATAGTGTAAAGGAAGATTCCCAGACAGATTTTTGCTATTTACAAGAGATTTCTTTCCCAGAGTTTTGAGTTTATAGAAACAAATCTCACTCAACTTTTTTCATAGAAATTGGGAGGTAAAACAAAAAGCTATTAGTGACACTATGAAAAGAAAACATGGCTTAAAAAAAAAAAAGGAAAGGAAGAAAAATTACACCTAAAAACAAAAGAAAGAAAACATGGCTATCGGCTAAAAAATATTGAGGAGGGAAAAAATGGTTCATTGAGTACATGGGAGCAATACTGAAATATTTTGGGAGGAAGAAAACACCCTCATGAAAAGTAAAATATCTGCTATTAGGAATGAATGAGAAAAAGCAATGCTTAAACTAAGTGTATCAATAACCAGTCAATGGACTATGTTTCACAGGTAACAACTCTCTCAGCAGAAGTGATTACTCATCATTAAGATTTATTCAGTTAGCCAAGCAAATGAGAGGGAGAATGCCTCTGCTGAATCTTCCTTATTTCTCACATGTTCATCTTGAATTCCTCACTGAGGATAGTATATGGAATTACTAAATCTCAACTACTAATTCAAAGCCCTTTTTCTCTTCACTATCCCAGGATACAAAATACAGCTGAGAACAAAGTTAGAGCATAAAACACAGCCTTTCCTTCCCTAAGCTCGAATAACAGACTTGTAGCCAAATGGAATTTTACCAAACTTTCTAAAATGAGTAACATTGTGTAAGCACTGTTCCCTTGGGAACTGTATGAAAATGAGATGTCTGTCACAAATGATTCTCCAAGAAAAACCCTCAAAGAAATGGGCATTTGTCTTGACCTATAGACAACTGCAGAAAATTACAAAAACCTAAGAACAGTTTAAACTAAAAAACTTGAATTTTCCCCAAATATGATAATAAAAAACATATGAAAATTTATTGAAAGTCTATTATTCATTCTTTCAACAACATTTATTGATTGTATATAAGGTGCCAAGAACTGTGCTAGATGTTTTCACATGAACTGTATCATTTGGTCAAGAACTCTATAAAGTACAGATGAATTTATAGCTGAATGGCTTACCTAAAGCCATGCACCTATAAAGACTCTTATCCAAGAGATATTTATTAAGGTTTACTATATTCCAGCACTTTTCTATGCACTAGGGTGCATCATTAACATTTGGCTGTGGGGGGGGGGGGTCCACGAATGGGAGTACAAATTGAGGCTCCTATACCACAAAGCTAAATATTTAAAATATAAATGTTACCTATGCACAATGAGGCCAAACAAACTGAAACATCAGAGTTTGGAGCAGAGAAAGATTTATTGCAGAGCCATGCAAGAAGAATGGGTGGTTCCTGCATACAGCCAACTGTATGCATCTCCTCCCAAATTCACATTCAGTAATGTTGCATTGGCAGTTTGAATTTGGCCGTGGTGGGAGAATTTACACCATGGCAAATGTAAAACACTACAAATTGGTTCATTGTTGTTGTTGCTGTTGTTGTTTTCAGAGAGCCTCTTGTTAAACATTTACCAGCATACCACTGCTTGTGACAACCTAACTGTTGAACAAAATATGTTCTATCCCCCAAACTTGAAAAACATACCTTCAAAATAATCTAGGAGGCCAAGTTTGAATTTATAATTCCCAGATTCCTGTTGTTCTGCACCAGACTTTGACAGGGAAGGGAGAGCCAGCCCATAGACTCTAGCCCCCAGCCTGCAGCCTGAGGCCACAGCTCTGTCCACTTCTCATCAATCTCAAGTTTCACCCTTCACTGGGAGGAAGATCATGTGGACACTCCAGAAAACACATGTAAGCTCATCTATCTGTACACCACACACACAGGTAGAGCTGCCCCTGGACCACACCTTGGGCCTAGGGTTTTTCATGTCATGGGTGCTGTACAACCTCAGTGGCCTAGCAGAAGAGAAGAGAATGGTTACAGACCCTTGTAGCAGACACAAATCTTTGCAGGTCTGAAATGTCAGGGTCTGGGTTCACAGAGCATCATCTAGAATGTAGGGATGGTACAGGTGCCAGGTGGGTCCCCTGGTCCCATGTGAAATCACCTATGGGGAGTGGTATGGATGGAGAGGGGCCAGAGTAGAGCCCCCTAAAACACAGGGCACAGCATAGAGTCCTCTATTGTTTGTTCTAAGAATGATACTAAATACAGAAGTCTCAAAGTCCTCATGGAGCTCATATTTCACTAAGAGGACATATAATAGTTTAAATATCAAATATTTAAATATTTAAAACAAATTATTTTCAAGATCAAATTGGTTATATTACCACCCCCCTTTAAGACTAGTAGTGACTATTAATCATAAGATTAATAGTGACTGTTTATGGACAGATTATTTATTCAGAATTTATTAAGTTCTTAGAGACTGAATGACAAAATTCAGAGCTTGGCTATTGATTTTAGTTCACAAAATGATTACCAATATTTACTTTTCATCACAGTATTTGTTATGATGTCTGAGGAAGGACCCAGGACAGTTTCCCACTCGATATAAGTGTTCCTTCTACCTACCTGAATGAGTCCTTTTGCAGATTCTGGGCTGGGCTTGCCCCTTGTTCATGGGTCCCATCACCCTAGATAATGAAAGTATTTTTGTTATTTACCTGAAAATTAGAAACTTGTGGACACAGAGAGCTGGTTCTTCAGTGCTTACAAGCATATCACTGGGTTATACATATGTATGGTAAATACTTCAGTGTAGACTAAAACAAATTATTAACAGCTATTACTTTTGGGAAAAGTAATTCAAAAGAAAGAGAAGGAAGGCTTTTTATTGATTGTATTTCCATATTTTTCTTAATAATAATATGAGGTCAGTGGGATTATGGGCCATTTTGGTTTTCTTCTTTATAGAGAAGTATGTATAAATTATAGTCTTTTTAATATCATTAAATTTTTTGTGTGTTTTCAACCTTTATGAAATGAATACAATTTAAACAGAAAGAACGCTGCTATCTATTGACTGTATAGGAAGTATCATGTGCAAATCCTGTTGGTTTTTCCTCCTTCATAAGTGGAAATGGTGTAAGCAGCAGAATCTTTCCATGGGCACTAGATTTCACTAAAACTAAAGAGTTCTGCCAGTTAACAATGTTTTCTTAAGCCCAAGTCATCCTCTTTAGCATCACCAGATGCTACATATGATACAGGTATGTTGCCACTGGAGTCTCCAGGCTCCAGTGGCTTTCCTCCTCTGGAAACACCACCCACCTTCAAATCTGCGAGTGAGATCTTGCTCAGTCTCATCAAATTCTGCCACTTGGACAACCCCAAAGAAGCCTTTCAAGTAATCAATACTATCTTTCATTTGTGCATGCTGACTGAAATGAGGGCATCATTCATTCTATTTCTGTTTAAAATAAAAACGGAATTATAATGTGTTTCTAACGTCTAACTCATTGGCTGTACTTAAGTTCAATTAGCTGTCCTTAACATGGAATTAACTTTTAAAATAAACTTTTCTTCAGCTTAAACCTAAAAGAAACACATGGGCAAACTATCAACATTTCTGGCTCTGGTACGGATGTCACCTCTTGTGCGTTTTGTGACCTTCTGTAGTCCATGAACCTCTACAGTCTCATTTCCTCTATCTGAAACCCAGAATTTTAATATTGTTTGCCACTGCCAGGATAGTACACTGAGAGACCATATATGAAAACAAGCTGAAAACTGTAAAGGGTTAATACAGATAGAAGAGAGGCCTCAGGGAAATGCTTATTTTTTTTTTTTTTCAATCTTAAAGAGGCTTCTCACAGTCAAGAGTAGGATTTGTCTGTCTGTTTGTTTTCAATGTGGGAATTAATTCTTTATGTGCAGGTGTTTAAACTTTAACCTTAACAGTTTTGTTTGTTGATTGTTGTCGTTTTGTTTTCTTTCACTCTTCTGTTAGAAACCGTGTTAATACAACCCATTTTTTTCAACAACGTTCTGAAAGCTGGAACAGAATTTACCTAATTTATTCCAGTAATTGTTACTAAAGCACAAAGTGTGAAATAAAAGTCAGTGGAGTGTACGGACACCAAGGGGGGAAAGCGGCAGGGGGCGGTGGTGGTGGTGTGATGAATTGGGAGATTAGGATTGACATGTATACACTGATGTGTATACAATGGATTACTAATAAGAACCTGCTGTATAAAAAAATAAATTAAATTAAGTTAAATTTTAAAAAGTCAGTGGAGTGTATTTCTACAATATTATGTCATCTGAATGTTTAAAATATAATTAACTGATTGCTTCTGGCATACCTATCACCTCAGTTACTGTGGGTTTAAAGTGCTGGCAACACTGATGGAGGACCCCTATGTCCACACACCTTCTCCTCTCGTATGTGGGAAACAAAACCTGCCTGATTTTCACTGGATTCCTGCGTGTCAGTCTTTTGACCTGGAGACTTGGGGGAGGGAAGGAGGAAGATGGAGGAGGAGACCACTGATGAAAGGACACAGCTTAATTTTTTACTGTGAAAGAGCTGACAGGGCATCATTAATGGAGGGGATGCTGCAGTTCTGGAAGGGGGGAGTTGTCCTGGGCAGGAGACCTTAGAAGAGGCCACGGAAAATGGATCTGCATTCTCTCTCTCTCTTTCTCTCTTCTTCTCTCTCTCATTAGCTCTTTTGTGGCTGCCTGTCTGAGTCTCACAGCTGTGGAGTCTTTCAGGCAAGAATCAACAAGTTGTGGGCTGAGGCTGTTTGGGTGTCTTCCTGGGAAGGGTGGTGTTTGGTGAGAGGAGGGCAGAGGGCTCATAGGTCACTTTCCTGGACTTCAGTTGCCACCTGCAGACTTTCTTTTAATGGAATCTGGACCCCCGTTAAGAACTAGGACCTGAGACTTGCCCACCAGCCCTCCCCCTACACCGGGCATGCACATACTGAAGGCCTGGCAGCCCACCAGCCCTCCGCCTGCACTGGGCATGCACCTACTGAAGGCCTGGCAGCCAGGCTCTGGGTCCCTGGCAGGCTGCCCACCCCGGTCTTTCCCTTTTGTTGCCTTAAGGGCTGTGTGTTGGGAGTCAAGTCACTTGGCAACCAGGTGCCTTCAGAAAAGCCCCATGCTCTCTGGCTGCTACTGTTCACTCCAGCCAAAGCGGCAGAGAAAGGAGGGCATCGGGCTCAGGGGGACCATCCCAGCCTTCCTACTAGCCCCTGAGAACTAGTCAAGCTCCCTCCAAAGAGACCATATGGAATATTCTATGGACACGGAGGTACCGCCTCATCTCTGCTCAGGTGGGAGCAAGTAGCTCCTCCCTGTTAAATGTGAATCTCAATGTCTTTTCTCCAAGTGCGTTTTTTCAACAATAAAGCTGTTGCTGTGAACAGGTGGGGCAGGAGTAAAGGAGTTCCTTCACTTGCTGCTGCTGGCTCAGGGGCAGGAGATAAGACAGGTGAGAACTCTTCTCCTACCAGGAAAGATTCTAACTATGGCAATGCGTTGCACTGAGTCCTGGGGTTTTGTGGTTTTAGGCACTAGTAGAAGTTAAAGTATTTTCTCTTTCTAACTAACTCCTTCTCCTCTAGGCCATAAAAGCTCTTTACTTTTTTTTTTTTTTAAATCTCCAAGCGCCCGTCAGGAGTTGCTACACCTTCAGATTGGGACATCCTTCCTCATTTGCAAACCTCAGCTGTGTCTGGGGGCAGGGCAGCAGTGGCGTTGCCAGGAACAGGAAGAAAGGCTTCCAAGTCAGAGCACTACATCAGACGTAGGGAAACTGGGGGCAGATACATCTGGAAGGTGACGGGCATCAAGAGGCTACCTGCCCAAAGGACATTGAAGATCAAAGCTGATGTTTTCTTTCCTTGGTAAATTTTGCATGACTTGGCACACAACGCACATCTGAGAACAGGTATAATTGAGCTCAACTTTCCCTTATTTTGAAGGGCTTGTGGATTGGGGTCTACGGATTGGGGGTGTGGTGGGGGGAGTATCCAATTGGAAATCCAGTCACATGCATCTCACAGCCATGTGGGCTGAGACGGGGATGGTCCATCAGGCATTAGGAATAGGCTTGATTTTGGAATGCAGTGAATCTGATTGCTTCTTGGCAGCTTCCTTTTCCCAATTATGTTTGGCTTAGTCTAGTAGTCAAATTACTTTGCAGTCCCTAAGCTGATCCAGGAAGCATACAGAGGGCACAGAGAGGATACTGTCTAAAAAGTAGACTGGGTGAAGGGGGAGGGAGGGTTCTGGCTGGAAATTGGAAATGTTCACTAACTAATCCACAACCCAGCCCAAGGAAAGTGACTGTATATTATACTTTGGCCCTTTGTTAAGCCCCCAAACTGAATGTAACATGCTTTTTTAGAATATTGGTCAATTAAGGCTATTGTGCCCTCTTTCAATTATTTTGCTTCCTGAATATAGCTCAAGAAGACATATGATAGGTATTTTGAATTGATTTTATTTGAAAACATAGAATTTCTCATAATGAATATATGTTCTGTTTCAAAGATTTAGAAACCTTAAAATCTAGACCCAGCACTCTGCTTTACCTTGGTAAACAAATGAATTGATAATTTGAGTTTCATTCTGAATGTAGTAGTGCCACCAGACTGAAGCTAAAATTTTCCTTTTTATAATTTAGAAAGGAAGTGTTTGCATAAAATGTGATACTTTAAAATAATGTGGTACTTTAAATAAGGGAGCAGTCAGAAGGGTAAACCTACTCAAGAGAATGGACCAGTTTTACTAATGGCTTCATATTATTCATTATTCCCATGAGAGTATATTCATGAATTATTAAGTAACTCAGCCACTTATTAAATCAAGTTAGAGAAAAAAGCAATAACTTCTAAAAGTTAAAAGGACTTAGGTAGCAAATGTAATGAGGAGAGTATGTATGTATTCAAACCATATTAAGGTTCACACACTACAAATACAGTTTGGTCAACTTCTACCTTACCAAGTGGAAATGGAGTTTTATGATTTAAAGGTTGTATATAAAGGAATAATAATATATTAAGCCTTTATGGTGTAATGTCTGAAAACTTCTTCCTGTTCTCTCCTTTCAATGACGAAATGTCAGATGGTGAGTTCAACCAACAACCAATAATCCTGAGAGTTAGCTGTTATTTTAATAGTACCTTTTTGGTAAATTGAAGTTATTGCCTGGAAAATTATTCAGCCACAGATTCTCCATGAGGTAGTCCTGTGTAGTGGTCACAATTTCTATTTCCTCTGCCTTCAAATCAGTTTCTTTACCTCTTGAAGCTTAAGATCATCTGTAAAAGGGAAGTGATAGAATGGATCTCACAGTGTTTTCTGGAGGATTAAATAAGGTTTATGCAATCGAAAGTATCATTAGAGCAGCTAGAGCATAAAAAGTGCTAAATACATGGTTTTGTGATATACCTCACACACCTACCCATATGATTTGCATGTTTCTTGCATTTTGATCATTTTTTTGATCCTAATACCTAAAATCAGGAGGTCAAACACAGAGAATCCTGTTCTATGACAACAAGTCTGATGACTTACCAGAGGAAGAGAAAATAGATATTAATAGATCCTGACATTTGATAACATGAGTCCACTCTATCTGGTCTTCCATGATAAAAATCAGTCCAAAAATGACGGCCTTTTATTTTGGAGGGTGAGTAATCTAGCAGATGAATCAGCCTTCTCAGGTGCATATTATTAATCTCCAGCAATTTTAGTTTTATATATGGTAACTATGTAGTTTCTACATCAACTTCCTGAGCATCCTAACTAAAACCTCTGATTCAAATTAGTTGTAATTCACATTTGAGGAATTTTTGCACTCTCTTGTATAGAACCAGAAGTTGTTCACTTTCTATGTGTGTACTGGACTGGCAAATCCAGGTTTGGGGCAACCTCTCCCACTAGCCAGCAGTATGTGCTTGGACAAATCATACCCAACATCTCTGTGCTTCCACTTTCCTTGCATAAAAAAAGAGGCTACTGGGCTTCCCTGTTGGCGCAGTGGTTGAGAGTCCGCCTGCCGATGCAGGGAACACGGGTTCATGCCCCGGTCTGGGAGGATCCCACATGCTGCGGAGCGGCTGGGCCCGTGAGCCATGGCCGCTGGGCCTGCGCGTCCAGAGCCTGTGCTCTTCATCGGGAGAGGTCACAACAGTGAGAGGCCTGCGTACCAAAAAAAAAAAAAAAAAAAAAAAGAGGCTACTTAACCCAGTGATATTGAAGATTGTTTCTTTCCAGCTTTGAGAGTTCTAGTTCTAAGTTTCTTTTATTTCCAAGATCAATACATAAGGTAACTTTCAGAGCTACCTTCTTGATTTTCCAAACCAGCTGACAAAATTTGAGTTTATAAAATTTTAAAGATGACAAAAATTGCACCCATGGCTTAAGTAAGATAATCTCTAAAACAATTTAGTTGTGCAAAACAGGAGTGACAAACACACTTCCATAACTCTGAAGGGGAAAAATATGGTAAGTGAGTTTGGAAGGAAAACAACAAAAACAACACATACGCATCAAGTGATGGGATGAAATTAAAAGAAATCTGTCCCATCAGATAGTAATCCCCCCTGACCCTAATCCAAGGTCTATTTTCCAGGATAGGTAAAACTACTTCCTCCCACAAAACTCAAGCTGATATTTCATAAATGAAATTATACTTGTGAATAATAAGCAGAATAGTTAAGTATAAAATAAATAAACATTTTCATTTTATAGGACCTCTTTAATTCAGCAAAAAGATCACACTGAGATAGATATAAAGATATATATATATTTTATATATATATATATATATATATACATACATATCTAGGAGCATCAATCTTTCTCTTTTTCTTTTTTTCTCTTTTCTTCAGAGAAACACAATAGTTTATCAAATAACTAAATGGTCATTATGCTTCAACAGGGCTCAATTTTTTTTTAACATTTTATTGAAGTATAATTGCTTTACAATGTTGTGTTACTTTCTGCTGTATAACAAAGTGAATCAGCTATATTTATACCTTTATCCCCATATTCCCTCCCTCTTGCATCTCCCTCTCACCCTCCCTACCCCATCCCTCTAGGTGGCCACAAAGCTCTGAGCTGATCTCGCTAACAGGGCTCAATTTTAACAAGTCAAATTGAAAAACAGATTTCAACAAATCACACACACGTACAAGCCTATTCATTTTCATGAAGAATCTGCTTTCAAGTTCTGATGATCCTTGATGGTTTCTTCCTGTTTAAATTTTCAGCCCATTTGCCCCAATACAGCTTTAAATAAATCAAGAAAAGTTGAAGAGGGAAACTGTTTTCCCATTGCTCCCTGCTTTTGTTTGGATTACCATTCACATTTGTCATGAAGTTGAGAAAGGAATTGTGAAGTGTAAAAATAACCCACCAAGTTCCTTCATAGATACCCAAACAATTTAACTTCAGCAACACCCAGGTCTTTCTAGTTCTTCCACCCTCTCCCAGGTGCCTCAGGCAGCCTCCATCAACCACCCTCCTGATGTGGCCACCGTTCTCAAAATACCCTCCTCAGAACATCCATTTCAGGAGGGCTGGGGGGAAGAGTCTCAGTTTCCCCTAATACCTGGGAATGCACTTTCCCTCTCCAGTTCAAATTTGCTAGGCAGAAGAAGAAAAAGAAAGAAAAAAGAGAGAGAAAGCCTAAAAGGGAAGGTTGGATTGTAATTAGTGTCTGTTAGTGCAGATACATCTATTAGTGGGATCAGTTCAAGAGTTAGTGTGACTTGGCACAGTGCCAAGTTAAGTACAGAACAGTATTTATTGTGGTAGGAGATGCACCCTTCAAACAATGTATCCATTAAGAATTCAATGTGTTATGACCCACCAATCCCACTACTGGACATATATCCTGAGAAAACCATAGTTCAAAAAGAGTCCTGTACCACAATGTTCATTGCAGCACTATTTACAATGGCCAGGACATGGAAGCAACCTAAGTGTCCATCGACAGATGAATGGATAAAGAAGATGTGGCACATACATACAATGGAATATGACTCAGGAATGAAAAGAAACGAAATTGAGTTATTTGTAGTGAGGTGGATGGACCTAGAGTCTGTCATACAGAGTGAAGTAAGTCAGAAAGATAAAAACAAATACCATATGCTAACACATATATATGGAATCTAAAAAAAAAAATGCTTCTGAAGAATGTAGGGGCAGGACAGGAATAAAGACACAGACGTAGAGAATGGACTTGAGGACACAGGGGAGGGGTAAGAGTAAGCTAGGATGAAGTGAGAGAGTGGCATGGACATATATACACTAACAAATATAAAATAGATAGCTAGTGGGAAGCAGCTGCATAGCACAGGGAGATCAGCTTGGTGCTTTGTGACCACCTAGAGGGGTGGGATAGGGAGGGTGGGAGGGAGATGCAAGAGGGAGGGGCTATGGGGATATATGTATATGTATAGTTGATTCACTTTGTTATAAAGCAGAAACTAACACACCATTGTAAAGCAATTATATCCCAATAAAAATGTTAAAAAAAATTCAATGTGTGAAATTTATAAAAATCCTTTCTACCAAGACATTTTCAAGCTTGTTAATAAACACTTTATTGACAATGAGTTAAGCTTAGAATATACACTGATACACATGAAAGTTTAATGATAAAAATAAGAAGGATTTTTTTCCTTAATTGTCTTACTACTTGGGAGAACTTAAGATGGTATCATCTGTATTCTGATATTCCCCAACCTCTTTCTCCTGCTGTTTACTTGGGTAATTGCCATAGATTTTTCACTGGGCAGTGATGGTTCCAGTTAATTTGGGATATTATAACCAGACCCTTAAATAGCATACAACACATAAGAACAAAAAGAGTAAACATAATAAACTTTTCTCTAGCTCAGAGGTTGGCAAATATTTTCTGTAAAAGGGCAAATATATTTTTTGGCTCTGCAGGCTGTATACATTCCCTGTCACATATTCTTGTTTTATTTTTTCAAACCTTATAAGAATGTAAAAACTGCTCTTACCTCATGGGCTGTACAAAAACTTCTGGCCCACAGGCAGCGGTTTGCCTGTCCTTGATCAAGTTATGTAAGCCATGCTTTTACTTCAGTAGATACAATCTTACTTAAATACAGAATAGAGTTCTATTTTTCCTCCCCATATGTAAAGCTAGAGTTATCATTCAAATATATATTAAATATCTTCTATGTGTCTGCTGCACTAGAGAATACAAAGATCACCATGAAGTTTCAGACCTCAAAAAAAAGTGAGATAATTATGAAAGTAAACAAAAAATAAGGAAGACTGGGCACAAATGGCATTGATAGTTGTCTGAAAGGCTCCAAAATGCCTCCTTAAAGATGTCTATATGAGTAAGTCTTAAAGGGTGTGATCAATGCTGCTGAATGCATATTAACTCTATCTTATTCTCCTTCCTCATTAATAAAACATTGATTTCTGCAGAGCAAGCATGTGACTAGTAAACAGCTATGTTTCCCAGCTTCCCTGTAGCTAAGGTTAGATTGTGATATAATTCTGGTCAGTGAAATATACTTGGAAGTCGCTAGATGGGGAAATGTTTAAAAATGAGGTAGACTTAGCTGCCACATGATGTTTTCCCTTTTCCCTTCTTCCCCTCTGGAATGTAGATGTGGTATCGGTGATGCAGCAGTCATTTTGCAAACATGAGGCAAGAAGTAGAAGGAGAAAATCTACCAGTAGCCTGGGCTTCCCATGGTTCTGTGAAATCACATTACCATTACTGGACAGTCATGTTGGGACTTCTTTTCACACAAGAAAAATAAATTCCTTGCTTATTTAAGCCTCTATTTGTCAGATCATCTGGATACAGATAGGTTGGCTCATGAAAAGAAAAGTTTGTGAAAGGTCATCCCAAGCAATGGGGACAGAATGAGCTGAGGAACTGAGATTTGAAAGTATGGAGGTTGAACGATAGAAAATATTTAGTTTGGCTGGAGCCAGTGTACTTGGGCAAATAGTTAAAATAGCACAGGTATGATTACACTTTCAATTTGTGGAGTATTTTTCTCCTTTAAAAAATTTCCAGAGCTTTTATGTAAACATAAAAGTGCCTGTGTCATTGGTTCTGAACTTATTATCTAAGATTACTGTGAGAAAAACAAGGAATTCTTTTCATCTGGATCCTGACTCAGCATGTTTATCTTGTTTACTTTTAGTCACTGTGTTTCTGTTTACAGCTCATGAAATACTCTCATCAGAACAAAGGTCCTAGCATAGATAAGTGAAACCACAAACTCAAGCAAATAGCAGAAGCCAGAGTCCATTTGAATTGAAGTCAAGTTCAGAGCCGATCTTCCTGAGAGTCCTTTTAACACTGATTTGTCATAGCAGGTAGCTGACAAGATTTACCCTCAAGGACCAGAAACATGCACTGTGCCATCCAAAAGGCAGAAGCGCTGGATGGGGCTCATTTGATGCGAATCCTCTGGCAAGATGGTGTAGAGTCTGTCTACCCCGCTGTGTGGCTGAGGGACAACTGTCAGTGTCCTGACTGCTACCTGGATTCTGCAAAAGCACGGAAACTTCTCATCGAAGCTCTTGATGTGAACATCGGTATCAAAGGCTTGACGTTTGACAGGAAAAAGGTAACCATCTCTAAATTATCTCTGCCTTCTCTCTCAACTTAAATAAAGGAACTAGTCTCCAATAATTTACATAATGAATTATATTTTATTTGGTCATATTTTATATATAAAACCGTGATTGCATAGTCCTTGGTGCAAAGTCCACATGCTCACTAAATGGAAGCTTCTGCTATTATTATTACTATTTTTATTACTGCTGCTATTATTTTAATAAAATGTACAGTGTTGTTCATTCTTCCTTCAGTGAGTGGCAGCCTTGAAGGCACAATCAAACTATGTCTCTAATAAAAGGAATGCCCCTGGGCTTCAGTTTACTCATCTAGAAATGAGGGATACTAACAAAATTTGTTCCTAGAGATGGTGTGAAGATTCAATGAGCTAATACGGATAAAAATCTTAGCATGTGGCTGGCATATGGTGAGCACTCAAAAACTTGTATTGATGAATATTTTTAGTCAAATTCGTGAGTAAATGTGTAAGGCTTTGTATGGGATTCCTGAGAGCATAGCTCTCAAAACCACAAACTAGATGTGGCCTCACCCTGTGTTTCTCTTTTCCAAATTTGCTAAGATAGTTATCAGAAGAGCAAGTGTGACCAGCAAGGTCATCGTCTCCCACTCCTGTCTCCATCTCGAATTAAGGACTTTACCCCCAGGGTTCACAGCTTGCTAGCTGTGGGACCTTAGACATGTTATTTCCTCTTACTTTGCTCACTTGAAAGATGTGAATATTAGTTATTGCTTCTCCCTCAAGTTGTATGAGGACTAAGTGGGTTATATTTATAGTGCTCATTGTATAGTGTACACTCAAAATGGTGTTATTCTTACTATTATTATCTGCCTCATCATCATCATTACTATTTCTGACACTCTTGGCAGGAATATTAATTGATCTCTAACTTCAAGTCATCACAGAAAGTTTAAGGACCACAGGTTTTCAGAATATAGAACAAGAACTCAGATCTAGCCAGGTTTTATATCTTTGTGATAGTTAAAGGGCCTCAGATCTCAGCTGTATCCCCTTGGCTTTCAGTTTCCTTGTTTTCCAAAAGCTTATTCTATGCCTGTGAGTATATAAGTTAAAAAATAGAAAGAAAAAAGAGCAAGGGCTAATTAGATTCCCTGATAACCTTAAATAACATTCAGAAACAGCAAGAGTGGAGAACCAAAGTACATAGAAGCATAATATACGTTTACGTGATATTTGCTTTCTGTATTATAAGGTTCATATCACGTGGCCAAACGACCACTACAGTGAATATGAAGCTGACTGGCTGAAGAAAAGATGCTTTTCACTGCAGGCCAGAGAAAAGCTCCAGAGAGAATTGTTTTTGCCAGGTAACCTTGCTATGGTCTTCAATGTCCTTTAAAACTTGTCCGGTAAGCAATTTGCTCAGAAGCAAATTAAAACCCTTGTGCTTTGGTTAAAATATTATTGTAATTTATGTGGAATGTTTAATGATTTACCAACACAGATCATGTAGGTAGAGATGGAAAGAAACATAGAGCAGTTCTAGACATTCTAAAGAGACAGAAAGAAAAGAAATGCAGCAAATATTTATCCTCGCCATCTAACACAAAAACTGGCACACCATAGACACTCCACAAGTGTTCCCTGCGAAGCAGCAGGATGAACCAGAGGCAGACTTGCCCTTAATAATTTTATCTAAGGCCAGAACCACACAGAATCAACAAGGCAAAAATTCCTAATCTGGCATCAGATAAAACTATGTGATTTATGAACCTCATGAAATGATATACACAACATTGACAACACTGAGTGTGCATGTGAGCGTGTGTGTGTGTTCATGTGAGCGTGTGTGTGTGTGTGTCAGGCTTGTGCACAGCAAATTGCTTGGGGAGAGTTTATCTGAATCCCAAGGGAATCTGTGAACACAGAAACATTCAGAAAATCTCCAGTAAACAGATTCGGTCAAAAAGGAAGATTTTATTCTTTGTTGGTTTTTTTTTTTTAATTTCCTTTCAGTCTTTTTTCTTTTTTTATTGACGTATAGTTGATTTACAATGTTGTGTTAATTTCTGCTCTACAGCAAAGTGGTTCAGTTATACATATATATATACATTCTTTTTTATATTCTTTTCCATTATGGTTTATCACAGGATATTGAATATAGTTCCCTGTGCTATACGGAAGGGCCTTGTTGCTTGCTTATCCATCCTATACATAATAGTTTGTATCTGCTAACCCCAAACTCCCACTCCATCCTTCCTCCACTTCCCCCTTGGCAACTATGAGTCTGTTCTCTATGAAGAAGACTTAATTTTTGATCTGAGAGACAAAGTAAATAGTTAATATAGATTAAAAGTTAATTTTTAAATACGATTTTTGGAGAGACACAGTAATACAGCTCAAACAGAGGTGCTGGGGAGAAGTGGGAAGTATTAATACTTTGCTCTCTCTGTATTTTGAAGACTTGTGTCATATGATGTGGGTCAAAGGCCCACAAATTCATGTTTTCAAATTCTGAAAACATGCTGATTCATATGTATTTACTAGAACCTTGGCTTCTACAAACACACTAACAAGCCAACTTTCCCTGAACATTCTTTTCCACTGTTTACCAGATATATTGGGCCACTGTCCCTTTGGGCAACTGACCAGCCTTGCTGGATTTTATACACACCTCTTCTGGGATTTCTGGGTCATACACCAAGATAGAGATTTTACCTTACTCCTTTCAAATCTGAAATTCTCAGACGTGTATGGTAACTGCATGGTTTTCAATGTTAGACTTACAACAGTTTACTGGGTGTGGAGATGTTACTAAATAGCCAACTTGAGCCCCACAGCTTCACCTTGTCCCATGGTTATCAATAGGGTATGACGTGGTCCCCTTCCTGTTCAAGCATACTCCAGTCTTATCAAGAGCTAGCTTCCTCCATTCTCTTAATCTCAACATTCTGACAACTGACAATGTTTTGCTCTAGTGCTTTCTGTCTAAACCACCAGGAATCCATTTTCCTCTTTATCTAGTCCAGCTAGCTGGTAGAATCCAGATGGATATCCAGGGAAAGATGTTTTTCCTGCCTTCCCCCAGTGAGTGCTTTACTAGATTCTTCAAAGAGTCTTCAATTACAAAACTGAGTGACAACTGTCTGGGTCAAATAGTAATATCACAAGTATATTATTACTTTTTATTTATTTTAGATTTCTTCTGGTACTCAAAATATTTTTCCTTAACTCTGCCCTAACTTTGTAATCCCGTTGGATTTTACTTTAATTTCCTTTGAGTTCTTCTTTTGATTATTTTCAGGGAATAAAAACCAACTTTTTATTATTACAGCTTATGCTTCTAAGCATTGTAAAAGTATATGGCTACCCCCTCCATTAATATTTCTCGACAGGTTCAGTTTTATAGCTTACATTTCTCAGTACTATCAGGCAGTAGCAGGATGGAAATGATACTACATTCAGTTAAACAGTGGAAAAAACTAGTCACACTGACAGGCTGCAATCATGAATAATATAAGGAGGACTGGAAACTATTTTAATGGTTTAAAACAAGATCAGATTTTGAAAATATATTCTCAAGCTGTGCAACTGGTAGGTGAAAGAAGAAATTAATGGACCATTTTTGAAATATTGCTTCTATGGCTTTTTGCCTGTAGAATTTGACACCTTATTTCCCTGCCATTGCATATTTTCAAACATTCATACTCAGAACAAGTAAACAAACTCAGTTACATTTGTCAAAGAATTTTGTTTTTAGTCCTCAGTGGCAATGTTTCCTCTGCTGCTCTTTCCTTAGAGTGAGGAAAGACTTAAAAATCTGGCGTCAAGATGCAGATCACTTTTCCTTGATCTTCGCTTGGCACTAGATGTTGAACTCAAAAATGAAAAAAACACGAGCAAGAAAAAACTCTTGTCATGGGACAGCCACAGCTGGAAAGAAGGCATGGGTAACAATCATTCCATCATAAATTTCTATTCAACTGCACGTATATCGTGCACCTATCTTGTGTGGGAAGCTGTAAGGAAATACCAAGTTTTAAAAAGACATGGATTCTGCCCTAAAGGATTTATCCAGTCTAGGAGGGGACACTAGCCATGGAAAAAAATAAGTATAGTACATCATTTTAAGTACATGAAAGTATGCATAGAAGGTTAATTAGAATGTAGAAGGACTGAAGAAACAAGGAAATGGGACTCAAATAAGAGCTAATACTTGAGCTGGGTTTTGAAGGGTCTGTCAGACAAAGATAGAAGGAAAGGAAATTCTCAACAGAGAAAAGGGTATGTAGAAAATCAGAGAAGCATAAAAGGGCAGGGTAGGTGTAGGAAACTGCAATTAGTTTAAAATATGGGTGAAGTTAAAATTGTTAGGCAACAAGGAAGGAAGTGGCTTAAGTACCCTACTAAGAAGCTCAGCCCTAAACCCTTAGGCAAGGAAGTTTGCTCAGCACAGAGGTCAAGTATGTTTCCTTCCATTAGTTTCCCAGGCTGATTCTCTTCCTAAAATTCTACAGAAATGAGTTTAAGGTCTTTATAAGCTTGAGAAGATTGCTTTACTTATTTTCATTAGGATGCATTTTATATTTTCAGAGTTGTAGCTTTCTGATTTTTACCAAATGTATATAATTTCGTAAATGCCTACAAGGTTGTGAATGTCTTCGTAGCTTCCTTTTTCTCTTGATGCATTCTCTCTGCCTCCAGTGTACCCCTTTGGTTCTTGGTTTGTACTTATCTTACTAAAGACGGTGAAGTGATCAGTTCTGTGTTGTAGAAAGGTCTTCGTCATGGTCATCTGTGCTGGATGGATTGGCGTGGGGAGTGCCTGGGAGCAGGGTAACCATAGCATGGCCTAGAAATTGTCCTGTAAGAGCCATTAAGAACTTAAACTAGGGAAGTAGCAGAGAGGATGGGGATAGAATTTGTACTCAAGAGAAACATATACTGACCTGGAGGACAGGAAGTTGCTGGCCCTCTAATCTCTACCAATTTAAAACCAGACTGTTGAAGCCTTGCATGTGAGTGTTTCCAGATAGGTGGATGAAATGGAAGACTTTAATAAAACATTGGCAATATGAAGATTTTTTAATATAATTGTATTTTAGCCTCCATGTGAAATTTACATAATTATACACTCATTTTTTGTGACTAACTTCATGATGCAAAATTCCCAAAATAAAATTGATACGACTAAAATGGGAAAAAAATCAATACATAGCATGATCTTATATATATGAACCTAAATATCTGTTCTTCTTATTAACACTCAGAGGCAGAATGAATGCTTGTTTTCCTATCTATCTCCTTGAACTGGTACTGAAATGCTTGTATATTATTCTCTGACATCAGTAGTATTTGTCATTGTAAATTGAGATTTAAAATGTGGTAATTTGAAGAAAATCTTTTGTTCTATGGAAGGAGTCTGCTCAGTTTTCTCAGCAGTGCAGGGAGTGAGTACATTGCACAGTCAGAAAAGGATATTTCCCCTTGTTTCGATATGCCCCACTTTAGCAGAGCAAGTCTTCACCTGTGTACTTTATCAGACTACAACCCTTCGGTACATAGCTATGACTCCCTTCTTTGTTTCAAAAGGAATATGCTACAAGAGGGGTGAAAACTCTCAAGGAGATATAAGGTCCCTCTAAGATCTCTGTGCCTTGCACATGGTGAAAAAAAAAACCCAAAAAACAGAGCTTCGCCTTTCTTACAGAGGGCATGTGTTTCCTTGAAGATGAAGCTTTCTATTATAGTGCAAAGAACAGAATTGATTTGGTACCTAGGCTAATTTTACAGAAATTTTCCACAAGAGAAAAAATCACTATCTTTGAAAAAAATTAACAAGTAATGTACACAATAAACATGCCTAACTCCCATGTAATATTTCATCCATGTCCCTAAGCTTTGCCCCATCCTTCTCCCTTTCTTAAACCCCTAGAGGTGGGAATCTGCAATGCATGTCAGGGATGGGTGAGGGAATTTTTTCACGTATTACTTGGTAATTATAAAAAGGACTGGGGGTTTGTTTGTTTCAAGCTGCCTTAGGATGTTCCAACTGTATCAGAACTGCCAGGTCAGAATGGCTTCAGAAGAGCTCTGTTAAATCAGCTGCATTAGAGCAATCAACTCACCATGTCATGTATCAAAATACATTCCCTTCCCAAGAAAGACCTTATAAAAATTCCTTCCCTGAGGTCATCCAGGCTCACACTGTCTGATGCACAGGTGGGAGAATGGTTCAAAGTCTTCGTAAGTTTAAGAAGCCAGTCTCTATTCTACTTTGCCTGCCATATGTGAAATGAACCTATTGACTTTCAGAGAAATGTCTTTGGGGTTTTGATGAAATGAATACAAGTATCTTAAATGCTTGTGAGTTTACAAATGCATATTTTGCTTCACTTTTTCTCTGTGCCATAGTGATGTCTTCCAATGTGTCTTGTTCTTTTCTGAATTACATATCATTTATCCCACTCAGTTTCTGCATTGTACTTGGTAAATGTGGGCGTAATATGTAAAGGGTCTAATATCCCTCCATGGGCTGTGAGTCAGTGAGTCCAAGATGGGAGATTCACAGCCTGGGAAGTACCCTGCTCTGCTGTGTACCCAGCAGAGGCGCCGAATCTGCAGGTTGTTCCCACAGCCATCTGCCTAGTTTTTGATTCCACTTGTAAACTCTAGGTCAGATCCTTTTTCTTTTGCCTTTTCTCATATCCATCCATACCTCCAATTAGAAAATACATAACCACATACTCAGAGATAAGTATTGGGTTGACCAAAAAGTTTGTTCGGGTTTTCGTAAGATGTTATGGAAAACCTGAACGAACTTTTTGTCCAACCCAATATTAAAGATGTCTATTTTACAACTAGATACATTACAGAAATATTGGGGGAAAAAAGGCCTGTGTACTACATCTATTACTTTTTTAAATATAATTTTTAGGTAAGAAACATTATATTCTTTTTTTTTTTTTTTTTTTTTTTTTTGCGGTACGCAGGCCTCTCACTGTTGTGGCCTCTCCTGTTGCGGAGCACAGGCTCCGGACGCGCAGGCTCAGCGGCCATGGCTCACGGGCCTAGCCGCTCCGCAGCATGTGGGATCTTCCCAGACCGGGGCACGAACCCGTGTCCCCTGCATCGGCAGGCGGACTCTCAACCACTGCGCCACCAGGGAAGCCCAAAACATTATATTCTTTTTAAAAAATCATTTTTTATTACTTAACAACTTCATAAAACAAAGTATCATGCCATCATCCAACGTTAGTGTGAAATAGTATTTTGAAAATCTGGTGTCTTCAAAAGCTGATATCTTTAAAAGACTTGAAAAAGTTTGAGGATATTTTTGAGAACCTAAAACAAATCTATTTTAAGGAAGAATTATTATGTTGTATTCCCTTTTCATATTTTTTCAGTATACTTACCACATCAAAAATTAAGAAAGGGCTTCCCTGGTGGCTCAGTGGTTGAGAGTCCGCCTGCTGATGCAGGGGACATAGGTTCGTGCCCCTGTCCGGGAAGATCCCACATGCCACAGAGCAGCTGGGCCCATGAGCCATGGCCACTGAGCCTGCGTGTCCGGAGCTTGTGCTCCGCAACGGGAGAGGCCACAACAGTGAGAGGCCCGCGTACCGCAAAAAGGAAAAAAAAAAATTAAGAAAAATATACTAACTTTTTTAATTCTTGGAAAAGTAATTTTCTAGAGTTACACTAAAGTAAATTTATTTATTTTCCTTCCTTTTTCTTTTCAAACAGGGTAGAGTGGGCTTTTTTTCAGTGAGTGAAGAACTTCCATTTCTCACAAACAAGACTTACTTTTTTTGCAGCTCAGGAATAAGTTTTATAACATTGGCAATTGGACTGCAAATTCAGAATTTATAAATTTAGAAAATTCCAAAGTGTGGCAATTTCAAGAAGTAAAGTTGGATTGCTTTATATGCTAGCTTCACTTTTACCAAACCTACACATAAGTTATGAACAATTACTTCTCACTTCTGGTTTTACTTTGTTCTTCAAGATGACAGAACACAGCAGAACAACTATAGTTTTGAGATAGTAGATATCTTCATCATACTTAAATTTCTTCCTTAAGATTCCAGTCCCAAACTTTCAAATATGCCCATGGAAAAAATTGATTTTTAATTTCTTTTTAAAGTTTTCTATCCCTGTAGGAAAAAAATTGATTTTTAAAAAGAATTTTGATGTTGCTATTTACCCATTCTGTGTATTTGCATAATATCTAGCTGAGCAAATTAGGTAAATAATTTTTAATCACTGCTCCATTGAATGAATTCTCTAACTTTATTCTTTTCCTCAAAATTATATATATTTCTCAATCTGTAACTTTGCTCTTAATCAAAAGAGCAGTGTAGCACTGAAATTAAAAGTGCTCTTGAACTTAGTTCTTTCTAGGTCTGTGATCTTGAGCAATTTACTTAACCTGTCTATGCCCCTAAATCTTTAACTGCATGATGGTACCTACTTATCACCTTGAGTAACGCCATGTTGAGAGAAAAACAATGACTCACTTTACATATTAACTCACTTAATCTTCACAAGTTTCCCTTGAAAGCAGTTGTAAATAACTACAGAGAACAGCCTTGAGAGACTTCTTGAACTTCTTGAACAGTATATGTTTACTGTTCAATGAAACAAAGGAAATGAAAAAATGTAGAATTCTATTAGTAAAATTCTTTCTCCTTTTTTCCATTAGCTGTCAAGCTTCCATGCACATCACCTGTTTGCCCAGAGAAGACTGACATTGAAAAGATTTTAGGGGGAAAATGTTGTATAGGTTGTCCTTCTTGCCAACAACTTAGCTGAAGCCTTTTATTATCTCACACTTGAATTACTGAAATAACATGGCCTCTGTGTTCACTCCCAGCATGCACAACTCTGCAGGGTAATCTTCCCGATGCCCACCGTCATCTTTCTTCCCCCCTGGCTCTGGTGTTTCACTGCAGCACAATAAAGTCCAAAGTCTTCCCTGGGACTTTCTAATCATCCCACAATGTAGTGCCCCCTCAGCAAGCATGTGGATTCTTAATTTTGTCCAAACTCCTAGTTTCTCAGATCACTTATTCTATTCTTTCGGTCTGGCCAAACTTCACCTTTCCATCCTACAAGGTCCAACTCACATCCCAAAGAAGCCCTTTACCAACCTACCCTATATTTATATTTATCCCCAAGTCAAACTACAAAATAGAAAGCCCAAGAAATTGACATAATTTCACTGGTAACACTAAAATGCAGAGCTATAATGTAACAATGGAAGCATATATTTTTTTCTAAAAGAATTTTGTTAGAATTTGTTAGGAGAAGAAGTGAAAGAATGTGGTCTGCTAGGAAAGCGCTTCCCCCCGTGAAACAACACAGTGTTTTGAAAGGAGAACAGCTTTAGAGTCAGCAGAGGGGCTTTGACTTTCTTCTCTGTGAACTTGACCTAGTGTCATAAATGATCTGACTCTCACTTTTTCCATATGTAAAAGAGGCAATGCCTCTTAGCTCCAGGATGTGAAGAATAAATGGAAAAATGTAAGTACTTTGCCTGCCACACTGTGGATGCTCAAACCCTGTTAGGTCCTTTCCCTTCCCTTCTCCTTCTACTTAGAGAGCCACGAACATAGCAGAGTAAAGAGCATTTAGGTAAGGACAGGAGAGAGAAACAACAGTGGCATGATCACCTCTTATGCGTGAGTTCCCCTTACTTGATGAATAATCATGTTATAATCCCTATTAGACACTTGAGAGTGACTCAGATGTGAATTATTGCCACGAAAAGGATTTTAGTTATTCAGACATTGGTTTGAAGTATGGGCCAAATTTTTACCTACCTGACGGATAGTTTCCTTTAAATAATACTAAGGAAGACAATGAAAAGGCTGGTCAGCTATGACCCTAATTCAAATCAGTGCTGTAAAAATGTTTACTGAAGCTGGGATGATCAGCAAACTTGGGGAAAAGTGGTGAGTTATCTACTAGTTAGTTAAGGATCACTACAGATGAAAATACCAGCACTTAGTAGATATATTTCATGCACAAACCTAGATACTTGGATGAAAAAAATTCCAGACCCATCTAGATACAGTCTCATCACCATATAGAAAACAGATAATATGAATAAGGAAGATAGAGGAAAGGTATCTAAAGAGAACAATGTGCTCATGTAAGGAGGAAGCAGTCTCTCAACTCTAACTTCACTGAGACATGATGGAAGTTTCTAGCCCAGAATAAATTGGTCAAGCACAATATATGATGGACAACCAAAAAGGAGATGTATAAAGTGATTTACTTGGAGCAATAAGAAAGAATGAGGAAAACCAGAGAAAATGTGAATCCTCTGATGGGAGCAGATGGTCTTAGGTAATCCTGTTTCACACACAGTCTTTCCCATCTCAGTTGATGGCAACTCCATCTCTCAGGCAGCAGGACCATCCTAGACTCCTCATTATCCCTTATACAAGCTACACACACAATGTGTCAAGAAAATCTACTAGCCCTATTACCAAACAATCCAGAATCCATCCACATCTCACTACCTCCACCACCAACCCTCCATCTGAACTACCAACAGCATACGCCCTCTTCCTCCCCTTCCTCTTCCCCTACTCCTTTGCCAGTCTTCCTTCTTCATATTTTTAAAGCATTGCTATATGCCAGGCACAGAGCTCAATGCTTAATATGTATTACTCTATTTAATCCTAGCAACAAAGTTACAAAGGCACTATCATTGTAACCAGTTTACACATGAGGAAAATAAGGCTGATAAAAGTAAGTAACTAGTCCAAAATCAGAGGCAAAGAAGTAACAGAGACAAGATTTGACTGAAGAACATCTGCTTTATTGAATGCCTTTCTATCCTCCACCTCTTCTATGTGCTTGCAGCAATTTGTGCCAGCTACTCTTTTTGTGTCGCTGCAATTATTGCACTGAAGAGTCAATGTCGGTGTATTTGACTGTCATCCCCACTAGACAATTGGAATCCAGCGAAATAGCTAATATTAATAACAGGTACCATTTATTGAACATCTTCCATGCATTATATTTATTCAGCAAGTACTTCATGAGTGTCAGCTATGTACCAGCCGCTGTTCTAGGTACTGGGAATGCAGTGATGAACAAAACAGAGGTAGACTTTATCTGTAAGGAGTTTACATTTTGGTAGAGAAAGAGATCGCAAAATTTACAAATTTATCTACATTAAGTCAAGTGGCCATAAGGACTTGGGCACAGGCATGTTGGTCGATGTGGCAATGGGGTGTATGGAAGTCTCTTCGGAGTCCTTCTAATTTTTTACTGAAATGGGAAGCAAAGTTATCAGCTAAGCATGAATAGGAGGAGGAAGTGTGGGAAGTTTGAGGACAGGGAACGTGAGAAACAGTCAGCTAGGGGAGCACAAGATAGAGTTAACTATAGATTAATGGGTGTGCAATAAAATCGCTCATCATGGTATGTTTTCCTCCAGCCATGTTCAGCTGCTCTGGGTCAAGTTCAGATTTAATTAAGTATACAATGTCAAGTTCTTTCTAGGTGTCATCTCGTTTAAATTTCCCAACAACCCTGCAGGTTGTTTAACTCTGTATTTTCCAGATGAAGAAATTGAACTGAGAGTATCACTTTCTGAAGGTCATGTAGACGGAAAGTATCAGAATTCAGATTTGAATCCACATCTGTCACCTTCAAACCTTGAGTGATGAATTTTGACACAAAGTCCCCATCAAATTGGACCCGCATCCTTGACCTCGCTTTGGCAGCACATATACTAAAACTTGGACCTACATCCTCAACTCTCTATGTGCTTAGTATGTTCTCAGTGAACTAGCTTTGGAAACTTGGCTGAGGAGGAATTCTTACACATTCTGGTTGACCGAAAAGTTAATATGCATCAACAGACTTGAGACTGCCAAAACAAGGTTAATTAGATTTAGGCTGCCTGAATAAAAATGTAGTAGCGAGCCCACCATGCCGGCACGCCTATAGTATTATGTCTGATCTGAGATGCCCAGGCTGCTGTGGGACATCAGCAAACTTGAAAGCATCATCCAGAGGAGAGCAGAGAGCATAGTGCAGGGCTTAGGAGCCATAAAACATGAAAAATATGGGAGAGAAAGAGACTATTTAGCCTTGGAAAGAAAAACTTAGCTCAGTGCCTGTCTTTATACACATCTCCAAGACTGCCATATTCTGTGTGATTCTGGAGCACAGAATTAGTGCCTAAAAGAAGGTGACAGAGCTAGATGTGCCTCTGCATAAGGAAGAAGATTGTGTTGATTGGAGCCATCTGGAACCAGGATGGGCTGTGCCATAGAGAGATGTGTGCTCTGGAATTAAAAGCCATCAAGAGGGTGTTCTGTAACCTTTTAAGAGATGTCAGAGGGGATAGTCACAACAAGGACAGAGGGTAAAACTGAACTTTCTGTTAGTCCTGCCAATTCCAATGAAGTCTGAGATAATAATCTCCCTTCTCAACATCCTTTGGTGCTTGTTATCCCTTGACAAATATTTTTCTGAATATCCAGAGTTGTGTGGGTATCCCAGCTCTGACATATATTAACTGTGTGATGTTGCATAACTTAGGTATGATCCTGACGCCTGTCTAATCTATAAAGGGGGAATAATACAGAACCTCTATTATGGGGTTGTTGTGCGGATTACAGGGATCACTCCATATGAAGTGCTTAGAAGGGTGCCTGGAATTACAAATGCCCAATAAGTGTTCACTCTCATTTTTTCAAATGTTTTTCACACACTCCCCTTTAGTGCTGCTTCATTATTTCATGAGTTCTTGTTTTTTCCAACTAAATTGTCACTCTTGTCATAGAGCTGAGCATATATATATTACCGGGTACTTAATAGTTCAAAACAAAAATGTGTTTCTCTTCTTTCAAACAACGTAAACTTGTTTAGAAACATCTTTTGAACATCCTCAGGGAGACTTTTCAAGTTTGGTGAGATTATCACCTAGAGGAAAGGTTTAATGGATTTCTCCATCTTTTAAAATACTAAAGTGTGCTCAAACACTCATTTTTCAGGGGTTGCTTCTTGTTTGCAGTCATCATTAAGAAATAAGCAAAGATTTGTTTAGGATACAGAACATAGCAGTTTTCTGAAAATCTACTGGGTGCAAGCCCTAGGCTATATACCAGGGGGAGGAAGAGTAAGGGGGCAACAGTGGTGAGGAAATAAAGATAAGCAACAGGATCTCTATAGTTTGCAAGGATCATACAGTCCAGTGGCAGAGAGAGAAAGATAAGGACCTGCCTGACCCACACTTGCTTACTTTTTCCCTTCATCTGCAACACCCACCCCTTTGTCTCATGGGTCCTAGCTTCAGTGACTTTGAGTTCCTCCAACAAGCTAAGAGATCACCCCCTCTTCCTACTGTCTTTCCTTGTTAGACACTTTCCCTACCCTTTGAGTGACTGGCTTCTCTCACCTCTCAGGATGTGGCTTAAACAGCTTCTTTTCAGTTACACCTTTCTTATCCGTCATGTCTAAACAAATAAGTTCTCCATCCCACTCCCAATGATTATTTGTCAATATACCCCATTCGTTACGCCCACAACACTTGCTACAACGTTTATTTTTATGTATTTATTTGTTTGCTTCGTTGTTTATTCACTTTTTCCATCCCAAAGGCAGCAATCACATCTATTTTTATTCACCAATGCAACCTCTTTCGCATAGCCAGACTTTCGGCAAATACATGTGGAGTAAGTGAAAGATCCTTTCAGCATAAGGTGGTGAGCACAGGGACTGAGGTGCATATTGGTGCTGGGGATCACAGAAGATAGCCATCTAACCCAGTCTTGGAGATCCTGAAGGAGGGCATTGCAGAGGCTGTCACTGCCCCATCAGACCTCCTCAGCACTCTTCCCATACTTGCCAACAGTTTGCTATTGCAAGATTGCCAAGCTCCTGGAGGGTTCTCTCTGCCTGAGGGAACATGCTTGGCTAACACACAGGGAAGGCCAGAAAGATCAAGGAGTGAACACCCAGAAGCAGCTCTCAACCAATAAGGGGTAGGTGTGGGTGGCCTCTGCATCTCAGCTTCATTGCCCCTGGGTGGGACAACTCTGTATCTGAGTATAGTCTACAGTGTTGCCATGAGGTCCAGCAGTGCTGAGCCCCAGCTGCAAAAGCAGTAACCCGTTCATTGAAACACCCTCCAGAGGCCCCCTTCCCTTTCTCACTAACCCATCTCCTATTGGTGCCTCCAGGGAGACTCCTTAGTAAAATTGCATTCAAATCCTCATCTCAAGGTCAGCTTCTGGAAAATCTCAATCTAAAAAAGGACAAGTGACCAGAATTTTGAAAGGTGTGTCGAGTTCACTAGACAAGAGGTAAAAGAATTTCCAAAGAGGGCAGGATGTCATTGATACAGAGAAGAGAATCAAAGTCCCAAAATCTGGGGGTCAGATTTTGATTATGGCTGGGCCCCTGCAGGATCTTTATAGGGAAAGATAGTAAGCAATCAGCTGATCATCAGCCCATGAGATGAGCTGTTTCAGAGCCAACAGCACAGTTCGGTGCAGATAGACAGAAGGTCCTAAACTCTTGAAATAACACATTGCAACCCTGCATGCTGTACTCATGAATCTTTAACTGAAGAGCTTCTTTGTGTCTTTTCCTTTTTTGAAATACAACTCAGGATCCAGGAATGTGAGGCTTAACCCTGAAAAGGAAGCCTTGTACAAATGGTGTCTTGAAAGCCAGCATGTAGCCTGTTCATAAATTTTATGATGTGTGAAGCACATGTTCAAGGAAGTATTTATTAGTAAGTCCATAAGTTAAATTAGAAAGGGTGGTTCATGCCTTAAATATTCCGTCATTTTCCATACTGTTTATGTTTCCAGACCCAAGTGTGAAATTTAAATTTTCTTTTAATGTATTCACCTAACAAATGATTTACTCTAGGTCAGCATGTTTTCTTATGGTCCCCAGTAGTGAAGTTTTGCAGCTGGGGTCGGGGGGGGACTGGGAAAATGCTACTAAATTACTTTTTCAATGGCAAAGTTTCTGTACAGAAATCATAGAATGATCTTACTCGTGGATTTATTAAGAAGATGTAGGTTATTTTGCCCGGAAAATTGGAGTATTTTATATCAGGGATGTTTTGATGAATTTGGAAACTGGCTAGTCACAGTGCTGTCTCTGAAAGTCACAATTGGCATAACTGAGTCTGTGAGTGGCTCGTATTAGGACACAGATCCTGTGATGGGTTGTGGCCCTTGGTCACTGATTTTTTCAAAGCTCCTGCCAAGGTACACCAAAATAGGAGCTATAGTTGGAAAACTGTAAACTCTGTAGAATTTAAAAGGTATTGTGACCAACCCCTGATTGTAAAATCCTATGAATTTGAAATTATGTATAGTACAGACTATGCTATGTATGATATGAACAGCCTTATACTGAGTTTTATACTGAGTCTTTGTGTGAATATGGTTAATTTTACACGTGTAAAGAGTAACAAATTTATTAAAAGAATCTAACTCATTTTGTAGTTTTAAAACAAAGACTATCGTGTGTGTATGTGCATGCGTGTTTGAGAGTGTGTGTGTGTGTGTGTGTGTGTGTGTGTGTTATTCTATAATGGGAAAATGACTCATGTAGGAACAAAAATTCATTAAAATATGCTATAATTATATATAGATGTATATAGTGTGTGCCCTTAACAGAGCCTTCTTGAATCCACAAAATGCTCAAACTACAAAAGTTTTGAAAATATTTACATCTTGTGAAAGTGTTTTTTCCATCTCTATTTATTACATTTCCCTGCTACACTGTCACTAAAACTCTCTGGAAAGTGATAAAGGCCTTAAGTAAAACCAGACTGGCATGGATCACTGACATATACTGGCATAAATTAAAAAAAAGAAGCTAGCTGATTTTTAAGCCTTGGTTCATTTCACAAAAGCAATGAATAGCAATGCTGTCAAAGAGTTGTGCCATGAAACCTAGTCATAAAGCTTTTTCTGCATTTAAAATCCTAACTAGGAGGGCTTCCCTGGTGGCGCAGTGGTTGAGTCTGCCTGCCGATGCAGGGGACACGGGTTCGTGCCCCGGTCCGGGAGGATCCCACATGCCACGGAGTGGCTGGGCCCGTGAGCCATGGCCGCTGAGCCTGTGCGTCCGGAGCCTGTGCTCCACAACGGGAGAGGCCACAACAGTGAGAGGCCCATGTACTGCAAAAAAAAAAAAAAGAAAGAAAGAAAGAAAAAAAGTCCTGACTGGGAACCAAGGTTTATCTTTAAACACTCATGCTTGAACATGTCCAGACAGAGTGTTCCTAATTGTAATTTGCCCTGCTTTCTTTTTCATCTAGAAAGTAGATTTCCTTTGTAGGGGATAGAATAAGCTGTGGACATTCAGACATAGGACTTAAGAATACATGTAACAACAGTATTTCAAGGCATTAAATGTTTATTTTCTGTGTAGTTGTTGAAATTACAGACTTTGGAATTAGTCACCTGAATTTGCCTAACTAGCTCTGCAAATCATTAGCTGAAAGACTTGGATCTCTGTTCCCTTCTCTGTAACATGGGAATGCTGAAAGCATCTATCGCATATATTTATTACGGACATTAAAAGAAATAAGGTATGGAGAGCACCTAGCACTGTGCCTGACACCTAGGAAGTATTCAGCAAATATTAACTATTATATTATTATTATTATTATTATTATTATTATTAGTCTACTATGTGTCAGGCACTGTACCAAGCTCCTTGCATAATCTCATTGCATGGTCAACATATGATCTGCAAGGTAAATATAAGTATGGTTATTTTATAAATTAAGAGATGGAGGATCAGCGAAAAGATAAGGAAACAAGCTGGTAAGAAGCAAGACAATGACTCAAACCCAGGCCTCTTTAGCTCCATGTTCTTTATTCTATTCATGTCCTGTTTCATACAGTATCAGTGATATGTGGCTATTTAAGTTTAAATTTAAATCAGTTTGAATTAAATGAAGGAAAATATTTAGTTCCTTCGTTCCACTAGCCACATGCCAAGTCTTGATAGCCACATGTTATTAGCAGCTATGATTCTGGATGGTACAGATAGAGAATATTTCCTTCATCTGTTCTATCTGACAATATTGCAGTCTAGACCATACTATCTCTCCAGTCTGGTTTGCTCTCAATAGGGCAAAAATTTTTTTCTTTTAAATATTATAACAAAGGCTCATCAATTAATTACTTAACCCTTTGTAATAAAGACAACACATTGCTATAGATGGCCATGTAGATCATATCTAATCCATCTAACAGTCTACACAGGAATGAAAAGTTTGCCCTTGGCCAGATCATCACAGTGCCCAAGAACTAGGAGAATCCTCAGCTGTAGTCTAGATGATCTTTTTATTCAATAATAAGAACCCATGGTGATGGGAAATCCTAAAGCCAATGTGAAAATGCAAGATGAGTCTCCACCTCTCATCTACCTCTAATACTCTATGGACCTATAACTTTCATTTGGGGCTCAACAAGCTTAAAGCTGTTTTCAATGTTTTTTAAGTTTTTGGGTGTAGTCTACATAGGTGTAAGCTTTGGAAAGAGGAGATAGTGATTTATTATGTCGTTAACACTGATATTTTGCCCAGGAAATTCTTCTCTTAACTGGAAGCCAACTGACTTTTCTAGCTAAGTAGCCAATAAGCAATATTTATGATATGTATCACCTTCTTTTCACAGACCTTTTTGATTAGTATCAGATATTACAATCTGGAGACTGTAAATGAAATGGGCAAATGGGAGTGGCAAAGCAAACAACCATATAATCCAATATTCAAAACAAAGTCGAATAGATTGCCTCTTTGAACAAAAGTTCTTTCATATAAAGCCAACTCTTATTACAGAGCAGAGTAGTGCAGCAGAACCGCGCTGGGCCCATAAAACCAACTTTGATTTCAGAAGAAATAGTTGAGGCATGAGGGACAGACCTGAGGAACTTCATGCATATAAAAGAGCAGCTGGCATCGTAGAAGGAGCATTAGGTAAAGGATCAGAAGATCTGATATCTCCATGGTATCCTGAACGTACTTCAACTATAGCATCTACCATATTATGTTATTTTTTTCTCAGTGTTTCGAATCTTTCCAGTGGTTTTTTTTTTTAACATCTTTATTGGAGTATAATTGCTTTACAATGGTGTGTTACTTTCTGCTTTATAACAAAGTGAATCAGTTATACATATACATATGTTCCCATATCTCTTCCCTCTTGAGTCTCCCTCCCTCCCACTTTCCTTATCCCACCCCTCTAGATGGTCACAAAGCACTGAGCTGATCTCCCTGTGCTATGTGGCTGCTTCCCACTAGCTATCTATTTTACATTTGATAGTGTATACATGTCCATGCCACTCTCTCGCTTTGTCACAGCTTACCCTTCCCCCTCCCCATATCCTCAAGTCCATTCTCTAGTAGGTCTGTGTCTTTATTCCTGTCTTACCCCTAGGTTCTTCATGACCATTTTTTTTCTTAAATTCCATATATATGTGTTGGCATATGGTATTTGTCTTTCTCTTTCTGACTTACTTCACTCTGTATGACAGACTCTAGGTCCATCCACCTCATTACAAATAGCTCAATTTCGTTTCTTTTTATGGCTGAGTAATATTCCATTGTATATATGTGCCACATCTTCTTTATCCATTTATCCGATGATGGACACTTAGGTTGTTTCCATCTCCGGGTTATTGTAAACAGAGCTGCAATGAACATTGTGATACATGACTCTTTTTGAATTATGGTTTTCTCTGGATATATGCCCAGTAGTGGGATTGCTGGGTCTTATGGTAGTTCTATTTGTAGTTTTTTAAGGAACCTCCATACTGTTCTCCATAGTGGCTGTACCAATTCACATTCCCACCAGCAGTGCAAGAGTGTTCCCTTTACTCCACACCCTCTCCAGCATTTATTGTTTCTAGATTTTTTGATGATGGCCATTCTGACTGGTGTTTAAAACACAATATGCAAATCATTAGAGAAATGCATATTATGTTTTAATTGTCAGTTTCCTTGTCCAAGTCTCCCATAGACTATGAGTTCCTGAAAACCTACTGCCTATCACAGTGTCTAACGACATGGTAAAATATTAGACTTATTGAAAAAATAAACCAACAAATAATTATTGGGTAGCTAATAGAATCAAGGAAGACAAAGAACCTGTATTTTACACCATCCACCCTCCAAAAAAAATTATGATTATATCCCAAACCCTTCACACCCCATTGTTATCGCTTTAGCCAAATTGCTCTGGCCCATGTACTGAGATGCTTCTCTTTGCCAAGCTGACTTGGTTTAATAGTAAATTCTAAGTTTTTTCTCTAAAAGTACTTGATAAGAAACACTGAAAAAAAAAGGAGCAGGAACAGCTATAGTTCTTTCAGTTACGGTTAGTCCCACAAAGAGAAGAGTTAAAACAAAAATTAGGAACCAGTGGCTGAATATAAACTCGACTTCCTGAGAAGATACAGTAAGTCACCTGGAATGTATTCAATACTGAAGAATATTAACATTGTCCAAAATAATGAATGCAGCCACTAGGGAGGACTCATTTAGAGTTTGCAATTTAGGTCCTGAAAATTCTGCCTCATTATGCATTATGCAATATTACGCAAACTTTGGCAATATATGTGTTTATAATATGATTAGTTCTCCCCCCCCTCCCCGCCCTGATACACACCTGCTCATCTCTGTGAATGTCCTCATGCAACTCGCTGATGGGAGATCAGGAAGTGGCTTCCTGCACCTGTAAGTATCTTTGCTACTACTAAACCAACATCTGACTCCTAAGAAATCCTTGGTTCTGCAGAAACAGACATGCTGACATCAAAGAAGAAATGATTCCCAATTTACAACTACTACAAGGGAACACTGACCCAATCTTTTGTCTTAAATTGGAGGCTCTGGCGTTGTTTTCTGTAACATGACATATATTTCCCAGTTAGAAAAGGGAGGCATTGCATAGGATGATTTTGAGATCATAAGACCTAATTCTGTCACTTGTTAGGAAGGCTTGCCTTCCTAAGGCAAATTCTTTCCCCCAAAATGAAGAAATCAAGTGGATTAGCTAGAGTGGTCTTTGCTGAATGTAATTGTTAATATCTGAGTTATTTTCCTTGAAAAAATTATGTTTCCTCTGTGTTCTACCTTCTTTGAGAGAGTCTGGTTTGTAAGCAAATTATTTTCTACATTTGTTTTCCTTTCTGTTTTTTCAAGTAAACATTTTTATGAGCCATAAATCATGAGGAATCAGAAAACAAAGAAAGGTATTTGACTTTATCTCATGTGGTATTGTCACCAAAGTGTTTGTGTGTGCCATGAGCACAACTTTCATCTTTTCCTCCCCATGGACAGTTTTTGCTGACTCCTGTGAACAAGTTGACCCTAGAGAAAGCTTCTTATCAGGTAAAATAAGAGGAAGAAGGAGCAGTTCCTACCATGGCAAACACTTCTCACCCCGACCCCCAGGGATAGGCATAAGCTGTTCTAGCACATGATTCTGATTTTATCTCTATTTGGAATTGAGCAATATAACTTGGCTGTTAAAATACACAATATTTCAAGGCTATTTCTAAACAATGTCCAGGCAGAGAAGCCCTAAGGATCTCTGTATCAGGAGCCATCGCAAGCTAAACAACATTCTCTTGACAAATGTGCTATAGTGAATACCTGTCATGGGTCTTCCACAATTGTAGGCAGAAAGCATAGAGTAGACTGGCTTGGGTCCAGGGAAGAAGAGCTGGTAACTTGGGCATTTCTAATATGACTGAAATTTAATCAATTCCATGATAGAACAAAGGTCAGCTTCCATGAACTAGTCCCTTCTCTGAGGTTCTCACTGTATGTTAAAAACAGTGCAATCCCATCTGGTTTCTTCTTTTTCTTAATTCACAGAATGTCAGTACTGGGGCTCAGAGTTCCAGCTACCTACTCTGGATTTTGAAGATGTTTTAAAAGATGATGAGCATGCATACAGGTGGCTCTCCAGGCTCAAGAAAGTCGGCATAGTGCGACTCACGGGAGCATCTGAAAAACGAGGAGAAGTTTTAAAACTTGGGAAAAGGATTGGTTTCCTTTATCTCACATTTTATGGGTGAGTCACCAAATAATTGGTATTCTGCCATTATATATAGGATTTGATATACTTTCCAGACAGGGGACTCTTTTGATTAATGATATAGAAATTTCCACAATGTCTTGACAGGAAGTCAGATGAGAATCTAAAAGTGGGATTTCTCTGAGAATGACTGGAATGAGGTCAGTTGCCAAAGACAGGATAGTTAAAGGTCGAGGATTAATTTGCTAGGGCCGCACAACAGAATACCATAGACTGGGTGGCTTAAACAACAAAAGTTTATTTCCTCACAGTTCTGAAGGCCAGAAGTCCAAGATCAGGGTGCTGGCAGGTTTGGTTCTTGGTGAGCGTTCTCTTCCTGACTTGCAGTTGGTCACTTTCTCACTGTACCTTCACATGACCTTTCCTCAGGGTACCTGCACTCCTGTTATCTCTTCCTCTTCTTATAAGGACACCAGTCCTATTGGATTAGGGCCCCATCCTTAAGATTTCATTTAATCGGGAATTCCCTGGCAGTCCAGTGGTTAGGACTCCATGCTCTCACTGGAGAGGGCCCAGGTTCAATCCCTGGTCAAAAAAAAAAAAAAAAAAAAAAAGATTTCATTTAACCCTAATCACCTCCTTAAAGGTCCTTTCTCCGAATGTAGTCACATTGAAGTTTAGTGTTTCATCGTATTAATTTGGGGAGGACACAATTCAGTCCATACCAAGTGGGATAGAAGACTGTTTCTCTAAGCCTTTTAAAAAATATTCAGCTTTACAAATGTGAACGTTTATTAAAGTTTTACCTCCCAAGAGTTGGCACAAAATTAGGTTGGGCCCTGGGGAAATGAAACCAGCCACCAGATGTTTTAAATAAAGCTAATATGCAGAAAATTAAGTCTACACACTTTAGCAAGTAACAGGAAATACAATTGATTTTAACTTTGGAACAAGAGCCTGTTTGCATAAGAATTGCCTGGGAGGTAACATTAATTATGGATAAGAAAACACTAGCAACAGGAAACACTACCTGGAAGTGGGGGTACGACTGTATTTCTAATCTTTAGGGTGAGCCTGTCATTTGCGATGGAGACACTTATTCTTGGGCTCAGAGTAGAGGGCACTAAAAAGTGAAAAGGACCTGCAAAATGCAAAGTTTGCAAACTGGTAGCACATGGGCAGTATTCAGATGTGTTTTGTTTGGCTCACATGATGTTGAAAAAAAATGGAATCAACATTTAAAAACTGGGAGCTTTTACATTAAATATGGAGTTGACTTTTCTTGAAAAATCAAACGTAGCAAAAACTGAGCTTAAACCCCTGCTTGCCAGCAACCTGCTGGATGTAAGAAAAGGCTGAGACCTGAAGAGAGCATATTCTCACTCTCCAATTTCACGAATTCTGCCCCCAACTCCCACCTCAGACCTGCAAGAGCCCTGCTAACCTTTGACTTTGCCCTTAGGTTTGCTAATCTAGAGCAAGACCTCGTCTGTAGGTAAACAGAAGGTCAAAAATATTCAGTCACTTGCCTCCAATGATTTGAGCATGTTTATTCATGGTAGAAGACTCTATCATGTTTAGGCTTGGATGACCCAGTCCCCACCCCCATCCCAAGAACAAACTTTTACCATTAGCGAGTTTGTGTCATACAACATTTTTATCTCCCCTACATCTGTAAGAATTTAAGCTGCCTTAACAGATTACAGCAGCAACAGCAGACAAAGGAAAGAGGAAGAGTCTTGAAATTATTAAGAGCCCCAACTGTATTATTTTCTCTCTATTTATTTTTCACAACATTCTGGAATAGATATTATCCCTGAGTTCACTAATGAGGAAGCTGAAGCCCAGAGAATTAAAGTATAAACCCAAGTTTCCACAGATAGTAAACAAGGAACCAGAGTTGGAATCTGTGTCTGCCCCATCCCTGGGCTTTCTAAACTACCTCACTATCAATCATAGTATGAAGGAAAAACATGGAAAAGATGCTTTAGGGTGCTGGAGGTAAACAGAACACTTCAAATATCTTCTAAGTTCTTTTACTTCATTTTTATTTGCTGACAACAGACTTTTTGCACTGATGCCAACACATTTCACAGTTTTATTACAGTGGCCAAATTTGGGGCTCTTTGTTATGGTTCCCTAACTTCCACCCCCATCCATCACATTAAGGGTCAGATTCTTAGTCCTGATTTATGACTTGTGTTTTATTTTGTTTTGTTGTTACAAATCCTAAAAAAGGCTTAATAATTTGGCCACTGATCTAATATTGTGAAATTTATTGGAATGAATACTAAAGGTTTGTTGTCAAAAAAAATCAGACTTCCTACTACTCTTCCATTCCCTTTGTCCAAGATCTTTGCATCTGACCACATAGTTTACCTACACAATTTCACCTTCAGCAGTTGATCACATTTCTTCCCTAAATCTCTCAAACTATACCACACTCCAGAAAATGCCTTTTTTTCCACCTTACTGCTTCTTCCACCAATGATTGCCAAGATCTCTTTTTTTAATTTTTAATTTTTTTTTGGTAATTTCTAATTCCCTACCTCAAGAACTTAACGATGAGAATGGTTTTGTTGTTGTTGTTGTTGTTGTAACTTTGATTTTGTTTGTTTGCTTACTTGTTGGGGGGGTTTTATCAACAGAATGAGAAAAGTGAATATTTTCCCCGAAGTTACTTGCCTTTTCTATACTGTTGTTAGGGTAACATGAGATTTAAAAAAAGGGAGATATTTAAGACAATGTTTCTCAACCTAGGCTGCACAGTGGAATAACCAATTTAAAAAATACTGACATCTGGGTCCCATCTCCAGAAATATTTTTTTAACAGGCCTTGGATTTGGCCTGGGTATCAGGAATTTTAGAAACACTTCAGGAGATACTCATTTGCAGCAAAGGTCATAAGCCTCTGGTTGAGAGGAAGGGTAGTTCAAGAGAAGGCAGGTCACAGGTGGTATGGAGCTTGGTTTCTTTACATCCTCTGAACTCTCACAATTATGTAGACTAAATGGCACTTGTCATGTTCTTCTTTGTACTGTGGTAATGCCTGGACATGACTTTAGAACAGAATCAGTAGCTGCCTTAGACAGGGTCTCTCCCTTTTATATCTTTGTTTCTCCACTGGCCTTACTCTTATTTATTTATTTATTTATTTTTGCTGTGTTGGGTCTTCGTTTCTGTGCGAGGGCTTTCTCTAGTTATGGCAAGTGGGGGCCACTCTTCATCGTGGTGCACGGGCCTGTCACTGTCGCAGCCTCTCTTGTTGCGGAGCACAGGCTCCAGATGCGCAGGCTCAGTAGTTGTGGCTCACGGGCTTAGTTGCTCCGCGGCATGTGGGATCTTCCCAGACCAGGGCTCGAACCCGTGTCCCCTCCATTGGCAGGTAGATTCTCAACCACTACGCCACCAGGGAAGCCCTGGCCTTACTCTTGTTTGAAAAATAACTAGTTGGTGAGTGAGTGAACGGAAAGAATAAATGAAGGCAATAAATAATGAAGGCAATAATAATAATGCCAGGAATAGGAGAGGGACAGAGAAAGGAAAGTGGGGAATGTTAAAGGTAAACTTTGTTTTCCGGATAGATTTTTCAAGGAGCCTGGTTTCCGCTCTTGCTTAGATGCCAAAAACAATAATAGCTTGGTGCTACTTCACACACGCTTGCCTTGGGAAACTAACCTAGTACTTTTCCATTCGAATAGGGTTATTAGTTTAGAGAATTTAAACGGCGTGGGTCTAAAGTGAGAATTATAATGACTATTTTGGGGTTTTGGCTGCCATCTGCATTGTTAGATTGTTGGTTGGATAAACAAAAACAGTAGATTCCAGAACTTTCTGTAGTTTTAGCATATGGTAGGCAAGGAATAAATGTATAATGAATAAATTCACACCTAGTTTTTAAAAGACTATAAAGCAGCTGACAAATGCAATAATTATTAGAGCATTTCATATTATAAAATTATGTTCACCTACTAAATCAAAATGGCAATAGCTTTGAGGATAAATGTTTACATCATTTTCCACAGCTGTATTTTCTCAGATACTTGTCATTTTTTGACAGTGCATCATCTAGGCAATATTTTTTCATGTAGCCATATGAAATGCTCAGTAACCTTACTGCCTTAATGATGAAATATTTCCTGGGAGAAAAGAATAAGAGTTGGTAAAGAAACCTCCATTGTCAATTTTGTCAAATACATATACATGTGGAGCAGTATGTAAAAAGATGACCTTTTCAGGAGGATTTAAACCTTTGACTTGGAACAATGTAGTTTTTACAGAATGAGGCCAAAAGCCTCATCCCATATCCCTGACCACACCCTGCCCCCACAAAAGTAATAAAAATAGCTTTCTGGATCATTTCTTTATTGAACAAAATATCTGAATTTTATGACATAATTTAACCCAATGGGAAATAGTCATTGTTAACTACACTCCACTGCCATCTTCAATGACTGAATGCAAGTTAGAATAATGCATTCGACAATTCATCCTACAGAGTAAACCTTATAGAAAGTACAATCACTGTCAATAAAAGAGAATGTCCTGGTCGGTGGTATTGTCATCTTACTCATCCATACAACAACCATTCCTTGAATACTTTACCACATGCAAGGCACCATGCCAGGCATTTTGTTCTGAACTAGATCTGGGTTTCTACTTTATGGAAAACTATCTTTGGTGATTGCTGTATATGAGTGAATATAAAGAGTTGAGTTGACTTCATCTAGATCATCTGGAACAATAAATATTCCATAAAACCAAGGAACAAACTGTATAGTACCCCTGGACTTTTGGCATTACAAATGAGGGAACAAGATAGTCAATACATGCCAACAGTAAATAAAAGATAGCACATAGCTGAAGGGTGATACTCTCCCAGCCTGGTGAAAGCATGGTGAAGATGGGGTGATATTCAGCTATCAATATGGCAAATAGAGAGAATGAAACCAGACTCCTTAAACTTACACAGGCTACCACTGTATAAATAGGTGTGACATTACTACATACATATTTAATTATGACTATATAATTCCATACAGCTCCTCCTCCCCATCTCAAGCTAGCCCAACTTAGATGCAAACCATTTTATCCACCAAAGAGAGTTGATGGGGAACAACTACAGCCATAGTTCCTTTCTCACGTTGCTCAGATTGCTTTCCTCCCTTCCAACTTAACACCTTCTTTCTTGCATGCATCTCCCTCACTTTTCCATCTCCTTTATCCTGTCTACAAACAACCTGTTCCAAGTCCTCCTCTGATTTTGACTGCTTTTTGGCCTTTCGTGCCCTAGTTGCTTGACCTATTAATCTTCCCCCTCCTGTGTTCCAACCACCATCCCTGCTACATCCTCCCTTGATCTGGTAGCCTCTGCAGTTTTAAGGGAGAGAACCCCTCTCCCAACCTCAGCTCTCTGAGATCACTCCCAGCGCCACATCCCCATGCCCAGGCATTACAAGAAAACAAAATAAGTACTTTACTACTCATCCTAGGAGCCAGTTTTGCATTCTGAACCGCCCATCCAGAAAGAGAGGTGGAAATTCCCTTCTCTCCCATATATTCCTAATATCTAGTTAGGCAATTTCTGTTTCCTGTGGAAGTTTCCACTTTTAGGGATAATGCATGCAGTGTGAAAGAAAATAAACTACTGTGTTGTAAAATATCACTACTGTTAGTTTGCTGGGTTGTAGTAATATTTGTTAGTTATCATATTTTGAGACTGTAATTAAGACAACAATGAGAAGTTCACGTGCTCTTCCCTAAAAAGGCAAAAGCATAACCTGAGAATTTCTTCTCTTATTAGTTGGACAACTAAATTAACTGGTGAGGTCAGGGTATTACTATTTATATATGTGTGTGTGTGTGTGTGTGTGTGTGTGTGTGTGTGTGTGTGTGTGTGACACAGAGATGGGGTGGGAGAGGAGGGTTCAACATCATATTTTTTAGTGTTTGCCATTAATATTGTGTATTAACTAGTTACCTTGCTTGTGACTACTAGCCAGGATAACCTTTGAAAATAAGGCATGTGTATCTCATTGCCATTGCCACCGTCATATTGAGCTCTTTTCAGGCAGAAACGGTGGCCTGCTCAGTACTAGCTTGGTGTCTCACACACACTTATCTCTCAGGAAACGTTAATGAAAGGGAATGTATGCTGTGATATTGAGAAATTCCATTTGATCAAGACATCAAAAATTCTTTCTTAGCATTGTTAACATTTATCAGTCTTTAGAAAATTTACCTCATGAACAACTCATCAGAAAGTCAAGAGGAAGAAAAATACAAATTTCAACCTTAGCTAGCAAAACTCCTCTTTTCCAGATCAAAGCCCAGAAGTTCAGTTCTTTCTTCCTCTTTCTTCTTTCTAAGAATATTTTATTTTCTAGCACAAGCAAGATGCAGTAACACATGTAACAAGGATTAGACTAAGAAGAATAATCAGGTGAAAATTAAAAAATATATTTTTCTGAAACACTAATATCAGGAATAAAATAAAGATGATGAGAGACAATGAGGAATAGGGGTAAAAGCAAAGAAATGTATGAATCTTGGTGGTGGTCAAATTTTATCTTGTGGAGACAGCATGAAAGATACGTAAATGCTGAATAAAACTTATAAGGCCACAAATTGTAGTGGAAAATAAATAAACACTTTGAAACACTTCCTTCCAAAAAGTTTAGGAAAGAATTGAGGACCCAATGCCCCAGAGCATCTGTATTGCCTTACTGCCCAGAGAGCTGCCCATGGGACCAATAGGGAAGCAGAGCTTAATCATGGCTTCACCACCAGCTATTTGTAGGTGAGAAGTTGGTGTAAACTTTTCTTTTAGTTTCCCAGAGTTCTATGATTCCCCTCTACTGAGGCCTTGTTTCTCTTTCTAAAGGAGTGTTTTAATACCTATCATGCCCTTTGAGGCCTTTGGATGAAAATTTGCTGGAAAAAATCAAAAAATGCTACTATTACTGCTGAGTTTTGCATCTGCATGAGTACCTTGCATGCAGGCTTCATGAGATGAATAAAATAATGTCAAACAGCAAATGTTTCTATTGGGCTGTTTGTCAAATGCACCAGCCAAGCCAGTTAAGAATTAACATTATTGAAATAGCCTCTGGGGAGGACAAACATATCTCCTTTCCAGCATTCACTGGATTTCTGCTAGCATTTCTGTAAACCAGCCCAGCAGCACTTCACACATTAGCTTGTATTAGAGATTGAGGATGTATGAGTGAAAAATATGATTATTCTTTGGCATCTGGCCCCTTAGAAATTGCTCCTATCATTACTACTTCCTCCAGATCTGACTTTGAAACAGCTACTTGCTTGATATACATGTTACTAGAAAACATTTGTGAAGTGTGGGGACTGAAGAGGGAAAGAAAAAACAAGTTTACCCATTTTGCTGAAGTTTCTAGCCAAGCAATTGCTAGAGAAAACCACACAGCCCTTCTTGAATAAAAATGGCTATAAAATAAAAACTAACCTAGAAGCAATTCAGACTTGGGAAGAAAACAAAGAAAACTTGTCTGAGTTCTGAATTGAGTTGTAATTTCATCCTACTTTGTGAAAAATCTGCACTGAGATTTCTTAATGAGTTGTTTTAGATTTAGTACTGATCACAGTATTTGAGGATTGGGTTGGGGGAAGCTTTAAAATGTGTATTCCTCTGAGTATTAGGGTTTCCCAAGCAGAGTAACAAGCTGTGTTCTTTCGGCCATTGTGAGTCCCAGTTTATGTTATCAGCCAAGAGCCAGTCTCTGGAGTTCCCTTTGTTATCTTAGGTTTCACGGTAAAGTAGCTGCCAAAAAAACCACTTGAGTATGAGGTCATCTCATGAATGAAAGGAAAAATAATTTCTGTATCTGATGCTCCTCTAGAAATCACTTGAGGAAATTTATAGGCTACCCTACTAAGGCAGTTGCTTTTACACAAGCCCTCTGATCCCCATTACCTCCTTGGTTATACTCTGCACAGCCAAGACAGGCAGCTGCTGTTATTGGGATGGGAGAAAATAATTTTCTATTAAGCACTTTTTATGTGCTAAGTATTGAGCTCTATGCTTTACCATCATGATCTTGAATCTTGACAATTCTGATAAGAATCATTATCCCCATCTTAAAAGTAAAGAAACTGAGGCAGAAGAATCAGCTGCAAACTCAGGTTTACTTGACTCAGCAGTCTGTAATCTTTCCTTTACAACACGCCACTATGGTGGTTTGTTGATATTAACATTTTCCCATAATCCCTAATGCCATAATAATTGTTGACTAACAAATATGTCTTCGACTCATACTGCTAGCCCAGATGCAAGGGAATAATTTGACAGGATTATGTGGAAAGTTCTCAAACTAAACCATAATGACAGTACCAGACTATTCATTCCCTTCCCCTCTTTTAAATTCAAATTATAGCCAACTGTTTATGCAAAGGGAAAATGACAGTTGACAAACAGATAACTTGTCACAAGAGAAGATAAAGTTTTTTTTTTCTTTTTTTAAAAAAATTTTAATTTTATTTTATTTATTTTTTTATAGAGCAGGTTCTTATTAGTCATCAATTTTATACACATCAGTGTATACATGTCAATCCCAATCGTCCAATATGTCACACCACCACCACCACCACCCCGCCACTTCCCCCCCCCCCGGTGTCCATACGTTTGTTCTCTACATCTGTGTCTCAGTTTCTGCCCTGCAAACCGGTTCATCTGTACCATTTTTCTAGGTTCCACATATAGGCGTTAATATACGATATTTGTTTTTCTATTTCTGCCTTGCTTCACTCTGTACGACAATCTCTAGATCCATACACGTCTCAACAAATGACCCAATTTCGTTCCTTCTTATGGCTGACTAATATTCCATTGTATATATGTACCACATCTTCTTTATCCATTTGTCTGTCGATGGGCATTTAGGTTGCTTCCATGACCTGGCTATTGTAAATAGTGCTACAGTGAACATTGGGGTGCATGTGTCTTTTTGAATTATGGTTTTCTCTGGGTATATTCCCAGTAGTGGGATTGCTGGATCATATAGTAATTCTATTTGTAGTTTTTAAAGGAACCTCCATACCGTTCTCCATAGTGGCTGTATCAATTTACATTCCCACCAACAGTGCAAGAGGGTTCCCTCTTCTCCACACCCTCTCCAGCATTTGTTGTTTGTAGATTTTCTGATGATGCCCATTCTAACTGGTGTGAGGTGATAACTCATTGTAGTTTTGATTCCACAGGCTGCAGGATTGTAGTTTTTCTTGCTTCTAAAGTTTATATTTTAATGTTTCACATTAATAATCTAAACTAGCATCCAATTCTTGTTCTGATTAAATAAATTAAGCACAGTTTTCCTTTCACCCCCCATAAAACTATTAAATATGCTTAATGTGGAAATCTTATAGTTTTTTTTTTTTTTTTGCAATGTACTACATTCTAAGTTTTTCCTAATGAAGGCCTTTGGAACTTTGGAGCAAATTGCTGTAACGTTTTTCTTTATGTTTTTAGAGGCCGCTGCCATCTTTCTATCATTACCTGTCTTCACTTTTATTGTTGGGAGTATTATTAACCTTTAAAAATAAATTTTCAAAAAATACTTCTCATGGTAGAATATAGATACAGAAAAATCACATAAAACAAATGTATAGCTTAATGAATTACTAAGGTAAACACCCTTAAACACCATCCAGGTCAAGAAATGGAACATTGCCAGCCACTCTACAGCCCATCCACAAGTCCTAACCAATCACAAACCTCTCTTTTCTCCCCACATGTAATAGTGCCCCTGAATTTTAAGGTATTCACTATCATATTCACTTACATGGTTTTCTACTTTAAAGTATTAGCACCCAAGTGTGACTTCCTTAGCACTACAGTTTGGTTTCCCAACTTTTTAGTTTTCTGATATCTTTTTTCCTTACCTACAATCAGTTCTATTTGTAAACATAAATTTATTAATCAGAACCAGTGCTATGTCAATGTATTTCTATTCACTTTGGTTGCCTGAAGCCCATTCTCTTGTAAATTCCTCAGGAAGAACTCATGGGAACAATAGTCTCTGAATTCTTGCATATTGAAAGCAACTTAAGACCTTTATACTTGAAAATCAGCTTGGCTAAATATCAAATTCTTGGCTCACAGCATCTCTAAGATGTCAGTATGGTTTTATTGGTAATCTAATTTTCTTTTCCTTATAAATAATTTGATATTTTTACCAAGATTCTCAAAAGATTTTATTTTCTTTAAAGACCAGTAATTTTATAGACGAATTCTTCATGTTGGTTGCCCTGGAGTAAATTTTTCAGGGAGTATATGGGTTGATCTTTCAGTGTGCAGTTTCGAATCTCATTTTTTTAATTTCAAGAATTTTTTTGAGTTGTAGATTTTAGTATTTGTTCTGTTCTTTACTTTGAGTTTCTTCTCTTGATGACACCTATTATGTATATATTAAATCATCTTTGCCTATCCTCTTAATTTGTTACTTTCTCTCAAATGTTCTTACCTTATTTTTAAAATTTTTTAATTGAAGTATAGTTGATTTAGAATGTGGTAATTTCTGCTATACAGCAAAGTGACTCAATAATACACATATATACTTTTTAATATTCTTTTCCATTATGGTTTATCCCAGGATATTGAATATAGTTCCCTGTCCTATACAGTAGGACCTCATTGTTAATCCATTCTATATGTAATAGTTTGCATCTCCTTACCCCAAACTTCCAATCCATCCTTTCTCCAACCCCCTCCCCCTTGGCAGCCACAAGTCTGTTCTCGTGATCATGGTATCTTCCCTGCCAGGTAAGTATACAAGTTTGTTCTCTGTGTCTGTGACTCTGTTTCTGTTTCATATATAAGTTCATTTCTGCCATATCTCAGAATCCACATATAAGTGATATCATACAGTATTTGTCTTTCTCTTTTTGACTTACTTCACTTAGTATGATAATCTCTAGTTGCATCCATGTTGCTGCAAATGGCATTATTTTGTTCTTTTTTATGGCTGAGTAGTATTCCATTGTATATATGTACCACATCTTCTTTATCCATTCATCTGTCAGTGGACATTAAGGTTGTTTCCATGTCTTGGCTATTGTGAACAGTGCCAACATGAACATAGGGGGACATGTATCTTTTTGAATTATACTTTGGTCCGGATATATGCCCAGGAGTGGGATTGCTGGATCATATGGTAATTCTACTTTTAGTTTTCTAAGAAACTTCCATACTGTTTTCCATAGTGGCTGCACCAGTGTACATTCCCACCAACAGTGTAGGAGGGTTCCCTTTTCTCCATACCCTCTCCAGCGTTTGTTGTTTGTAGATTTTCTGATGATGCCCATTCTGACTAGCGTGAGGTGATATCTCATGCCTCCCATTCCGTAGGTTGTCTTTTTGTTTCGTTTATGGTTTCCTTTGCTGTGCAAAAGCTTGTAAGTTTGATTAGGTCCCATTTGTTTATTTTTGTTTTTATTTCTATTGCCTTGGAAGACTGACCTAAGAAAACATTGATATGATTTATGTCAGAGAATGTTTTACCTATGATCTCTTCTAGGAGTTTTATGGTATCATATCTTATGCCATTTTGAGTTTATTTTTGTGTATGGTGTTAGGGTGTATTGTAACTTCATTGATTTACATGCTCCTGTCCAACTTTCCCAGCACCACTTGCCGAAGAGACTGTCTTTCTCCCATTTTATATTCTTCCCTCCTTTGTTGAAGATTAATTTACCGTAGGAGTGTGGGCTTATTTCAGGGCTCTCTGTTCTGTAAAATTGATCCATATGTATGTTTCTGTGACAATATCACATTGTTTTGATCACTGTAACTTTGTAGTATTGTCTGAGTGTAGGAGGGTTTTGCCTCCTGCTTTGTTATTTTTCCTTAGGATTGCTTTGGCAATTCTGGGTCTTTTATAGTTTCATATAAATTTTAGGATAATTTATTCTAGTTTTGTGAAAAATATCATGGGTAATTTGATACCTCTTTTTTTAACATCTTTATTGGAGTATACTTACTTTAAAATGGTGTGTTAGTTTCTGCTGTATAACAAAGTGAGTCAGCTATACGTATACATATACCCCCATATCTCCTCCCTTTTGCATCTCCATCCCACCCTCCCTATCCCACCTCTCTAGGTGGTCACAAAGCACCAAGCTAATCTCCCGCTGCTATGCTGCTGCTCCCCACTATCTATTTTACATTTGCTAGTGTTTATATGTCCATGTCACCCTCACTTCATCCTAGCTTACCCTTCCCACTCCCCGTGTCCCCAAGGCCATTCTCTACATCTGCGTCTTTATTCGTGTCCTGCCTCTAGGTTCTTCAGAACCATTTTTTTTTATATTCCATATATATGTGTTAGCATACAGTATTTATTTTTCTCTTTCTGACTTATTTCACTCTGTATGACAGACTCTAGGTCCATCCACCTCACTACAAATAACTCAGCTTTGTTTCTATTTATGGCTGAGTAATATTCCATTGTGCATATGTGCCACATCTTCTTTATCCATTCATTTGTCGATGGACACGAAGGTTGTTTCCATGTCCTGGCTACTGTAAATAGTGCTGCAATGAACATTGCAATACATGACTCTTTTTGAATTATCAGTTTACATTCCCACCAACAGTGCAGCAGGGTTCCCTTTTCTCCACACCCTCTCCAGCATTTATTGTTTGTAGACATTTTGAGGATGGCAATCCTGACTGGTGTGAGGCGATACCTCATTGTAGTTTTAATTTGCATTTCTCTAACGATTAGTGGTGTTGAGCATCTTTTAATGTGTTTGTTGGCCATCTGTATATCTTCTTGACAGAAATGTTTATTTGGGTCTTCTGCCCATTTTAGGATTGGGTTGTTGGTTTGTTTGATATTGAACTGCATGAGCTGCTTGTATATTTTGGAGACTAATCCTTTGTCAGTTCCTTCATTTGCAAATATTTTCTCCCATTCGGAGGGTTGTCTTTTCATCCTGTTTATGGTTTCCTTTGCTGTGCAAAAGCTTTTACATTTCATTAGGTCCCATTTCTTTATTTTTGCTTTTATTTCCATTACTCTAGGAGGTGGATCAAAAAGGATCTTGTTGTGATTTATGTCATAGAGTGTTCTGCCTATGTTTTCCTCTAAGAGTTTGATAGTGTCTGGCTTTATATTTAGGTCTTTAAGAAATTTTGAGTTTATTTTTGAGTATGGTGTTAAAGAGTGTTCTAATTTCATTCTTTTATATGTAGCTGTCCAATTTTCCCAGCACCACTTATTGAAGAGGCTGTCTTTTCTCCATTGTATACTCTTGCCTCTCTTATCTAAGATAAAGTGACCATATGTGTGTGGGTTTATCTCTGGGCTTTCTATCCTGTTCCATTGATCTATACTTCTGTTTTTGTGCCAGTACCAGACTGTCTTGATAACTGTAGCTTTGTAGTATAGTCTAAAGTCTGGGAGCCTGATTCCTCCAGCTCCATTTTTCTTTCTCAAAGTTGCTTTGGCTATTCAGGGTCTTTTGTGTTTCCATACAAACTGTAAAATTTTTTGTTCTAGCTCTGTGGAAAATGCCATTGGTAGTTTGATAGGTATTGCATTGACTCTGTAGATTGCTTTAAGTAGTATAGTCATTTTCACTTTGTTGATTCTTCTAATCCAAGAAGATGGTATATCTCTGCATCTGTTTGTATTATCTTTGATTTCTTTCATCAGTGTCTTATAGTTTTCAAAATACAGGTCTTTTACCTCCTTAGGTAGGTTTATTCCTAGGTATTTTGTTCTTTTTGTTGCAATGGTAAATGGTAGTGCTTCCTTAATTTCTCTTTCAGATTTTTCATCATTAGTGTATAGGAAGGCAAGAGATTTGTGTGCATTAATTTTGTATCCTGCTACTTTACCAAATACATTGATTAGCTATAGTAGTTTTCTGATAGCATCTTTAGGATTCTCTATGTACAGTATTATGCCATCTGCAAACAGTAACAGTTTTACTTCTTCTTTTCCAACTTGGATTCCTTTTATTTCTTTTTCTTCTCTGATTGCTGTTGCTAAAACTTCCAAACCTATGTTGAATAATAATGGTGAGAGTGAGCAACCTTGTCTTGTTCCTGGTCTTAGTGGAAATGTTTTCAGTTTTTCACCATTAAGAATGATGTTGCCCTTCTCTCCATTGTGAGCAGACACAGCAAGAGGCAGTCTACAAACCAGGGAAAGGGCTCTCCTCAGAACCCAACCATGCTGGTTCCTTGATCTCAGGTTTCCAGCCTCCAGAGCTGTGAGAAGATAAATTTCCATTTTTGAAGCCACCAGTCTATGATAATTTGTTATGTCATCCCAAGCTGACTAAAACGAGGCTCACTTAGAAAATTGCTCTTATAGATGATCAAGTGCAAATCTTAATTGCAATGACATTTAAAGAATAGATTTATACACTTCCGGGTAAGATGGCGGAAGAGTAAGACGCGGAGATCACCTTCCTCCTCACGGATACACCAGAAATACAGCTACACGTGGAACAACTCCTACAGAACACCTACTGAACGCTGGCAGAAGACCCCAGACCTCCCAAAAGGCAAGAAACTCCCCACATACCTGGGTAGGGCAAAGCGGAGAGATTCCCGCACAGAGGATCGGTGCCGAGCGGCACTCACCAGCCCTAGAGGCTTGTCTGCTCGCCCGCCGGGGCGGGCGGCGCTGGAAGCTGAGGCTCGGGCTTCGGTCAGAGCGCAGGGAGAGGACTGGGGCTGGCGGCGAGAACTCAGCCTGAAGGGGGCTAATGTGCCACAGCTAGCCGGGAGGGAGTCCGGGAAAACTCTGGAGCTGCCGAAGAGGCAAGAGACTTGTTCTTCCCTCTTGGTTTCCTGCTGCGCGAGGAGAGGGGATTAAGAGCGCTGCTTAAAGGGGCTCCACAGACGGGCGCGAGTCGCGACTGAAAGCGCGGAGCCCAGTGACGGGCGTGGGACGCTGGGGCTGCTGCTGCCGCCGCCAAGAAGCCCGTGTGCGAGCGCAGGTCACTGTCCACACCGCCCTTCCGGGAGCCTGAGCAGCCCGCCACTGCCGGGGTCCCGGGATCCAGGGGCGGCTTCCCTGGGAGAACGCACGGCGCGCCTCGGGCTGGTGCAACGTCACGCCGACCTCTGCCGCTGCAGGCTCGCCCCGCACTCCGTGCCCCTCCCTCCCGCCCGGCCTGAGTGAGCCAGAGTTCCCGAAGAGGCTGCTCCTTTAACCCTTTCCTGTCTGAGCGAAGAACAGACGCCCTCCGGCGACCTACACGCAGAGGCGGGGCCAAATCCAAAGCTGAGACCCGGGAGCTGTGAGAACAAAGAAGAGAAAGGGAAACCTCTCCCAGCAGCCTCAGAAGCAGCGGATTAAAGCTCCACAATCAACTTGATGTACCCTGCATCTGTGGAATACATGAATAGACAACAAATCATCCCAAATTGAGGAGCCAGGAGTCAGTACTGTGCCTCTGAGGTGGGAGAGCCAACTTCAGGACACTGGTCCACAAGAGACCTCCCAGCTCCACATAATATCAAACGGCGAAAATCTTCCAGAGATCTCCATCTCAACACCAGCACCCAGCTTCACTCAACGACCAGCAAGCTACAGTGCTGGACACCCTATGCCAAACAACTAGCAAGACAGGAACACAACGCCACCCATTAGCAGAGAGGTGGCCTAAAATCATAAAAAGTCTGCAGACACCCCAAAACACACCACCAGACGTGGACCTGCCCACCAGAAAGACAAGATCCAGCCTCATCCACCAGAACACAGGCACTAGTCCCCTCGACCAGGAAACCTACACAACCCACTAAACCAACCTTAGCCACTGGGGACAGACACCAAAAACAACAGGAACTACGAACCTGCAGCCAGCAAAAAGGAGACCCCAAACACAGTAACATAAGCAAAATGAGAAGACAGAAAAACACACAGCAGGAGAAGGAGCAAGATAAAAACCCACCAGACCTAACAAATGAAGAGGTAATAGGCAGTCTATCTGAAAAAGAATTCAGAATAATGATAGTAAAGATGATCCAAAATCTTGGAAATAGAATAGACAAAATGCAAGAAACAGTTAACAAGGACCTAGTAGAACTAAAGATGAATCAAGCATCGATTAAAAACACAATAAATGAAATGAAAAATACTCTAGATGGGATCAATAGCAGAATAACTGAGGCAGAAGAACGGATAAGTGAGGTGGAAGATAAAATAGTGGAAATAACTAATGCAGAGCAAAATAAAGAGAAAAGAATGAAAAGAACAGAGGACAGTCTCAGAGACCTCTGGGACAACATTAAACGCACCAACATTCGAATTATAGGGGTTCCAGAAGAAGAAGAGAAAAAGAAAGGGACTGAGAAAATATTTGAAGAGATTATAGTTGAAAACTTCCCTAATATGGGAAAGGAAATAGTTAATCAAGTCCAAGAAGCACAGAGAGTCCCATACAGAATAAATCCAAGGAGAAATACGCCAAGACACATATTAATCAAACTGTCAAAAATTAAACACAAAGAAATCATATTAAAAGCAGCAAGGCAAAAACAACAAATAACACACAAGGGAATCCCCATCAGGATAACAGCTGATCTCTCAGCAGAAACTCTACAAGCCAGAAGGGAGTGGCAGGACATAATTAAAGTGATGAAGGAGAGAAACCTGCAACCAAGATTACTCTACCCAGCAAGGATCTCATTCAGATTTGATGGAGAAATTAAAACGTTTACAGACAAGCAAAAGCTGAGACAGTTCAGCACCACCAAACCAGCTTTACAACAAATGCTAAAGGAACTTCTCTAGGCAAGAAACACAACAGAAGGAAAAGACCTACAATAACGAACCCAAAACAATTAAGAAAATGGGAATAGGAACATACATATCGATAATTACCTTAAATGTAAATGGACTAAATGCTCCCACCAAAAGACACAGATTGGCTGAATGGATACAAAAACAAGACCCATATATATGCTGTCTACAAGAGACCCACTTCAGACCTAGAGACACATACAGACTGAAAGTAAGGGGATGGAAAAAGATATTCCATGCAAATGGAAACCAAAAGAAAGCTGGAGTAGCAATTCTCATATCAGACAAAATAGACTTTAAAATAAAGACTACTAGAAGAGACAAAGAAGGACACTACATAATGATCAAGGGATCGATCCAAGAAGAAGATATAACAATTGTAAATATTTATGCACCCAACATAGGAGCACCTCAATACATAAGGCAAACACTAACAGCCATAAAAGGAGAAATCGACAGTAACACAATCATAGTAGGGGACTTTAACACCCCACTTTCACCAATGGACAGATCATCCAAAATGAAAATAAATAAGGAAACACAAGCTTTAAATGATACATTAAACAAGATGGACTTAATTGATATTTATAGGACATTCCATCCAAAAACAACAGAATACACATTTTTCTCAAGTGCTCATGGAACATTCTCCAGGATAGATCATATCTTGGGTCACAAATCAAGCCTTGGTAAATTTAAGAAAATTGAAATTGTATCAAGTATCTTTTCTGACCACAATGCTATGAGACTAGATATCAATTACAGGAAAAGAGCTATAAAAAATACAAACACATGGAGGCTAAACAATACATTACTTAATAACGAAGTGATCACTGAAGAAATCAAAGAGGAAATAAAAAAATACCTAGAAACAAATGACAATGGAGACACGACGACCCAAAACCTATGGGATGCAGCAAAAGCAGTTCTAAGAGGGAAGTTTATAGCAATACAATCCCACCTTAAGAAACAGGAAATATCTCGACTAAACAACCTAACCTTGCACCTAAAGCAATTAGAGAAAGAAGAACAAAAACATCCCAAAGTTAGCAGAAGGAAAGAAATCATAAAAATCAGATCAGAAATAAATGAAAAAGAAATGAAGGAAACAATAGCAAAGATCAATAAAACTAAAAGCTGGTTCTTTGAGAAGATAAACAAAATTGATAAACCATTAGCCAGACTCATCAAGAAAAAAAGGGAGAAGACTCAAATCAATAGAATTAGAAATGAAAAAGGAGAAGTAACAACTGACACTGCAGAAATACAAAAGATCGTGAGAGATTACTATAAGCAACTCTATGCCAATAAAATGGACAACCTGGAAGAAATGGACAAATTCTTAGAAATGCACAACCTGCCAAGACTGAATCAGGAAGAAATAGAACATATGAACAGACCAATCACAAGCACTGAAATTGAAACTGTGATAAAAAATCTTCCAACAAACAAAAGCCCAGGACCAGATGGCTTCACAGGCGCATTCTATCAAGCATTTAGAGAAGAGCTAACGCCTATCCTTCTCAAACTCTTCCAAAATATAGCAGAGGGAGGAACACTCCCAAACTCATTCTACGAGGCCACCATCACCTTGATACCAAAACCAGACAAGGATGTCACAAAGAAAGAAAACTACAGGCCAATATCACTGATGAACATAGATGCAAAAATCCTCAACAAAATACTAGCAAACAGAATCCAACAGCACATTAAAAGGATCATACACCATGATCAAGTGGGGTTTATCCCAGGAATGCAAGGATTCTTCAATATACGCAAATCAATCAACGTGATACACCATATTAACAAATTGAAGGAGAAAAACCATATGATCATCTCAATAGATGCAGAGAAAGCTTTCGACAAAATTCAACACCCATTCATGATAAAAACCCTGCAGAAAGTAGGCATAGAGGGAACTTTCCTCAACATAATAAAGGCCATATATGACAAACCCACAGCCAGCATCGTCCTCAATGGTGAAAAACTGAAACCATTTCCACTAAGATCAGGAACAAGACAAGGTTGCCCACTCTCACCACTCTTATTCAACATAGTTTTGGAAGTTTTAGCCACAGCAATCAGAGAAGAAAAGCAAATAAAAGGAATCCAAATTGGAAAAGAAGAAGTAAAGCTGTCACTGTTTGCAGATGACATGATACTATACATAGAGAATCCTAAAGATGCTACCAGAAAACTACTAGAGCTAATCAATGAATTTGGTAAAGTTGCAGGATACAAAATTAATGCACAGAAATCTCTGGCATTCCTATATACTAATGATGAAAAATCTGAAAGTGAAATCAAGGAAACACTCCCATTTACCATTGCAACAAAAAGAATAAAATATCTAGGAATAAACCTACCTAAGGAGACAAAAGACCTGTATGCAGAAAATTATAAGACACTGATGAAAGAAATTAAAGATGATACAAATAGATGGAGAGATGTACCATGTTCTTGGATTGGAAGAATCAACATTGTGAAAATGACTCTACTACCCAAAGCAATCTACAGATTCAATGCAATCCCTATCAAAATACCACTGGCATTTTTCACAGAACTAGAACAAAAAATTTCACAATTTGTATGGAAACACAAAAGACCCCGAATAGCCAAAGCAATCTTGAGAACGAAAAATGGAGCTGGAGGAATCAGGCTCCCTGACTTCAGACTATACTACAAAGCTGCAGTAATCAAGACAGTATGGTACTGGCACAGAAACAGAAAGATAGATCAATGGAACAGGATAGAAAGCCCAGAGATAAACCCACGGACATATGGTCACCTTATCTTTGATAAAGGAGGCAGGAATGTACAGTGGAGAAAGGACAGTCTCTTCAATAAGTGGTGTTGGGAAAACTGGACAGGGACATGTAAAAGTATGAGATTCGATCACTCCCTAACACCATACACAAAAATAAGCTCAAAATGGATTAAAGACCTAAATGTAAGGCCAGACACTATCAAACTCTTAGAGGAAAACATAGGCAGAACACTCTATGACATAAATCACAGCAAGATCCTTTTTGACCCACCTCCTAGAGAAATGGAAATAAAGACAAAAATAAACACATGGGACCTAATGAAACTTAAAAGCTTTTGCACAGCAAAGGAAACCATAAACAAGACCAAAAGACAACCCTCAGAATGGGAGAAAATATTTGCAAATGAAGCAACTGACAAAGGATTAATCTCCAAAATTTATAAGCAGCTCATGCAGCTCAATAACAAAAAAACAAACAACCCAATCCAAAAATGGGCAGAAGACCTAAATAGACATTTCTCCACAGAAGATATACAGACTGCCAACAAACACATGAAAGGATGCTCAACATCTCTACTAATTAGAGAAATGCAAATCAAAACTACAATGAGATATCATCTCACGCCAGTCAGAATGGCCATCATCAAAAAATCTAGAAACAATAAATGCTGGAGAGGGTGTGGAAAAAAGGGAACACTCTTGCACTGCTGGTGGGAATGTGAATTGGTACAGCCACTATGGAGAACGGTATGGAGGTTCCTTAAAAAACTACAAATAGAACTACCATATGACCCTGCAATCCCACTACTGGGCATATACCCTGAGAAAACCATAATTCAAAAAGAGACATGTACCAAAATGTTCATAGCAGCCCTATTTACAATAGCCCGGAGATGGAAACAACCTAAGTGTCCATCATCGGATGAATGGGTAAAGAAGATGTGGCACATACATACAATGGAATATTACTCAGCCATAAAAAGAAATGAAATTGAACTATTTGTAATGAGGTGGATGGACCTAGAGTCTGTCATACAGAGTGAAGTAAGTCAGAAAGAGAAAGACAAATACTGTATGCTGACACATATATATGGAATTTAAGAAAAAAAAAAGGTCATGAAGAACATAGGGGTAAGACAGGAATAAAGACACAGACCTACTAGAGAATGGACTTGAGGATATGGGGAGGGGGAAGGGTAAGCTGTGACAAAGTGAAAGAGCGGCATGGACATATATACACTACCAAACGTAAGGTAGATAGCTAGTGGGAAGCAGCCGCATAGCACAGGGAGATCAGCTCGGTGCTTTGTGACCGCCTGGAGGGGTGGGATAGGGAGGGTGGGAGGGAGACGCAAAAGGGAGGGGATATGGGAACATATGTATACATATAACTGATTAAATTTGTGATAAAGCAAAAAATAAAAATAAAAAAATAAAAAAATAAAAATAAAATAAAAAAAAAATAAAATAAAAAAAAAAAAAAAAAGAATGATGTTGGCTGTGGGTTTGTCATATATGGTCTTTATTATGTTGAGGTAAGTTCCCCCTATGCCTACTTTCTGGAGGGTTTTTATCATAAATGGGTGTTGAACTTTGTCAAAAGCTTTTTCTACATCTATTGAGATGATCATATGGTTTTTATCCTTCAATTTGTTAATATGGTTTATCACATTGATTGATTTGTGTATTTTGAAGAATTCTTGCATCCTGGGATATACCCCACTTGATCATGCTGTATCATCCTTTTAATGGGCTGCTGGATTCTGTTTGCTAGTATTTTGTTGAGGATTTTAGCATCTATGTTCATCAGTGATATTGGTCTGTAGTTTTCTTTTTTTGTGACATCTTTGTCTGTTTTTGGTATCAGGGTGATGCTGGCCTTGTAGAATGAGTTTGGTAGTGTTCCTCCTTCTGCTATATTTTGGAAGACTTTGAGAAGGATAGGTGTTAGCTCTTCTCTAAATGTTTGATAGAATTCGCCTGGGCAGCCTCTGGTCCTGGGCTTTTGTTTGTTGGAAGATTTTTAATCACAGTTTCAATTTCACTGCTTGTGATTCATTTGTTTATATTTTCTATTTCTTCTGGGTTCAGTCTCAGAAGGTTGTGTTTTTCTGAGAATTTGTCCATTTCTTCCAGGCTGTCCATTTTATTGGCATATCATTGCTTGTAGTAATCTCTCATGATTCTTTGTATTTCTGTAGTGTCAGTTGTTATTTCACCTTTTTCATATCTAATTCTATTGATTTGAATCTTCTCCCTTTTTTTGTTGATAAGTCTGGCTAATGGTTTATCAATTTCATTTATCTTCTCAAAGAACTAGCTTTTAGTTTTATTGATCTTGAGTATGGTTTCCTTCATTTCTTTTTTATTCATTTTGATCTGATCTTTATGATTTCTTTCCTTCTGCTACTTTGAACTTTTCTATTCTTCTTTCTCTAATTGCTTTAGCTGTAAGTTTAGGTTGTTTATTTGAGGTGTTTCTTCTTTCTTTAGGTAAGATTTTATTGCTATAAACTTCTCTCTTAGACTGCTTTTGCAGCATCCCATGGGTTTTGTGTCATCATGTTTTCATTGTCATTTGTTTCTAGGTATTTCTTGATTTCCTCTTTGATTTCTTCAGTGATCTCTTGGTTATTTAGTAACGTATTGTTTAGCTTCCGTGTGTGTATTTTTTCCTCTAATTGATATCTAGTCTTATAGGGTTGTGGTCGGAAAAGACACTTGATAACGATTTCAATTTTCTTAAGTTTACCAAGGCTTGATTTATGACTCAAGATACGATCTATCTTGGAGAATGTTCCATGAGCACTTAAGAAGAAAGTGTATTCTGTTGTTTTGGGATGGAATGTCTTATAAATATCAATTAAGTGCATCTTGTTTAATATGTCATTTAAAGCTTGTGTTTCCTTATTTATTTTCATTTTGAATGATCTGTCCATTGGTGTGGGGTGTTAAAGTCCCCTACTCTTATTGTGTCATTGTAGATTTCCCCTTTTATGGCTGTTAGCATTTGCCTTATGTAGTGAGGTGCTCCTATGTTGGGTGCATAAATATTTACAATTGTTATATCTTCTTCTTGGATTGATCTCTTGATCATTATGTAGTGTCCTTCTTTGTCTCTTGTAATACTCTTTCTTTGCAGGTGAACTGCCTATTTCCTCTTCATTTGTTTGGTCTGGTGGGTTTTTACCTTGCTCCATAATCTGCTGTTTGTTTCTCTGTCTTCTCATTTTGCTTACTTTACTGTGTTTGGCGTCTACTTTTGGCAGGTTGCAGGTTCGTAGTTCCCATTGTTTTTGGTGTCTGCCTTCAGTCGGTAAGGTTGGTTCAGTGGGTTGTGCAGGCTTCCTGGTGCAGGGGACTAGTTAGTGCCGGTGTTCTGGTGGATGAGGCTGGATCTTGTCTTTCTGGTGGGCAGGACTGCACCCAGTGGTGTGTTTTGTGGTGTCTGTGAACTTAGTATGATTTTAGGCAGCCTCTCTGCTAATGGGTTGGTTTGTTTTCCTGTCTTGCTAGTTGTTTGGCATGGGGTGTCCAGCACTGTAGCTTGCTGGTCGTTGATTGGAGCTGGGTCTTAGCGTCGAGACAGAGATCTCTGGGAGAGCTCTTGCCAATTGATATTACATGTGGCTGGGTGTTCTCTGGTGGTCCAATGTCCTGGACTCTGCTCTCCCACCTCAGAGGCTCAGACCTGACACCCGGCTGGAGCACCAAGACCCTCTCAGCCACAGGGCTTAGAACAAAAGGGAGGGGAAAAAAACAAAGAAAAAATAATAAAATAAAGAAAGTTATTAAAATTAAAAAATATATAATTAAAATTTTAAAAATGAAAAAGTCGTTTAAAAAAGAGAGCAACCAAACCAATAAACAAATCCACCAATGATAACAAGCACTAGAAACTATACTAAAAGAAATGGACAGACATAACCTTAGGACAAATGGTAAAAGCAAGCCTATACAGACAAAATCACACAAAGAAGCATATGGATACACATTCACAAAAAGAGAAAAAGGAAAAATATATACATATATATATTAAAAAAAGAAGAGAACAACCAAATCAATAAATAAATCTACCTATGATTATAAGCTCTAAATACGAAACTAAGATAAACATAAAACCAGAAACAAATTAGATGCAGAAAGCAAACCCCAAGTCTACAGTTGCTCCCAAAGCCCACCACCTAAATTTTGGGATGATTTGTTGTCTCTTCAGGTATTCCACAGATGCAGGGTACCTCAAGTTGATTGTAGAGATTTAATCCCCTGCATCTGAGGCTGCATGGAGAAATTTCCCTCTCTCTTCTTTGTTCACACAGCTCTGGGTGTTCAGCTTTGGATTTGGCCCTGCCTCTGCATGTAGGTCGCCCTCTGGCATCTGTTCTTCGCCCAGACAGGAGGGGGTTAAAGGATCACCTGATTTGGGGGCTCTGGCTCTCTCAGGCTGGGGGGCGGGAGGGAAGGGTACAGAATGCGGGGTGAGCCTGAGGCAGCAGAGGCCAGCATAATATTGCATCAGCCTGAGGGGCGCTGTGTGTTCTCCTGGGGAAGTTGTCCCTGGATCATGGGACCCTGGCAGTGGTGGGCTGCACAGGCTCCCAGGCGGAGAGGTGTGAATAGTGACCTGTGCTTGCACACAGGATTCTTGGTGGCTGCAGCTGCATCCTTCGCATTTCATACCCGTCTCTGTTGTCCGCACTGATAGCCGCAGCTCACGCCCATCCCTGGAGCTCGTTTAGGCGGTGCTCTGCCTTCTGTGGGCACTCGGGGAAGGAATGCCCTCACCTCGCACACCCCAAAACAATAGTCTCTTGACCCTTAGGCAGTTCCAGAGGTTTTCTCGGACTCCCTCCCAGCTAGCTGTAGCACACGAGCCCCCTTCAGGCTCTGTTCACGCAGCCAACCCCAGTCCTCTCCCTGGGATCTGACCTCCGAAGCCCGAGACTCAGCTCCCAGCCCCCGCCCACCCTGACGGGTGAGCAGACAAGCCTCTCGGGCTGGTGAGTGCTGGTCGGCACCGATCCTCTGTGCAGGCATGGTATCTATGACTGGCCATCTAGATTAGGGTGAATCTAGTAAATTAGCATTCAAACCAATTCCATGAAATACAGTGCTACCTTAACATCATAATTTTAATGTACAGAAGATTTTGATAAAATTCTTGAATAGATGAGGAAAAATAAGGAAAGTTCTAATCAAATGTTGAGAATGACATGAATAGCTCAGTGAAAATACTTAGGCTTATTTAATAACATCTTTGGCAAAAGCAGTATTTGTACAGTGACAATTACCTGCCCCAGTACAATTCCAAGCAAGTCTACACCATCAGATTTAGAGGCTATACTGAGCCTGCTTCTTCTGCTTTAGAACAATCTGGTCCTGCACCTCTATTTCATTACTCCTGATAATCTGCTTGAGTTGTTTCCTTTCTTAGAACAACCTAAGAATATGTCACTAATAAGAGGTGCATGTAAGTACACCGTAATCTCACTAAGGCCCCACAAGCAGACTTTTTAAAAATGCTTTCTACACAGGCCAATGGATCATGCTTGCATTTATTTCTGCTGTGTTTCATTGGAGATTTGGATTTGAGAAGGATAAGTGAAAGCTTATAGTCATAGAAGCCTTCCTGGCATGACTCATTTCTATAAGGAGGTAGAAAGGTAAATCAAATGACATTTCTAAGATTTTTCCAGACTTATGCTATAACTATTAAGAGAATGTTTTATGATTGGAACTGGCAAACTCCTTTCCTGGGATTTATCATTATATGTGAGCATAGGCTTTTAGGCTATACATCCCATACCATGCCTAAGACACTTTAGGGCTATAAAATGTTTACCATCCCCTGCCAATTAGCTCAGAGGGCTGGAGAACTGCTTTGAAGAAGCCAAGTCACAAGCTCCATCCCTGTAGAAGCCAGTTAGTGTCAAAGAAAAGATCTGTTCCCTGCCTAAAGCTTGCACCTTGAATCTCAGCCAGCTCTTGGCCACAGCACTCAGTTCATTTACCCTTGATCATAGGAGGAACCAGGAAAGAGAATGTAGATGGATCAAAGCAAAACCATCATCACTCTTGGACAGAAAATCTAAATAAAGTCATTTCCTCCTGACAGTGTCAAGAGCATCATTTTCTTAGAAGACATTATATATTCTATAATTTGATGAAATTATTCTTTTTGTATCCTTAAATTCCTTCCTATATGTAGATTATTCTTGGAATGCTAATGTTGACAATAGTCTGAATCTGTATTATATATGGACCATGGAGTGACATGAACTTCATAGAGAACATGTATTTCTTGGCTATAGTCATAACAATATGATGGATTGCCTGACTCATACTTGAGTTGCAGCAGGCTATACATACCCTTTTCTCCTTTCACTAGGTCTCTTTCCAGTTCATGCCCACATATGGATGGCTCTTTAATTTTAATGAAAGTTATACCGGGCTTTCCACCCTAAATTTTAATGAGAAAAAAAAAAAAGAGCAAAATAGCTAGTTTCATTCTCAGTCCCAGAGAATGGGGAAGAAGCCCAACCTTTTCATTTCAGATTCGTCTGCCTCAAATACGTCTCTCAGACATTCACATTTCTCCTTCCCTTATTTAATTCAGGTTTCTATGAAAAATTTCAGCTCTTTCTAGAGTACTTCCCAAAGCATCATTTCCACCATGATGTTCTCCTGGCCCCAAACATTATCTCCTTGCCTTGTTTTATTTTCTTTATAGCACTTATCTCTATCTGATATTAGATTTGATGATTACTTGTTTGTCCTTTTTGTTCCCTATTATATTACTAATGCTAAAACACTACCTGGAATAGAATAGGTTTTTTCAATATATATTTATTGAAAATGACTTAATATGAACATAAATTAACAAATAGACATTATAAGAGTAATATAATGGCATGCATATATAGTGACATCTTTTCAAATCAGCTTTAGTTTATTTTGAGACACAGCTTCCTTCCAATTACCCATTGTTTCAATCTTCCAAGGAAAAGCCTTACAAAATCTGAATAATGGTTGCTTCTCTTGCCACAGAGTTGCAAGTAATCTCTAGTTATTATTTTAATTACCTTTTTTTTTTTTTTGAGGTACGCAGGCCTCTCACTGTTGTGGCCTCTCCCATTGTGGAGCACAGGCTCCGGACGCACAGGCTCAGTGGCCATGGCTCACAGGCACAGCCACTCCGTGGCATGTGGGATCTCCCCGGACCAGGGCACGAACCCGTGTCCCCTGCATTGGCAGGTGGACTCTCAACCACTGAGCCACCAGGGAAGCCCCTTAATTAACTTTTTATAATGTTTAAGTCAAGCTATTTTTTGGTAATAGAGGTAAAATTGACATAATATAAAATTAACCATTTTAACATGTGCATTTCTCTGTCATTTAGTACATTGGCAATGTTGTGAAACCATTACCTCTATTTAATTTTAATCCATTTTCATCAGTGATGTTACTTTTTTAAAAACTTATTATTCATCTTGGAGTGGTAGAAAACTAACCCATTACATAGCAAAATGGTAAATAAAGGAAAGAATCAAGCATTTATCTCATCATCCCTATTTAAGCTATTATATGGGGTAAACAAATAGTAGATGAGGGAAAATGAGTCTTTTTAAAAGTATTCCAACTGATAAATAAAAAAGAAAGTATTAATTTGGTATTTCACTGTTTGGAATCCCCAAAGAATTAGTGGGTCTAGCCATTGAGCACAAGCAACAAATATCACAAAAAGAAAGACATCTAGATATTCTGTGCCTTGTAATAAAAGAACACAATCACATCTATAGTTTTGTCAAAGAGAGAAGAGAGAGTCTGCCCAAGCCTCTGCATTTAGCTGCCAATTTTCCAGAAACACAGAGGACAGGGAACATGTTGAACTACACCATGAGTATACAATCTGCAAAGTCCAGGCTGTGAGGAGCTCTATAGGGCAAATTCACTAACTTCTTCAAATAATAAATTGTAAGAAGTATAGGCTGGAAGAGAAACATATAGATTAAGAGACTTAAAAGACATAACAATTGTTTTTAATGGGCAAGATTAAACATAGTGTCTTAGGATACACGTTCAGGGAATAAAAATGTAAAGAAATGCAAAGAAATGATAAATATAGAAGTCATGGTCATGGTTATTCTAGAGAAGAGAGAAAGGATGGTGACTGGGACAGGGCATATGTTTGAGCTTAAAGTTCTGTTTCTTGATCTGGGTGAAGTTACAAGAGTGTAATTAAAAATTCATTAAGTTCTCCCTAAGATCAGGAATAAGACAGAATGCTGTTTTTTACCACTTATATTCAACATTGTACTAGAAGTTTCGACAAGAGCAATTAGGCAAAAAATAGAAATAAAAGGCATCCAAATGATAAAGGAAGAAGTAAATCTATCTCTCTTCCCAGATGGCATGATCCTGTATGTAAAAAACCCAAAAGAATGCACAAAAAAGTTACTGGAGCTAATAAATGAATGTAACAAAGTTGGAAGATACAAGATCCATGTGGAAAAGTCAGTTGTTTTATGTATATCAGCAATGAACAGTCTGAAAAGGAAATTAAGAAAACAATTCCATTTACAATAGCATCTAGAAGAATAAAATACCTATGAATATATTTAACCAAGGAGGTGAAAGACTTGTAAAATGAAAACTACAAAATGTTGCTGAATGAAATTAAAGATCTAATAAATGGAAGGACATCCTAGATTAATGAATTGTAAGACATAATATTGTTAAAGATATAAGTACTAACCAAAGTGGTCTACAGAGTCAATGCAGTCCTTGACAAAATTCCAATGGTCTTTTGGCATAAATGGAAAATCCAATCCTCAAATTGATAGGAAATTGCAAGGGGTTCTGAATAGCCAAAACAATATTGAAAAGAACAAAGTTGGAGGACTTACCCTTCCTGATTTTAAAACTTACTACAAATCAACAGTAATCAAAATATTGTGGTACTGGGATAAGGATAGACATATAGACTAATGGAATATAAGTGAAAGTGCAGAAATAAACCCGTACATCTATAGCTGATTGATTTTTAAAAAGGGTACTGAAACCATTCAATGGGGTAAGAATACTCTCTTCAACAAATGGTACTAGGCCAACAGTATACCCACATGCAAAAGAATGAACTGGGACCTCTTACTCACACCACTTATAAAAAAATAATCCCAAGTGGATCAATTATAGAGCTAAAATCATTAAATTCTTAAGAGAAAACATAGGGGTAAATATTCGTGACCTTGAATTAGGCAGTGGATTCATACATATAACACCAAAAACAGCAACAAATATAAATTAATAGGACTTCATCAAAATTAAAAACTTTTGAACATCAAAGGACATTCCAAGAAAATGAAAAGACAACCTACAGAAGAGGCAAAAATATTTGCAAATCATGTATCTAAGGATCTAGTATCTCAGATATATAAAGAACTCTTACAACTTAATAAAAAAGACAATTTTAAAATGGGAAAAATACTTGAATACTTTTCTTTAAAGTAGATATACAAATGCCCAACAAGCACATGAAAAGTTGCTCAACATCTTTAGTCATTAGGATATCACAAATCAAACCCACAAGCTACCACTTAACACCCACTAAGATGGCTATAAATAATTTAAAAACAAACAAACAACAGACAACAAGTGTAGTGAGGATGTGGAGAAATTGGAACCCTTGCACATTGCTGGTGAGAATGTAAAATGGCTCAGCTTTTGTGGCAAACGATTTGGTGGTTCCTCAAAAAGTTAAAGATATAATTATGACATAATTCCATAATTCCACTCCTAAGTATTACCCCCCAAAAAATTTGAGAACAGTTATTCAAATAAATGCATGTTCTTGAACATGTTCACATGTTCAAACCAGGAATATTCACAATAACCAAAGAGTAGCAACAGCGCAAATGTCCATCAAATGATGAATGGATAGAAACATTGTGGTATATCCATACAATAGGACATTATTCAACCATAAAAGAGAATGAAGTACTGATACATGCTACAACATGGATGAATCTCAAAATTATTATGTTAAGTCAAAGAAGCCAGACACAAGAAGTCACATATTGTATGATTCTATTTATATTAAATAGTCAAAAGAGGTAAATCCATAGAGATAGAAAGCAGATTGTTGTTTGCCAGAGACTGGAAAGAGGACAGAATGGGAAGAAACTGCTTAATGGGTAAGAGGTTTTAGTTTGGAGTGATGGAAGTGTTTTGAAACTAGATAGAAAGAGGTGTTGGTTACCAACATTGTAAATGTTCTAAATGCTTCTGAAGTGTTCACTTTAAAGTGGTTCATTTCATGTTCTGTAAATTTTGCCTCAATAAATCATTTTTTCAAATGCATTAAGCTATTAAAAAACATAACCTACACCCATATACACCTCTTTATAAATTCTGCACTCTTTTTTGGAGAGGAGAAGAGAAATGAGGAGATGCTGATTCTGAAACGGTTACTTTGGACAAAGAAAGGTCAGACTCTTTTCCTGACTCATAGTCATTATGGTAATTATTTCATAAAATGAAGTTTCCATTTGCCCCATGTCTCAAGTTCATTCTAACACATTTCCTCTGGTGTAGTGACAGCCTGTTTAAACACGTTTCTTGTATTTTACAGACACACTTGGCAAGTGCAAGACAAAATCGACGCAAACAATGTGGCTTACACAACTGGGAAGCTAAGCTTTCACACTGATTATCCAGCCCTCCATCATCCACCTGGGGTAAGGTGAGCCTCAACATATTTTCCACAAGGCAGGCCAAGGACTAATATCCTCCTGCATTTTGAGCCTAGAAGATTATATGTTTCACTAGCTAATTTCTTATGTAGATCTTTCTCTAAACACAATCCAAACTCAGAAAATCTCTGTACTTAAATCCTGAATAGCCTCATATTCCCAAGGAATAGAAGATTTTCATGTTTTTTGTTTTTGGGTTTTTTTTTTTACATTTCTTCATTTCTCCCTGGAAATAACTATTGGCATTTGTTGCTTTGCCAAGACATTTTACCACAGTTGTACATCTTGAGGTCTTTTTGCACATTTACCATTCCCAAGAGAGTTAAAACAGAAAATAAAACCAGGGAACACAATGTAGAGTTTTTCCCACAAATCACATGGCTACCATTCATATCAGTTAGCTATTGCTGCAAAAAAAAAAAAAAAAAAAAAGAACCCGAAAAAACAAAAAACAAAACCCACTCCATAACTTCACAGCTTAAAAGAACAGCCATTTACTTAGCTCATGTCTTTACAATTTAATCTATGTTCAGCTGGGTAGTTCTGCAGCTGCTGAGTCTGCTAGGGACTGGTTGACCTAGGTGGTAGCTGAGGTGACTTGCCCCTGCTCCATCTGATCTGTCATCCTCTCCCCTCAATCAGCAGAATGTCATCTCTGCCATGTTTTATTGGTCAAAGTTTAGCCCAGATTCAAGGGGTGAGGAAATAGAGGCCACCTTTTATGGGAGAAGCTGCAAAGGTGTACTACAAAGGAATATGAATACAAGAAGCAGAATAACCCTGTCTGGTTGTGGAAATCATCTACTCTCCCAGCTATCAGATACTTCATTGAGGAGGGAGATGTTCACCATGGAACCACAAATCCTCCAGATTTTCTGGAAACCTCCTCTTCCACTACATTGTTACAAAATTACCATTTTACTAAACCAGCTACATTTTTACAAAAGCATCATTTTGTTAAACCAAGAAATAAATGGTCAGGAAACTACCTTTGAAAAGATATTTTGTTCCTATTTTTAGAGCTAAATGAGACTAAATGAAATAGCCACACAGAAATTTATATCTTCAAAGGTAAGTGGAAATTTGGGGCAGTTCTCTAGCTAATGAAGGTGAAATGGGGGAAAATCAAAATTCCTGTGTTTTTCATCATATTGACTGGTCACATTTTCCCTGTGCCTTTGTTACCCCATTGTCCTCATCAATATTAACTAAGCTAGTCTAGTATTTGACTTTACGTGTTTTATTTTGTTGATTATAAAACACCACATGATTTCTCTGAACTAAATGACAACAGTGAAATGACCCTCAATAGTCACCTTTTTGGGTAGGGATTGAGGGGAAGTCACACAATGTGATTTGTTTTAAATGTGGTCCAGAAATTTTCTAAAACCCTGAGGGTTAAAAGCCAAACTAATCAGCTCAGTTCATCTGCCAAAGACAGGTTGGAGAAGTTAAATGGAATAAAGTTTTTAAAATTAGACTAGAAAACTAGATTTTATTTGAATTTTTAAATTATCTGCTTTTTATGAGTTTATGTTTGTTTCTGGGTTAAAATTGAAAGCCTATGGAAAAGTGATTAAATGACTTCATAAATGTCCCTGAAGTATAAGGCTTGACATTTTCATAGCATTTTATATTAATTTTTTCTGCATTTTATATTCTTTCAAAGCATTTTTACTTATACTGCTTTATTTGATACCTCTTAGAATTCCTTTAAGGTAGACAGGAGCCATCATGTCTTTTTATGTTAAATGACGAAATGGTACCCAGCATGGTTAAATACTTTCACAGGGTGACATCTGATAGGGAACTTGAACTTGAAACCAGGCCTCCATCAAGTTTTTTCACCACACCATAGGGATCTTGAGTTGGACTTTCTAATTACCATAATTTCTATAAAATGTTGATTATTTATAGACATTGTCATATATTACAAACTCTTGAAATACAGGAATTGAATCTTATACTTCCATAAATTTCAAGACTTAACCCAGCACCTTGCATGTAATAGAGACTTAATAAATATGCCAAAAAGAGGTTTAAAAATGCCACAAAATTGTACCAATCTCTATCAGCAAGTGCAATATCCAAATCTAAGTGACCTGATAGGAGATTTTTAAATAAAAAATGATTCCTGAAATGTCTAGATTCTGGTAAAATAATGAATAAAATGTAGCCACCTGCTTGTGCTATTGTTTAAATTTCCATTTTGAATTATTCAGGGATTAAACCAAAGTTTGAGCTCTTTTATAACAAATAAAATAAATCAATGCTCTTTTCAGTACAGATGAAATGATCTGGATAATGAGTTACCTGTTGAGAGTTCAGTTTGATCAATTTCAATCACGTGGGGGAGGATAAGGAGACATCTTTAATGAAACACAGATGTTGCTTCCTTTACTGTCTTTGTCTGGGCCAAAAGTCACATGCTGCCATAAAGTAACATTTAAAAAGAAAATATTTTGGGTTCTGAATGACTTACATGACATCAAATTTGGTTTTATACACATCAGGCGTATATTTACCTTTTGAATTCACGATGAAAATATTGTCTGGCTCCATCGTCTTTTTTCTTTCATAAGATGGCATTACATGTAAATGTACAAAAGAAGATTATTAGTTGGCCTTGCCACATGTAAAAGAAATCAGCTGACCTTTTTTTTTTTTAATTTGTATTTGCAATATTCTGTGACTTCATTATGGCAGAGTATAAAAGGATTTAAAGAACACTCAGATTCTCCCAAAGACAAAGTTATGCTATTGCTTTGCCTTCTTGGAGTTTGGAAGACTTGAGTTTGATATTTCCATTTCATCTTCTTTTTAATCATGCTGTTTCACCCCTCATTGACCTGGAGATGAGATAATTCTCTACAATGACTTGGTCAGCTTATGCACATATTTTTTCAAGCTTAAAAAAAAAAGGCATCAGCTTAAGAACTGAACCATTATTCATTTAGATCAGTTATCTCCTAATAGCAGAAAATAAGGTATTATCAACCTGTAATGGAAGTTTAAGTTTACAAAACACATAAACACACACACCACATAATATCAAATTAGTAAGGGTACTATAAAGGGACTTCTCCTATTACAGGAAAGGAACTTGCTGTATGAGGACTTTGAAGCAAATACGCTGAGGTTTGAACATTAGCTTTGCCATGTATTAGCAGAGTTCTTACCAGCTAGCCAGTGTTTACATCTGACTCACAGTTTCTTCATCTATATAATGGAGATTAAATTAACAAATTCTAAGGACTGTTGTGAGGAATTAATAAATATGCATTATAACATCATAATTTAAGATCAAGTATGTATAAAATTTTAAATATTGAGAAATTTTGTGTGGACTTGGGAGGAAGCAGAATTTGTGTTCTAGATCTGCACTATCCAATATAGTAGTCACTAGTCACCTATGATTGTTTACATTGTAATTTAAGCTAATTAAGTCACACTAACCACATTTCAAGTGCACAGTAGTTGTATAGGACTAGGGACTACTATATTGGGCGGCAGAGAAGAACATTTCCATCAACACAGAAAGTTCTAATGGACAGCACTGCCCTAGCCATCTACGGAGATAAGCAAGCCAAATAGATATTTTCCCCACTTATACTGATATCCTCCTAGTCTGAGTATTTGATTATATTTGCCTCTTCCTTTCTACAAGAACTGTCAGACACTGGCTTTTATTTTTAGTTTATTCAGTAAGGAGGAAGTTTTAGTTTATAGTGTTAGTTTCTTTAAGCAGAAAAATTACTGTCTAAATTTAGGTATTAAAACTTTAGGTATTCAAAATCACTCACCCATGCTGACTTACCAAAAAGAATCATATAACCAAGGAAAACAAATCAACTCCATTCAAAAGAATATGTTAAAATATTACTACATTTAGTTTTTCAAAATGAAATAATGTTAAACATTTTTCCCTAACTCTTAGTAAAAGTCACTAACACTCCTTTTGGTTTCTCATTCCCAGTGTCTCTTGGGCTTATTCATCCTCATAGCCACATCCTTCCTCATTCCCTTATCATTATGATTGAACTACTGCATTAGATTCTCAAGTAGTTACTCTCTCACTAGTTCCCCCCCCCTTAAAAAATGTACCTCTTGTCAACATCACTAGACTAATAATTTCCAACTCAGTCTTGACTACATTACTTCCATATTCAAAAGACTTTAACAGGGCCTCCCTGGTGGCGCAGTGGTTGAGAGTCCGCCTGCCGATGCAGGGGATACGGGTTCGTGCCCCGGTCTGGGAGGGTCCCATGTGCCGCGGAGCGGCTGGGCCCGTGAGCCATGGCTGCTGAGCCTGCGCATCCGGAGCCTGTGCTCCGCAACGGGAGAGGCCACAACAGTGAGAGGCCCGCGTACCACAAAAAAAAAAAAAAAAAAAAAAAAAAAAAAAAAAGACTTTAACAATTCCCCTCTGTGCACAAGAAAGTCCAATATCTTTCATCTGACATTCCAGACTCTCCCTGATGAAATCCTAGATTATCTTTCCAGCTGGATCTACTATTCCCAGTTGTGACCCTTTACTGCAGCCAAACTTTTTGAGACCCAGTGAAGTATGCATTTTTGCATATCCATCAACACTGCCATCTGATTAGCTCTTGCCATTCCATTCTATGTATCCAAAATTTTATCCATCCTCCTTTGCCCATGTTAAATCCCATCTCCTCTGTAAAGTCAACACAGAGTGCTCACTCAAAAGATCACTGCTCTTATGATCTGTGCCTTTTGTTTACTAATGAACATTATATGCCTGTGCTCTTGTCTTCAACTGTAACAATGTTTGAACTATAAATTATTGATTACAAGCAACTTTTTCTCCCTAACCTCTTTCTCTGTTGTCACCAAAGAGACATATATAAAAGGTTTGCTGATTTTAATTCAATTACTTTTATGAATCTTTCCTTAAAACTGTCAAAAATGTTAAGTGTATACCATTTAAAAACATAGTTCTCTGTTGCTTTTCATAGGTTCAGCTTCTGCACTGCATAAAGCAAACAGTCACTGGGGGTGATTCAGAAATTGTAGATGGATTTAACGTATGCCAAAAGCTCAAGGAAAAAAATCCTTGGGCATTCCAGATTCTGTCCTCCACCTTTGTGGACTTTACAGACATTGGAGTGGATTACTGCGATTTCTCCGTACAATCCAAACACAAAATTATAGAGTAAGTACTGTTTCTAAATGTCTCAGAGCAGTAAAACTGTTGACAGCAAAGGCTTCATTAACCTAAAGTTTAAACAACAGAAAAATTCAGTTAACTCCCGAGCTTTAGTTTTTATTAACTGTTTAATCCAGTTCTTGAATGAAAGAGGAAAAAAGAACATTATCACCATTAAAACACCTCTTTATCAAATTCCCTGTTCTTAATCAATATAAGAAAAGTAAGACTTCATGTATACTTCATTTTTTAAATATAAGTTCTACAGAGTTATAATCAGTGTGATTGTATGCTAATCAGGACGCTTTCAGAAGTGAAAAAATATAACTCAAATTAGGTAGGTCCAGGAGTTTTAAAATATCATCTGATATTGATCTCTTTTATTCCTTCACCTCTTAGCCAACATATTCTCTGTGTTGGCTTCATTTTCAGAGATAATCAATAGAAGCTCCAAGTTTTCATTGTTATTAGAGCTGGTAATCACAGCACACAGAAAACACTTATTTCCCAATAGCTAACACAAAGATGTAGATTTGCTGCTCAACATGTGTTCAAGTCTATACTGGAAGCAATCACCATGGCTAGGAAGTCAGAGAATTCTGACTGGCTGTCCCTGGGTCACATGCTTATCTCTGGAGTAAGGTCAGCCTCACATGAACCAAAAGGGCTGAGAATGAAACAGTGACATCTCCCCAGACTGATGCCCAAAACTCATATGTTCTCTACACAGAATGTTTTGTGTGTTTTTTTCATTTAACATTATTTCACAATAATTTTTCAAGTATCTATAAGGGTTACACATTTATTCTCTTATATGAGAATTATCCTACATTGTATTTCTAGGACATGTTTTATTTAATCCAACCTCAGTTAATGAATGCTGGGGTGTTTTCCAATTTTATAACTGAGTTTGTATTCTTCTTTTAGGAGAAATAACCAAATAATATGAAAATAAACTCATTTAATAAATAATCAAATCCTCAGTATACTAACTCAGCTTTCTAATATACACATATGATCTTCATTTATTCATTCAACAAATATTTACTGAAGCCAGTCACTCTTCTTGGTGCTTGGGATACATCAGTGGACAAAACAAAGATTCCTGCCTTCACGTAGCTTACTTTCTAACAGGGGAGGGGAGAATTAGGAATTTTAAAATAGATGAGTAAATTGCAATGAATGTTAAAACATCTTAAGTGCTTAAGAAAAAAGGAAAAGTAAGGCAGGATAGGGGAATCTGTAGAGCCAAAGACTTAGGGAGGACAAAATTTGTATCATTAAATAGTGTGTCAAGGATAAGCTTTACTAAGTAGGCAATATTTGAGCAAAAACTTAAAGGAGTGAGGGAGTTTGTCCAGAAGATGAGCAGCTAGAGAAAAGTTCCTAGGATAACCCTAAGAAGATGCTTGGTGTGTTCAAGGGACAGCAATGAGGCCAATGGGGGGATAGTATTACAAAAGGAGACCAGGTGGGGGTAAGTTTATATAGAGCCTTCCTAGTCATTGTAATAACATTAGCTTTAATTCTTAGTGAAAAAAAGGCTTGCTGGAAGATTTTGACCAAAAGAGAGGCATCTATATTTATATAAAGTCATTTACATTTTAAGTGGATCACCATGGCTGCTGTGCTGAATATAGTGTTTAAGAGCAAGGACAGAAGCAGGAAGACCAGCTTGGAAGCTCCTACACGACCAGAGGTCAAAGATGAGGGTAACTTGAACAGGAGTGGTCCAGGTGGTGATAGCAGCAGTATGGAGAAGGGTGTGCTTGGGGATATATTTTGCATATCGAAACAGCATATTTTCATGACAGATTGAATGATGGTGTGAGAGAAAGATGTCAAAAATAAATCCTAGTTCATACTAACATACCCTGAGAGGTAGGTCATTGAGGTGGGAAAGGGATAAAATAGCTCTTGAGATTCCCAGTTTTAACAGGACAACTTTCACTGTTTAAAAGTTAACTTAGAGGGCAGACAGCAGAAGCAAGAAGAACTACAATCCTGCAGCCTGTGAAACAAAAACCACATTCACAGAAAGATAGACCAAATGAAAAGGCAGACGATTATGTACCAGATGAAGGAACAACCTAAAATCCCAGAAAAACAACTAAAGTAAGTGGAGATAAGTGAACTTCCAGAAGAAGAATTCAGAATAATGATAGTGAAGATGATCCAGGACCTCGGAAAAAGAATGGAGTCAAAGATCGAGAAGATGCAAGAAATGTTTAACAAAGACCTACAAGAATTAAAGAACAAACACCTAGAAAAATTAAAGAACAAACAAACAGAGATGAACAATAAAATAACTGCAATGAAAAATACACTAGAAGGAATCAATAGCAGAATAACTGAGGCAGAACAACAGATAAGTGACCTGGAAGACAGAATTATGGAATCCACTTTTGCAAAACAGAAAAAAAAAAAACAAAGAATGAAAAGAAATGAAGACACCATAAGGCATCTCTGGGACAACATTAAACAAACCAACATTCACATTATAGGGGCTTCAGGAGAACAGAGAGAGAAAGGACCTGAGAGAATATTTGAAGAGATTGTAGTCAATAACTTCCCTAACATGGGAAAGGAAATAGCCACCCAACTCGAGGAAGTGCAGAGTTCCAGACAGGAAAACCCAAGGTGAAATACGCTGAGATACATAGTAAACTAACTGACAAAAATTAAAGACAAAGAAAATTTATTAAATGCAAAAAGGGAAAAAAGACAAATAACATACAAGGGAACTCCCGTAAGGTTAACAGCTGATTTTTCAGCAGAAACTCTACAAGCCAGAAGGGAGAGGCACGATATATTTAAAGTGATGAAAGGAAAGAACGTACAACCAAGATTACTCTATCCAGCAAGGAACTCATTCAGATTCGACGGAGAAATCAAAAGCTTTACAGACAAGCAAAAGCTAAGAGAATTCAGCACCATCAAACCAGCTCTACAACAAATGCTAAAGGAAATTTTCAAAGTGGGAAACACAAGAGGAGAAAAGGACCTACAAAAACAAAAACAAAACAATTAAGGAAATGGTAATAGGAACAGAGATATCAATAATTACCTTAAATGTGAGTGCATTAAATGCTCCAACCAAAAGACACAGACTAGCTGAATGGATACAAAAACAAGACACATACATATGCTGTATACAAGAGACACACTTCAGACCTAGGGACATGTACACACTGAAAGTGAGGGGGTGGAAAAAGATATTCAATGCAAATGGAAATCAAAAGAAAGCTGGAGTAGCAATACTCATATCAGTTAAAATAGACTTTAAAATAAAGAATGTTACATGAGACAAGGAAGGACATTACATAATGTCAAGGGATCAATCCAAGAAGAAGATATAACAATTCTAAATATATATGCACCCAACATAGGAGCACCTCAATACATAAGGCAAATGCTAACAGCTATAAAAGAGGAAATCAACAGTAATACAATAATAGTGGGGGACTTTTAACACCTCAATTACACCAATGGCCAGATCATCCAGACAGAAAATTAATAAGGAAACACAAGCTTTAAATGACACAATAAAACAGATATATTTAATTGATATTTATGGGACATTCCATCCAAAAACAGCAGATTACACTTTCTTCACAAGTGCACATGGCACATTCTCCAGTATGGGTCACTTACTGGGTCACAAATCAAACCTCAGTAAATTTAAGAAAATTGACATCATATCAAGCATCTTTTCTGACAATGACACTATGAAATTAGAAATCAATTACAGGGAAAAAAACGTTAAAAACACAAACACATGGAGGTTAAACAATACATTACTAAATAACAAAGAGATCAGTGAAGAAATCAAAGAGGAAATCAAAAAATACCCAGAGACAAATGACAATGAAAATATGATGATCCAAAACCTCTGGGATGCATCAAAAGCAGTTCTAACAGGGAAGTTTATAGCAATACAATCCGACCTCAAGAAACAAGAAAAATTTCAAATAAACAATCTAGCCATACACCTAGAGGAACTAGAGAAAGAAGAACAAACAAAACCCAAAGTTAGTAGAAGGAAAGAAATGATAAAGATCAGAGCAGAAATAAATGAAATAGAAACAAAGAAAACAATAGCAAAGATCAATAAAACTAAAAGCTGGTTCTTTGAGAAGATAAACAAAATTGATAAAACATTAGCCAGACTCATCAAGAAAAAGAGCGAGAGGACTCAAGTCAATAAAATTAGAAGTGAAAAAGGAGAAGTTACAAGGGACACCACAGAAATACAAAACATCAAAAGAGACTACTGAAAGAAACTCTATGCCAATAAAATGGACAACCTGGAAGAACTGGACAAATTCTTAGAAAGGTATAACCTTACAAAACTGAACCAGGAATAAGGAGAAAATAGGAACAGACCAATCACAAGTAATGAAACTGTAACTGTGATTAAAATCTTCCAACAAACAAAAGCCCCGGACCAGATAGCTTCACAGGACAATTCTATCACACATTTAGAGAAGACTCAACACCCATCCTCCTCAAACTCTTCCAAAAAATTGTAGAGGAAGGAACACTCCCAAACTCATTCTATGAGGCCATAATCACCCTGATACCAAAACCAGATAAAGATACTACAAAAAAAGAAAATTATATACCAATATCACTCATAAATAAACATGCAAAAATCCTCAACAAAATACTAGCAAACAGAATGCAACATATTAAAAGAATCATACACCATGACCAAGTGGAATTTATCCCATGGATGCAAGGATTCTTCAATATATGCAAATCAATCAATGTGATACACCATATTAACAAGTTGAAGAATAAAAACCATATGATCATCTCAATAGATGCAATAAAAGCTTTTGACAAAATTCAACACCCATTTATGATAAAAACTCTCCAGAAAGTGGGCAAACAGTGGGAACCTGCCTCAACATAATAAAGGCCATATACGACAAACCCACAGCAAACATCATTCTCAATTGTGAAAAACTGAAAGCATTTCTCTAGATCAGGAATAAGACAAGGATGTCCACTCTTGCCACTATTATTCAACATAGTTTTGGAAGTCCTAGCCATGGCAATCAGAGAAGAAAAAGAAATAAAAGGAACACAAGTTGGAAAAAAAGAAGTAAAACTGTCACTGTTTGCAGGTGACATGATACTATATGTCGATAATCCTAAAGATGCCACCAGAAAACCACTACAGCTAATCAATGAATTTGGTAAATTTGCAGGATACAAAATTAATGCACAGAAATCTCTTGCAATCCTATACACTAACAATGAAAGATCAGAGAGAAAAATTAAGGAAACAATCCCATTCAGCATTGCAAAAAAAAAAAAAAAAAAAAAAAGAATAAAACACCTAGGAATAAACTTACCTATTAAGGTAAAAGACCTGTATTCAGAAAACTATAAGACACTGATGAAAGAAATCAAAGATGATACAAACCAATGCAGAGATATACCATGTTCTTCGATTGGGAAAAACAATATTGTGAAAATGATTATACTACCCAAAGCAATCTACAGATTCAATGCAATCCCTATCAAATTACCAATGGTATTTTTTTTACAGAACTCAAACAAAAAATCTTAAAATTTTTATGGAGACACAAATGACCCAAATAGCCAAAGCAGTCTTTAGGGAAATAAACAGAGCTGGAGGAATCAGACTCCCTGACTTGAGACTTTACTACAAAGCTGTAGTAATCAAGACAGTATGGTACTGGCACAAAAACAGAAATATGGATCAATGGAACAGGATAGAGACCCAAGAGGTAAACCCACGCACCTATGCTCAACTAAACTATGACAAAGGAGGCAAGGAAATATAATGGAGAAAAGAGAGTCTCTTCAATAAGTGGTGCTGGGAAAACTGGACAGCTACATGTAAAAGAATGAAATTGGAACACTCCCTAACACCATACACAAAAATAAGCTCAAAATGGATTAAAGACCAAAATGTAAGACCGGACACTATAAAACACTTTGAGGAAAACATAGGAAGAACACTCTTTGACATGAATCACAGCAAGATATTTTCTGACCCACCCACTGGAGTAATGGAAATAAAAACAAAAATTAAAAAATGGGAACAAATGAAACTTAAAAGCTTTTGCACAGAGTGAAGTTAGTCAGAAAGAGAAAAACAAATATCATATATTAAAGCATATATGTGGAATCTAAATAAATGGTACAGCTGAACCAGTTTGCAATGCAGAAATGAGACACAGATGTAGAAAACAAACGTATGGACAAAAAGAAGGAAAAGCAGGGGGGGTGGGGGGGGGATGAATTTGGGTATTGGGACTGACATACATACACTAATATGTATAAGATGGATAACTAATAAGAACCTGCTTTATAAAAAATAAAATATAATAAAATTCAAGAAAAAAAAGAAAAGAAATGGTAAGATTGTAGATTTAAACATGACCTTATCAATAATGACATTAAATATATATGGGCTAAATACAACAATTAAAAAAAAAGTTACCTTAAAACCCCATGGCAAATTACCATTTTGTTGTGACACAATATTGTTGCAGACTCTTCAGGGTTAGAGAACAGAGGGAAAAAAACAAAAACGAAAAGAAAAAAATGCTTAGCTATTGAGTGAGATTTTTTTTTTTTAACAGCTTTACTGGAGTATAATTGTTTTGCAATGGTGTATTAGTTTCTGCTTTATTACAAAGTGAATCAGCTATACGTATACATATATCCCCGTACCTCCTCCCTCTTGTGTCTTCCTCCCTCCCTCCCTCCCTATCCCACCCCTCTACGTGGTCACAAAGCACCAAGCTGATCTACATGTACTATGCAGCTGCTTCCCACTAGCTATCTATTTTACATTTGGTAGTATGTATAAGCCCATGCCACTCTCTCACTTCGTCCCAGCTTACCCTTCCCCCTTCTCGTGTCCTCAAGTCCATTGTCTACGTCTGCATCATTATTCCTGTCCTGCCCCTAGGTTCTTCAGAAACTTTTTTTTTTTTTAGATTCCATATATATGTGTTAGCATATGGTATTTGTTTTTCTCTTTCTGACTTACTTCACTCTGTATGACAGACTCTAGATCCATCCACCTCACTACAAATCACTCAGTTTTGTTTCTTTTTATGGCTGACTAATATTCCATTGTATATATGGCCACAACTTCTTTATCTATTCATCTGTCAGTGGACACTTAGGTTGATTCCATATCCCAGCTATTGTAAATAGAGCTGCAATGAACATTGTGGTACATGACTCTTTTTGAATTATGGTTTTCTCAGGGTATATGCCCAGTAGTGGGATTGCTGGGTCATATGGTAGTTCTAGTTTTAGTTTTTTAAGGAACCTCCATACTGTTCTCCATAGTGACTGTATCAATTTACATTCCCACCAACAGCACAAGAGGGTTCCCTTTTCTCCACACCCACTCCAGCGTTTATTGTTTGTAGATTTTTTGATGATGGCCATTCTGACTGGTGTGAAGTGATAACTCATTGTAGTTTTGATTTGCATTTCTCTAATGATTTGTGATGTAGAGCTTCCTTTCATATGTTTGTGGGCAATCCATATATCTTCTTCGGGGAAAAGTCTATTTAGGTCTTCTGCCCATTTTTGGATTGGGTTGTTTGTTTTTTTGATATTGAGCTGCCTGAGCTGCTTGTATATCTTGGAGATTAATCCTTTGTCAGTTGCTTCATTTGCAAATATATTCTCCCATTCTGACGGTTGTCTTTTCATCTTGTTTATGGTTTCCTTTGCTGTGCAAAAGCTTTGAAGTTTCATTAGGTCCCATTTGTTTATTTTTGTTTTCATTCCCATTTCTCTAGGAGGTGGTTCCAAAAGGATCTTGCTGTGATTTATGTCATAGAGTGTTCTGCCTATGTTTTCCTCTAACAGTTTTACAGTGTCTAGCCTTAAATTTAGGTCTTTCAACAATTTTGAGTGTATTTTTCTGTATGGTGTAGGGAATGTTCTAATTTAATTCTTTTACATATAGCTGTCCAGTTTTCCCAGCACCAATTATTAAAGAGGGTGTCTTTTCTCCATTTTATATTCTTGCCTGCTTTATCAAAAATAAGGTGACCATATGTGCATGGGTTTATCTCTGGGCTTTCTATCCTGTTCCATTGATCTATATTTCTGTTTTTGTGCCAGTACCATACTCTCTTGATGACTGTAACTTTGTACTATAGTCTGAAGTCAGGGAGCCTGATTCCTCCAGCTCCGCTTTTCTTTTTCAATATTGCTTTGTCTATTCAGGGTCTTTTGTGTTTCCATACAAATTGTGAAATTTTTTGTTCTAGTTCTGTGAAAAATGCCATTGGTAGTTTGACAGGGATTGCACTGAATCTGTAGATTGCTTTGCATAGTATAGTCATTTTCACAACTTTGATTCTTCCAATCCAAGAATATGGTATATCTCTCCATCTGTTTGTACCATCTTTAATTTCTTTCATCATTGTCTTATAGTTTTCTGCATACAGGTCTTTTGTCTCCTTAGGTAGGTTTATTCCAGGTATTTTATTCTTTTAGTTGCAATGGTAAATGGGAGTGTTTCCTTAATTTCTCTTTCAGATTTTTCATCATTAGTGTATAGGAATGCAAGAGATTTCTGTGCATTAATTTTGTATCCTGCTATTTTACCAAATTCATTGATTACCTTTACTAGTTTTCTGGTACCATCTTTAGGATTCTCTATGTATGGTATCATGTCATCTGCAAACAGTGACAACTTTACTTCTTCTTTTCCAGTTTAGATTCCTTTTATTTCTTTTTCTTCTCTGATTGCTGTTGCTAAAACTTAAAAACTATGTTGAATAATAGTAGTGAGAGTGGGCAACCTTATCTTCTTCCTGATCTTAGTGGAAATGATTTCAGTTTTTCACCATTGAGAATGATGTTGGCTGTGAGTTTGTCATATATGGCCTTTATTATGTTGAGGTAAGTTCCTCTATGCCTACTTGCTGGAGGGTTTTTATCATAAATGGGTATTGAATTGTGTTGAAAGATTTTTCTCCCTCTATTGAGATGATCATATGGATTTTCTCCTTCAGTTTGTTAATATGGTTTATCACATTGATTGATTTGCATATATTGAAGAATCCTTGCATTCCTGGGATAAACCCCACTTGATCATGTTGCATGATCCTTTTGATGTGCTGTTGGATTCTGTTTGCTAGTATTTTGTTGAGGATTTTTGCATCAATGTTCATCAGTGATATTGGCCTGTAGTTTTCTTTCTTTGTGACATCTTTGTCTGGTTTTGGTATCAGGGTGATGGTGGCCTCATAGAATGAGTGTGGGAGTGTTCCTCCCTCTGCTATATTTTGGAAGAGTTTGAGAAGGATAGGTGTTAGTTCTTCTCTAAATGATAGCTTTCGCCTGTGAAGCCATCTGGTCCTTGGCTTTGTGTGTTGGAAGATTTTTAATCACAGTCTCAATTTCACTGCTTGTGATTGGTCTGTTTATATTTTCTATTTCTTCCTGGTTCAGTCCCTGAAAGTTGTGCTTTTCTAAGACTTTGTCCATTTCTTCTAGGCTGTCCATTTTACTGGCATACAATTTCTTGTAGTAATCTCTCATGATCCTTCGTATTTCTGCAGTGTCAGTTGTTACTTCTCCTTTTTCTTTTCTAATTCTATTGATTTGACTCTTCTCCCTTTTTTTCTCTTGAGTCTGCCTAATGGTTTATCAATTTTGTTTATCTTCTCAAAGAACCAGCTTTTAGTTTTATTGATGTTTGCTACTGTTTTCTTCATTTCTTTTTCATTTCTTGCAGATCTGATTTTTATTATTTCTTTCCTTCTGCTAACTTTGGGGGGTTTTTGCTCTTATTTCTCTAACTGCTTTTAATGTAAGGTTAGTTTGTTAATTTGAGATGTTTCTTGTTTCTTGTGGTAGGACTGTATTGCTATAAACTTCCCTCTTAGAACTGCTTTTGCTGCATCCCATGGGTTTTGGGTCGTTGTGTTTTCATTGTCATTTGTTTCTAGGTATTTTTTGATTTCCTCTTTGTTTTCTTCAGTGATCTCTTGGTTATTTAGTAGTGTATTGTTTAATCTCCATGTGTTTGTATATTTTACAGATTTTTTTCCTGTAATTGATATATAGTCTCATAGCATTGTGGTTGGAATTGATACTTGATATGATTTCAATTTTCTTAAATATACCAAGGCTTGATTTGTGACCTAAGTTATGATGTATCCTGGAGAATGTTCCTTGAGCACTTGAAAAGAAAGTGTATGCTATTATTTTGCGATGGAATGTCTTATAAATATCAATTAAGTGAATCTTGTTTAATGTGTCATTTAAAGCTTGTGTTTCCTTATTTATTTTTATTTTAGATCATCTGTCCATTTATGAAAGTGGGGTGTTAATGTCCCCTACTATGATTCTGATACTGTCAATTTACCCTTTTGTGGCTATTAGCATTTGCCTTATATATTGAGGTGCTCCTTTGTTGGGTGCATAAATATTTACAATTGTTATAACTTCTTCTTGGCTTGATCCCTTGATCATTATGTAGTGTCCTTCTTTGTCTCTTGTAATAGTCTTTATTTTAAAGTCTATTTTGTCTGATATGAGAATTGCTACTCCAGCTTACTTTTGATTTCCATTTGCATGGAATATCTTTTTCCATCCCCTCACTTTCAGTCTGTATGTATCCTTAGGTCTGAAGTGTGTCTCCTGTAGACAGCATATATACAGGCCTTGTTTTTGTATCCATTCAGCCAGTCTGTCTTTTGGTTGGAGCATTTAATCCATTTACATTTAAGGTAATTATCAATATGTATGTTCCTAGTGTCATTTTCTTAATTCATTTGGGTTTGTTATTGTAGGTCTTTTCCTTCTCTTGTGTTTCCTTCCTAGAGAAGTTCCTTTAGCATTTGTTGTAAAGCTGGTTTGGTGGTGCTGAATTCTCTTGTAAAGCTGGTTTGGTGGTGCTGAATTCTCTTAGCTTTTGCTTGTCTGTAAATGTTTTAATTTCTCTGTCAAATCTGAATGAGATCCTTGCCAGGTAGAGTAACCTTGGTTGTAGGTTTTCCCTTTCATCACTTTAAATATGTCCTGCCACTCCCTTCAGGCTTACAGTGTTTCTGCTGAAGGATCAGCTGTTAACCTGATGGGGATTCCCTTGTAGGTTATTTGTTGTTTTTCCCTTGCTGCTTTTAGTATTTTTTCTTTGTATTTAATTTTTTATAGTTTGATTAGTATGTGTCTTGGCATGTTTCTGCTTGGATTTATCCTGTATTTGACTCTCTGTGCTTTCTGGACTTGATTAACTATTTCCTTTCCCATATTAGGGTAGTTTTCAATTATAATCTCTTCAAATATTTTCTCAATCCTTTTCTTTTTCTCTTCTTCTTCTGGGACCCCTATAATTCAAATGTTGGTGAGTTTAATGTTGTCCCAGAGGTCTCTGAGACTGTCCTCAATTGTTTTTATTCTTTTGTCTTTATTGTGCTCTGCAGTAGTTTTTTCCCCTATTTTATCTTCCAGATCAGTTATCCGTTCTTCTGCCTAGGTTATTCTGCTACTGTTTCCTTCTAGAGAATTTTTAATTTCATTTATTGTGTTGTTCATCATTGTTTGTTTGCTCTTTAGTTCTTCTAGGTCCTTGTTAAACATTTCTTGTATTTTCTCCATTCTATTTCCAAGATTTTGGATCATGTTTATTATCAATACTCTAAATTCTTTTTCAGGTAGACTGCCTATTTCCTCTTCATTTATTTGGTCTGGTGGCTTTTTATCTTGCTCCTCCATCTGTTGTGTGTTTCTTTGTCTTCTCATTTTGCTTAACTTAGTGTGTTTGTGGTTTCCTTTTCGCAGGCTGCAGGTTCATAGCTCCTATTGTTTGTGGTGTCTGCCCCCAGTGGCTAGGGTTGGCTCAGTGGGTTGTGTAGGCTTCCTGGTGGAAGGGACTAGTGCCTGTGTTCTGGTGGTTGAGGCTGGATTTGTCTTTCTGGTGGGCAGGTCCACATCCAGTGGTGTGTTTTGGGGTGTCTGTGACCTTATTATGATTTTAGGCAGCCTCACTGCTAATGGGTGAAGTTGTGTTCCTTTCTTTCTATTTTGGGGCATAGGATATCCAGCACTGTAGCTTGCTGTTTGTTGAATGGAGCTGGGTCTTAATGTTGAGATGGAGATCTCTGGGAGAGCTTTCGCCGTTTGATATTATGTGGAGCCAGGAGTTCTCTAGTGGACCAGTGTCCTGACCTCAGCTCTCCCACCTTCTCGGCTCAGAAGAAAAGGAAGGAAAAAAGAAAGAAAGATAGGAATAAAATAAATAAAATAAAGTTATTAAAATAAGAAATAATTATTAAAAATTAAATAATTAAAAAGTAACAAAAAAGAAAGAAAAAGAAAGAAGAGAGCAACCAAATGAAAAAACAAATATACCAATGATAACAACTGCTAAAAACTATACTAAAAAAAAAAAAAAAAACAATGGACAGACAGAAGCTAGGACAAATGGTCAAATCAAAGCTATAAGATAAAATCACACACAGAAGCATACACATACACAGTCACAGAAAGAGAAAAAGGAAATTATATATATATATATCATTGCTCCCAAAGTCCACTGCCTCAATTTTGGATGATTCGTTGTCTATTCAGGTATTCCAGAGATGCAGGGTACATCATGTTGTTTGTGGATATTTAATCCACTGCTCTTGAGGCTGCTGGGAGAGATTTCCCTTTCTCTTCTTTGTTCGCACAGCTCCCGGGGTTCAGCTTTGGATTTGGACCCGCCTCTGCGTGTAGGTCGCCTGAGGGCGTCTGTTCTTCGCTCAGACAGGACGGGGTTAAAGGAGCTGCTGATTCGGGGGCTCTGGCTCACTCAGGCCGGAGTGAGGGAGGGGTACAGATGCGGGAAGATCCTGCGGTGGCAGAGGCCGGCGTGACGTTGCACCAGCCTGAGGTGCGCCATGCGTTCTCCCGGGGAAGTTGTCCCTGGATCCCAGGACCCTGGCAGTGATGGGCTGCACAGGCTCCCCGGAAAGGGGGCGTGGACAGTGACCTGCGCTCGCACACAGGCCTCTTGGCGGTGGCAGCAGCAGCCCCAGCGTCCCACGCCCGTCTCTGGGGTCCGCTCTTTCAGCCGCAGCTCGCGCCCGTCTCTGGAGCTCCTTTAAGCGGCGCTCTGAACCCCCTCTCCTCGCGCACCAGGAAACAGAGAGGCAAGAAGAGGTCTCTTCCCTCTTCGGCAGCTCCAGACTTTTTCCCGGACTCCCTCCCGGCTAGCCGTGGCGCACTAACCCCTTCAGGCTGTGTTCACGCCGCCAGTCCTCTCCCTGCGCTCCGACAGAAGCCCAAGCCTCAGCTCCCAGCCCCGCCCGCCCCGGCGGGTGAGCAGACAAGCCTCTCGGGCTGGTGAGTGCCGGTCGGCACCGATCCTCCGTGCGGAAATCTCTCCGCTTTGCCCTCTGCACTCCTGTTGCTGCGCTCTCCTCTGTGGCTCCGAAGCTTCCCCCCTCTGCCACCCACAGTCTCCGCCCGCGAAGGGGCTTCCTAGTGCGTGGAAACCTTTCCTCCTTCAGGGTTCCCTCCCACTGGTGCAGGTCCCGTCCCTATCCTTTTATCTCTGTTATTTCTTTTTTCTTTTGCCCTACCCAGGTACGTGGGGAGTTTCTTGCCTTTTGCGAGGTCTGAGGTCTTCTGTCAGTGTTCAGTAGGTGTTCTGTAGGAGTTGTTCCACGTGTAGATGTATTTCTGATGTATTTGTGGGGAGGAAGGTGATCTCCGCGTCTTACTCTTCTGCCATCTTGAAGGTCTCCTTGAGTGAGATTAACTGAATATCTATCATCATAATTTGCTTTTGTTATTTTTTGCAATAACATTCTAGAATTTGGCCATTATCAAGGTCTCAGGGATATCCATAGAGAATATCAAGTGGTTAACATTAATTCACTTAAAATGTATTTTTAACAACAGGAGATGAAACAAAGTGAGTTTTCAGTTAATCAAGGGCCTCGGTCCCCTGAGTGTTTGGGTTAATTTTCCTGGTGGTTAAATCTTTTAAGTCTTTTGAGATGCTTATGTCCTATCTAATACAAAAAGATCTTGGAGGCTGCTGAGAAAGTTAAGTATCATGCAGTACAATAAAAAACAAAGTAACTAGGACGAAAATAATAGTGAGATTAAGCTATAGTGTTGCATCCTACTGGTTACAAATTCAGTCACATGAACACAACTCCTCTTGTTATCTGTGAGTTGTTGGTCAAGTGACTTATTCTTGCTAAGCCACGAAAAGGAGTAATTGTCAGTTAAAAGAAAAAAAGGAAAAGTGATATTAATACTTACCACATAACAATTATAGTGGGAATTATAGAGATAATATACAGACAGCCCTGTCAAAGTGCCTGGATCAGAAAGGGCAGAATAAATTTTAGCTAGCCATAATTTTCATAATCCAACACATTTACTGGTGATAGATTTTAATTTCAGCTCTGAGTTTCTAAAGACCAAAGCAAGGAGGGAACATAATCCGTTTGCAAGATTTGAGATGCTTTTAAAGTCTGAAATAAATTTTTCTTGCATAAAATGTGATGTGGTGGGCAAGACCATAGTGATATTCTCACAACAAATTCACATCACGTCTCTCAATGAGAAATAATATTTTAACTAACGAGTCGTATCCACAGCATCCACTTGGATTGTAGAAGATGATTCTACAGTCTTTTCCTTGGGTTCTTTTTTTTTTTTTTTTTTTTTTTGTGGTACGTGGGCCTCTCACTGTTGTGGTCTCTCCCATTGCGGAGCACAGGCTCCGGACGCGCAGGCTCAGTGGCCATGGCTCACGGGCCCAGCCGCTCCGCGGCATGTGGGATCTTCCCGGACCGGGGCACGAACCCGTGTCCCCTGCATTGGCAGGCGGACTCTCAACCACTGCGCCACCAGGGAAGCCCTCCTTGGGTTCTTTTATTGACATCACTGATGATGTTTTGCTTTTACTAATTTGCAGTCACCACGTTGTTTGTTTCTGTTTAAATGCTTGTCCTTTATGAATAACTAATACATAGCTGGTTATTTCTTATCTTTGGGGGCTTTTCACCCTTCCTCAGCATATAATCCTGCATCAAGACCTTCCTTTCATTCTGTTTTTGCACACAGAATATCCTGCTTACTAAGATTCAATTTTGCATTTTAGGTTGATCTTCAAGATGCCAGCCACTCATCTCCCCTAACATTCTTCAATCCTCAGGATAACATCTCTAGACCTCAAAACTAAATTTACTTTCTATTTCTCCTCAGGTCATTACTGAGAATGTTAAATAAAAAATGTGTTTCTTATTTTCTCATATAGAAAGTAGATACCAGGTGAAAAGAGACAGAGGCTGTGTTACACACATGTACACACACAGAGAAATTGCTTATTTTTGCCCACATATGTGAACTCTTGGAAATGAAAACTTAATACAATGTACCATGGGACACACAATTCTGATTTCATGAGATTAATGAATCACGAAGTTCCTTTCAAAGATATGTGAGGATACATACCTGGACTCCAAAAGAGAGAGCTCATAACTAGCATAACCATTCCCATGCAAGAATTACGGTGTTAGTGGGAAAAAAAAAACATCACCAGAGTGGCTGGGCTGGAAGACCCCAAGAAGTTTCAAAGATGTGACAAACTTGTCAGTGTCATGGAGGATGACACAAAGGGTGTCATTGGTATATGTACAGAAAATAATGCAGAGGGAGAGGAGGGAATGTGGGTCAGGAGCAGTCAGGCTAGAATTTTAAAGATAAGATGAAAAGGCAAAATGCCCTCAGAAACTGTGAAAGGGGTCTGAAACCAGCAGTATGAACACTAATGGGGCAATTGAAAGGCCAAGCACTGCCCTTTGTACCCCTCAAACCCAGAGGTCCACAGTCTCTTCTGCTGACTGACCTCTTCCTTGATTCTTTGTTCATAAAGCCACAACCTGCAGGCCACAGAGCATCCTTTATCTATGTGGAGAAGATGGGGCAACAGGGGAGGGCCCTTCACTGCCTATTCAGTCATATTTGTATTTTATCAATATATATAAATTCAAGTTCTAAGAGCCTTTTCTGAAAACCTGTTCCTTTCTTACATTCTTTCCCTATATGGTTCAATAGGTAGTTTTCAGTCACTATTCAATAAGCAAAGAGTTGCTGCTAATCAGTATTTCTTAGAGTTTATCATTACACTTGCCATTGGCTCAGAGGATTGACTATTAATCTGAGGCACAAAGCACAGGGGCCCAGATAGCCATACTTTGTATATCACAGGCCACTGCATCCTTCCTTCCATAACCTAGCTTGCTGATAATGGTTCACTCTGTGTGAGCATCTAGCTAAGTGTAATCTAGACCCCAAATCAGTGTCACCAACCCCTGCAACGTGACAGTCTGTTCGGTTTGACCCATCAGTCAGCTGTTGGTTCACATTACCACCTCCTAAGCTGGCCCAGGAGTAATTCTTGGCACTTTGTCACCATCCTTGCCCACCTTCAGTTTTTATCCATCCCTCCTGTACCTAAAGAAAAGGTAAAGTTGGTTGATGTTTTAGAACTGGAGAAAAGTTCACCTTCCGAATAAGTTAAAAAAAAATTGTGTCTCTTCCTTTTGTCTCTGTGTCTAAATGGTCATGCCTCACTAATTATAACCAGCAAACTTAAAGTTAGAAATAATGTTATCATTTGTTACATTGAAAACAGTATTATGTTACATTGTCGTGATCATGATTTATATTCTAAGAAAGAATATAGAGATCACAACATTAGGATCTCCCAAGTTACTAAAAAGACCTTGGTACTCTCTAAATGTACTGAAAAAAATACATACAAAGTTATATATGCAACAAATATTTAATAACTGCCTGTTATATCCAGCATCTATGTTAATTGCTGGGAATACAATGTTAAATGACATTCAGTATCAGTCTTCTAGAAGCCTATACACTAAGATACATAGTATAGATGGAAAGATCCAAAGAATGTGCCTCAGGCTAGATTCTTCTTTCTCTGTGCCTCAGTTTCCCCATCTATAAATTAGGGATTGAAATAGAACAGAGTATTTCCAATTTTTAAAAAACAATTTTTTCTTCCCCATATTGTTCCAGTAAAATCATATTTAAAAGTTCCATAGATGAAACATATAAAGTGATTGACCTATGAACTGTAACAAAAATATTTTAATATGTAAAAGCTACTGTTTTAAAGAATAAAGAATGAATTTATTTTCTAAACAAATAAATTTTAGCTGGAATTTCTCAGAAACATTTATTTTAAATTAATTTGAATCAATTCTGGCACTTATGTAGTAAGATTTCAAAAAATTCTTGCTAAATGAATATGTGAAAAAAACAAATGAGTACATTGTACCACAGATAACCTTAATATCTTCTGTACATGTGTTTGGATTCTTTAATATTGTATTTCAGAAATATCTTCCAAGATGAAATGACCCTTACAAATGGAAACAGATACTTCATGACTTCTATATTTTAACTTTTTCTCTTTGAAAAATAGATTAGACGATAAAGGCCAAGTGGCTCGCATCAACTTCAATAATGCAACTAGAGACACAATATTTGACGTACCTGTTGAAAGAGTTCAGCCTTTTTATGCTGCTCTGAAGGAGTTTGTTGACCTCATGAATTGTAAAGAATTCAAGTTTACTTTCAAGATGAGCCCAGGTCAGTGAACACATTTTCTCAGACAACTGAAAGAATGGATTTTCTTCAACCTTAACCATTTAGCACAATATCTAGAGCAGTGTTTCTCAAACATGCCATGTGGAACACTAACAACAGAGTCTTGGTGAGCAGCCAACTTGCTTAAATAGCAGACTCCTGGCCCCTACCCTTCCTCTAAATTGACTCCAGACTTTAAAATACTTATTTTAATAAGTCCCTAGGTAATCCTTAAGCACACCAAAATTTAATAACCTATAACCTAAAGAATAAATATTGAAAGACAAGCTACAGACCAAATAAAATCTCATGTCTGATATGAAGACTGATGACTTATATTTTCTATTTTGATAGCCAATCAATACAAACTGAAACCTGTACTTAATTCTTCTATCTTGGCAAATACATAAAATTATCTCCATGAGCCTCACTCTAAAGTACATGAGTAGGGTTTACTCATTACTCTTATCTTATCTGATGGTGCTACCTGAAATAAAGTAGTACTTGAAGTATTCCAGCCACTTGGATAAAGGAGCAGAAAGCACTATGGTTTGTCTGGACCATCTCTACTCAATAAAGTGACATCAAACTTGAGGCTTTTGATATCTAAAATAAAAAGCATAATTTCTCCCTCCTGCTGATTGGGCCAAGTGGAAGATACTTTTCATGTGTGATTATTTTTTGAATTGATCTTTGGTATAATAAGATAATACTAGAAATATCCATAAATCCGCTGCTATGAAGTCAACACCAAGTTGAGTTTAAGAGCAGCAACATGTAAAATGGACATACCATGGGAGAAAAATACCCCCAAAATAGGAGTTGGAATTCAAGCTTCACCATTCAATGGCAGTGTGTCTCCTGGCAAGTGCCTCAACTGCTCAGAGCTTCAGTTTTCTCATGTATGAAAATATGAGATAATACTCTCCTTTCAAGATTTTTATGAGGCAAAGAAATTATGTACATAAAATACTAGGAACATGAAAGACAAACCAAGAATGTCACTACCCTTATAATTGTTTGAAGCTGTTAAAGTAGAAATAAATACTTCTTAAGTCAGGAGGAAAAAAACAAATACCATATGATATCACTTATATGTGGAATCTAAATTGTGACACAAATGAAACAGACTCACAGACATAGAGAACAGACTTGTGATTGTCAATGGGGAGAAGGTTGGGGAAAGGGATGGATTGGACATTTGGGGTTAGCAGATGAAAACTATTATATATAGAATGGATGAACAACAAGGTCCTACTATATATCACAGGGAATTATATTCAATATCCTGTAATAAACCATAATGGAAAAGAATATAAAAAAGAATGTATATATAACTGAATCACTTTGCTGTACAGCAGAAATTAACACAATATTATAAATCAACTATACTCAATTAAAAAAAAACACTTCTGAGTAAGAGATAAGTAACCATCAGGAAGAACAATTCAAAAGTTTTATTCAGAGATAATACTTTAAGTAAGAATTATAAAAAGTGTCTAAAAGGGCCCCCCAAGCTATGTAGTTCAAATGTCAAAAGGTCTAAAGCAGTCTCCATTCAGTGGGCCTGATTTGTATGAAAAAGCAAATGCACAGTTTTATGTAAAGAAATAAACATATTGCATCTTGATGTGAACCAAGTAGCAATGCTGTTTTGCAGTTTACATTTTCTAGCTCAGCAAATCATTTACACACAGAATTATATTCATATTGAAAAAAATCTTCTGTCTAGGTGATGTGATTACCTTTGATAACTGGCGCTTACTTCATGGCCGACGGAGCTATGAAGCAGGAACTGAGATATCCCGCCATCTAGAAGGAGCTTATGCCGACTGGGATGTGGTCATGTCAAGGCTTCGTATCTTAAGGCAGAGTGTCCGGAATAGAAACTGAATCTCCTGTCGATAAGATTCCAGTGAGTGTATTTTATAAGATATGGCAAGGTTATTTGTCTTCACAGGCCATGAGTCATGTCAGTAACACATTAATTTCTTTAACACAAGAGTTCTCTTTTCTTTGTAGTCATATACACTGCCAACTTTTTAGATGTTGTAGCCATGCTCTCTCTTTTTCAAATAAAGCATCTCTTCTGTCCAATTGCTTATATGATCTAATTTATTTTGCCCATCTGTGAGAGTCTCCAGAATGCCTTCAAATAGTTTTGTATCAAAGTCTTTCTTCAAGTAAGGCTTCTTTTAAATAAAGCTTTTGTTTCAAATAAAGGTTGTGTTTCAAACAAAACTTGTCTCAAAACATGTTTCTGCTCTGTTGCCTGGAGGGTCTCATATTTCATGACTTCATATGACTGTCTTTAGCATGCTTGGGAAGAGGCTTCATATTTTCAAAGATCTCTTTTGTTTACTCTTATTACAGAATTACATGACCCCAATTTCCAGACCTCACCAACCTGGTGATCTCAGCATTTCTTTTAATACCTAAATTATGATACCAAATCCAAGAATATGCCAAATGAAAAGAAAATCTAGTTCCACCCCCCACCAAGTTGCTCTTGCCCCAAATAAATACTCCCGAGCACTGCCAGCATAGCTTACCCCTGTCCGTGGATCAGTTCTCCTCACTCCTTGCCTTTAACTAATAACTAGAAAAGGTAGAACCAAGATGCATGCAACACTCATAAGTGGACATGATGTTTGTTAACCTCTGGACAGCTTGACTTGCTGGTCTTGGCTTCTTATATGGCCACTGCCTTGCCTCCAGTGATGGAACACAGGTGTCACCACCAGCCATGAAAGTTCCACTCCGGTTGTGCCCAGTCCCTTCCCTAGCTCTGCCGAAAAGGGGAGTCTCAGCATTTCCATTTGCTGAAATCCTGGTAGTACATAGATTTTTAGTCCATACATTTTGGGACCTAACCAAGCCTCCTATTTCAAAAGTCTTAATCACTGCCACCGCTGTAGAGCTCTACCTGTCACCTTAAGACCGAGTGAAAACACTACTTCCATCCATGCTTTAACTTTTGTTTCACACTCATAGTGTGCCCATGGCACTGGGAGTCTGGATCAAAAGTGTCTTAGGCCTATGTCAGCACACCCCTCTATTTTCTGAACTCTGGTAGTAAGTCCACATCGCCTGCCAAGGCTCCTCTTTCTCTTGGAACGCTGCCCCTTTCTGGGGCCTTCTTTGTCCTTTCCCATCATCTGGTCCTGCCTTGGGCTACTATAGTACACCACACATGTTTGATTCCTCTATACTTCAAATGAAGTGGGTTGGGTTCTCAGTCCCACCTCTCCTAAGAGACTCCTAGAATGAAAACAGGTAAGTTCAATGGGGGCATGGCTTGATTTGAAGAGGCTGCATTCAATACCTGAAAACAAATAAGTTTCTGGACTAACCCTAGCTCCATCCATTTACAGCGTCTAAACCACAAGCACTTGCAACACTAAAGTGACTTGTTACACTTTTATTCATTCGACAGATATTTAATCACATACCTGGTATATATCAGGCACACTGCTAGACTAAGGACATAGAAGGACTTGGGATGTTCCTGCTTATAGTCTGGTAGAGGAACAGATAAGGATGTAGATGACGATGTGTTATGTTAACAGAACCGTTCATAGGAAGGCAACCAACACTGGGGAGGTTAATGAAAGCTTCAGTGTAAATTGAATGAGTGTTAACAGTAGTTTTCCTGGCAAAGATGGGAAAATGACTTTCCAAGTCAAAGGGCAGAAAAGGCACAGAGAATTGAAAGTGGTCACAGTGCAGGCACTGAGAGAGTAGAGCATAGCAGGGTTGTAAATCCTGGGATTGGATGCCTAGGTTCAAATTGTAATAATGATAATCAGTTAACTATGTGTCTTTGGACAAATAACTTCTTCCCTTAAGCCTCAGATTGCTGTCTATATATGAGACTAATAACAGTTCTTATCTCATTAAATTTTTATGTGGATTAAGTAAAAGTTCATGTAGAGCAGTGTTTTCCCAAATTTCTCAGATGATAAGAGTCGTGTGTGTGTGTGTGTGTGTGTGTGTGTGTTTAATACAACTTCCCAGACTCAGTCCCTGAAGACTATGACTCAGTGGATCTGGGCTAAGAACTAGGGACTGTATTTTGAGCAAAGATCCCAGGTGATAGACATCAGCAGAGAAGTTTGGAAAATATTAATGTAAAGCATTTATCATGGTTCCTAGCTGAGGGTACACACTCAATAGATGTTAACTATAATTAGATATAATAACAGAGGTTGTAGAGGGAGAGGGTAGATAAGGATGGAAAGAGATATATGATGCCAGAGAGGGATATAGGGACCAAGTCATGAAATGTCAAAATGTATGTTGCACTAAAGAGCTGACATGTTATCTTGAAAGCAAAGAGGAGCCATTTAAAGGTTTTTAAACAATAAAGTGCCTTGGTCAGATATTCATTTTTTTAAAGATCCACCTGGCTACATTGTGGAGGAAATTGTAAATGAGCAAGGCTAGAAGCTATACATCCACTTATGAGGTTATAAATCTACTTACTGTAGGAAGCCAGATGAGAGGTTAAGAAAGATTGAATCAGAATGCTGGGAGAGGGAATAGAGAGATACTTAGAAGGCTAAATCTAGAGAACTTGGTGCCTCTCTGTATGTAGAGAATGAATGAGATGTCCAGGATGCCTGCTGGGTTTCTAGTTAAGAAAAATGGATTAACAGTGATTCCATGCTTAAGAAGAGAAACCACAAGAGCAGAAGAAAGCTTGTGGGTAAGACAATGAATCCAGTTTTGAACAGACTGAACTTGAATTGTCCTTGGACTAGTCCATTTGACAGTTTGCTCTGTATATACATACAGCTCAGGACAGAGACCTGGACTGGAGATCTGCATGTGGAAAGTATATAAATGATGGATGAAATCATTACTTGTTTTCCTGGAGACATTTAGTGATCATGACCAAAATTACAAGCCTCATGATATGATGATAAACTAATGATATTGGCCTAGTTTGTGGAATCAGTTACACCCTGAACATATCAGCGGTGGCTTACATTCAAAATCAGCTAGACCTCTTACATATTGTATTTTGTCACTAGACGACAACATTCCAAACCAGCGCCCCATGGACTGGCTGCTTCCTTCTCTGCTGAAAAATTATTTCTGCCCTGGAAAGAAGGGACAAAAGGATTGGATGCCATTGCAACAATTTCTGAAGCATTATATAGGACATGACATATTATGGGCTATGGCAGCTGGTGCTGACTGAAGATGATTAGGTTTCCTGGATATAATAGTCTAAAGATTTGACTTTCCTCCAAACTCATAATAGATCTGATGCAACTTGGATTAGAATTTACCCCTATTTGGCAGCATGGACTCTTACTGTCTGTTCTATTTCTCAGATTTGACTTGCAGAATATTAGCTTCTTGGCTGGTTAATCAGAATAACTTCACAGGTCACCAGAATGACATGTCACAAGGTATCTTTGTTGTTCTCTATTCACCCCCCCCAATGGACCATTAAAAGGTAAATAAGTGAGTTTCATTAGAGGGAATTTATGCAAAAGAAGGAAATCCATGGAAAAGCTGAGTGACACTGAGGGTAATTTCTCTGTTCAGAATTTAAACTAAGAAACAGAAGACACTTTATGAACAAAAATATCATTTTATGTTAAATATCATTTTGAGGATAGATTTGAACCAAAAGTTCTTGCAATGAAAATGTGATCTGTTCAGACTAAATGGCTTAGAACATACCTCTGTGTCTCTGCACATGCTTTTCCAACTGTCTGGACTATTCTTCCCTACCACCTTTTATGCCAGGAAAACTCGCCTTCCTCCTTTCACCTCTCTTGTGAATCCTTCCCTGATTCTCCCAGTCAGGCTTAAGCACCCTTTCCTCTGGTTCCCAGTGAGCTTTACATAAATGTTTGTATATTCATCTATTTATTCTATCAATATTCATGAGCACCTACTATGTGCTAGACACTATTCAAGGCATTGGTAACACAGTGGTGAGCAAGACAGACATAAAGGCCCTCATAGAGCTAATGGCCTAGTGGTAATATCAGGCATTGATCAAGTAATCACAGAAGTAATTAATTACAAATTGTAGTAAATGCTATAGGTGAAAAGTCTAAGATACAAAAGCATAAAATAAGAGAATAGGACTAATTTGAAGGGAGTGGGGCTCAGCTTTCCTTGAGGAATTGACTTTTGAGTTGTTTGATGAAGAATGATATACACTAATGGTACTTTTGACATCAAGAGAAACTCTTAATCTAAAAATAAAGAAACTTTTTATCTCACAAAACATGAAGTCCAGGAATGAGGCAGTCTCCCCATATCACATTTCCTCAGTCCCACTCCTCTGTAGCTCTCTTGCTTCTGCCTTACTTCATATGTGTGCTTCATCCTCAAGTTGGTAAAATGGCTACAGAAGTTCCAGGCATCACATCCAGACATGGCTGTGTGAAAAGGAATAAAAAGTCTGATATTTTTCTTGGAAACAGAGAAACTTTTCCTAGAAAGCTCTCTTTCTTGGAAGCAGAGAAACTTTTCCTAGAACCCCTTCTACAGGCTTCCTCTCATGCCTTCTCAACCACAATTGTGTCAAATACAATCTCCTAAGCTAGTGACTGAAAAAGAAAATGAGATTTCCATGTTTAACTTAGATGAATCAATATCTGCCCTTGGACAGGGGAGGTAGTCTCTATCACTGGTGCAGGTTGTTGTGTGGAGAAGAGCAAATAACTAAAACATCAGGATGAAGATTAAGGTTAGATGATGTGTAGGCAACCACCAGTGTCTGCTCTAGATAGGAGAGCCTTGTCTAGGTGAAGGAGAAAAGCAGGCAAGGAGAGCATGGCAGGCAGACCAAAAAGAGTAAGGGCTCTGATATGGAAGGCAATATGGTACCTCTGAAGAAATAGATGAACGCCATGAGTTTAGAAGCTGAGTAGCCAACCAACAGTGTCCAATAGATTATACACTCTTTAGACAGAGATATTTTCATTAGTGTATCCCCAGTGCCTAAGTATGTGAAATAAATGAGCGAAGCTAGGGCATACTAGTACTCTCCATTTTATATCCTAGGTCACAACCCCAGAACCTCAGTCATCTAGAAAAACCTCAGTTTTTGTGCCAGGTGGGACCTCATTTCTTTTCCCTCTTCCACTTGTATAACACATTTTATCTGTGCACATACCCAATTTTAGCCTCAGAAGCTTTTTCATTCTCTACCAGGATCAGTCCATTCACCAATTTAAAACATCCCAGCAGGGAACTTTCAGTTTTCAGACCACCATGCAAGGAGCTTCAAAGCCCTTGCTCTCTTTACAACAAGTAAAAAGTAAAACAAACTGAAAAATCAACAACACTTCCTAGATCCATCAAACAAGTGAGGTCACAGGGCAAACTGCTGTGACAAACTCTACAGACAAACAAGCAAGTACAGAAAATCACAGCTTATAAGAGCAGAAACATCCACAGGACCAGTGCCAGGGTAGGAAACCCTAATTTATAATTGACAAATTGCTGGAGGCTCAGAGTGGACATATCTAAGAGGCAAAATCTCTAGGGGACCCCAGTCATAGGGAGGTCCTCACATTTTTGTGAGTTTTACCTTCAGGAACTCTACAAGTTCTCATAGTGAATATCAGAGAAAAATCCCCTGCTCTTCCAGCAGGGGGAGGGAAAAGGAACCATTTTAAAATGTGCCAGATTATTCTGTTCTTAACAAAGCCTTCCCTCAGGGGAAAATATGTTACCAGAGCCTAATATGTTGGTGCTATATCAGAGCCTAACCTACCTGAGGGAAGGGAAACACAGAGCTCCAGACCCCTCCAGCCAACCTGTCTCACCTAAGAGAGTGAAACTGAGATATACTGGTGAAGTTCACAGTCCAGGGGCATAAGTTCACCAAGAGACTGAGACCTAATCATAAGACTAAGGAACCCTTTCCTCACTCACTATCTTACCATTACATTATTAAAGACCTATTTACTAGTTTCTTTTACCTAGTGTATCATGACCACATTTCAACAGAAAGTTACAAGGCATACTAAAAGAAAAAAACACAGTTTGAAGGGACTGATCAAGTATCAGAACCAGAGTCAGATATGGCAGTTGGAATTATCAGACCAGGAATTTTTTAAAGTTATGATTAATATGCTAAGGGCTTTAATGAAAAAAAGGAGAAAACTTGCCAGAACAGATGGATAATATAAGCACAGAGATGGAAATTCTAAGAAACAATCAAAAATAAATACTAGAGATAAAAAATACTATAATGGAAATGAATAATATCTTTGATGGGCTCATTAGTAGAGGGGACACAGCTGAGGAAAGAATCTCTGAGCTTGGGGATATGAAAATAGAAATTTCCAAGAGTATTAATCAAAGAGTAAAAAGAATGAATAAAAAGAGAACAGAATATCCCAAAACTGTGATACAACTACAAAAGATATAACATATATGTAATGGAAATAGGAGAAGAAAGAGAGAAAGGAATAGAAACAATATTTAAAGCAATAATGAATAAGAATTTTTCCCAAATTAATGTCGGATATCAAACCACAAATCCAGGAAGCTCAAAGAACACCAAGCAGGATAAATATCAAAAAACTACACACAGTCATATCATATTCAAACTTCAGAAAATCAAAGAAAAAGAAGAAATCTTGAAAGAAGCCAGAGGAAGGAAACAACTTACCTATAGAACAGTAAGGATAAGAATTACATGTAACTACTCCTCAGAACCCATGAAAGCAAGAGATTGGGGTGAAATATTTAAGGGGTTGAAAAGAAAAAAAAAACACTAAAATTCTACAGAATGCAAAATTTTCTTTCAAAAATTAAGGAGAAGTAAGAACTTTCTCAGACAAACAAAATTTGAGAAGATTTGCTGCAAGTAGTCTGCCTTGCAAGGAATGTTAAGAAGTTCTCCAGAGAGAAGGAGAATGATATGTCAGACACTCAGCTCTACAGAAATAAAGGAAGAGCATTGGAGAATGGATAAGTGAAGGTCAAATAAAATATTCCAGCACCTGAAGCAGCAGGTAGGTCCTCAAGTATTTGGTTAAATTAATCCCTCAGCCTCTGTCTCTGATGAGAGTCCACTTTTTACTAGATTCTTTTAGTCAGGACCTGAAACAATTTGATCCAATCATCTTCTCACAAAACATTTTTCTTGAATCTAATATAAGTAGATAGCACTGAGTGCTTTCCATATTGATAATGTTGATACAGGGCTATAGTATTAGCCTGTTGATATCAGACTCTAGTCATTATATTGTAAAACCAAAGAATATTACTGTCTCTTTCATGGACTTCTAGGTCCAGTGATTTGACTTTGAGAATTACATGAATACCCTGAAAGTATATGTAAAAGTCTGGGTGTATTTATGTGTGTGGTATGTGTGCACATTTTTCTGAGTCAAAGGATCATAATTTTATCAGATTTTCATAGATCACTTAGATCCCTTGTAAAAATTAAGAAACTATTCTTATAAATTCTCATTATGTCCTTAAAAGAAAAAAATATATAGTCTCTTAGGCTATTAGTCTTTTACAACTTTTGAAAACACTTTCAACCTATTATCTTATCCCCCCAACAGTTCTCTGAAAAAGGCAGAAACTGTTCTACCTTTTTCCCAGTAGATAATACAGCCTTCTCATTTTATTTAGTAGAACACTACATCCAAATAAGATGAATTTGTGTTCCTCTTTACTTTTTCAATACTACCAGTTAACAGAAAAAAATTCAGTCCCATAGAGAGTTGTTAGTCTTTACCATAGGTAGTTTTGACTATCCTTTTTATTTTTACTAAAAAAACCAATTATTATGTTATTGTTTGGTTATTACAGAACCAAAATGAATTCCTTTGATGAAGGAGATAAAAGACCTATACTCGGAAAACTATAAGACTCTGATGAAAGAAACTGAACACAACACAAAGAGATGGAATGATATACCATGTCCTTGGACTGAAAGAATTAATATTGTTAAAATGACCATACTACCCAAAGCAATCTACAAAGTCAGTGCAATCCCTATCAAAATACCAATGGCATTTTCACAGAACTAGAACAAATAATTTTAAAATCTGTATGGAAACACAAAAGACTCTGAGTAGCAAAAACAATCTTGAGAAAGAAAAATGAAGCTGGAAGAATCATGCTCCCTGACTTCAGACTGCACTTCAAATCTATAGTAATCAAAACATTATGGTACTGGCACAAAAACAGACACATAGATTATTGGAACAGTACAGAGCCCAGAAAGAGACCCACACACTTATGCTCAATTAGTCTATGACAAAAGAGGCAAGAATATACAATGGAGAAAAGATAGTCTCTTCAAACTGTACAGCTACATGTAAAAGAATAAATTTTCTCATACCATATACAAAAATAAAATCAAAATGGATTAAATACCTAAATGTAAAACCTGAAACCATAAAACTCCTAGCAAAAAACATAGGCAGAACTCTTTGACATAAATTATAGCAATTTTTTTGGATCTGTCTCCTAAGGCAAAGGAAACAAAAGCAATAATAAACACCTAACTAAACTTAAAAGCTTTTGCACAGCAAAGAAAACCATCAACAAAACGAAAAGGCAACCTATTGAATGGGAGAAAGCATTTGCAAATGATCTAACAAATAAGGTGTTAATATCCAAAATATATAAACAGCTCATACAACTCAATATCAAAAAAATGAACAACCCAATCAAAAAATGGGCATTTTTCCAAAGAAGACATACAAATGGCTAATAGGCACATGAAAAGATACTCAACATTGCTAATTATTAGAGAAATGCAAATCAAAACAACAATAAGATATCACCTCACACCTCTCAGAATGGCTATCATCAAAAAGACCACAAATAACAAATGTTGGGGAAGATGTGGAGAAAAGGGAATCCTCATACCCTATTGGTGGGCTGTAAATTGGTGCATCCACTGTGGAAAACATTATGAAGGTTCCTCAAAAAACTAAAAGTAGAACTACCATATGACCCAGCAATTCCACTCCTGGGTATATATCTGAACAAAATGAAAACACTAATTTGAAAAGATACATGCACCCCAAAGTTCATAGAAGCATTATTTATAATAGCCAAGATATGGAAGCATCCTAAGTGTCCATCAACAGATGAATGGATAAAAAAGATGTGGTCTATATATATATATAGACCACATCTAATACACAGCATTGTGATTATAGATAACAATACTGTATTATTAATATTTACTTGAAAGTTGTTAAAAGATTAGATCATAGATGTTCTCATTACAAAAAGAAACGTTAATTATGTGATGTGATGGAAGCATTAGATAACACTATGGTGGTAATCATATTGCAATATATGTGTATCAAATCCATATGTTGTACACCTCAAACTTACACAATATGTCCATTATATCTCAATAAAGCTGAAAAAATGATGCACAATAAGTATACTGTGAACAGATTTCAAATTTCATTTATGCTAAAACTGTAATTTTTTTTCTAATTCTGTTCTAGTTTTAATCATTTGAAAAAAGAAACAGATGGAGTTAACAGATGTAATTAAGGAAAATATTTCTTGCTTAAATACTGTATACTTAATATAAGCATTTAATTAAATATTTGAGTAGCATTAAATGCCATTTATTTTGAGGAAAAAAAGGTCATTTTTTTCATAGCTTTTGTTATGAAATTTTTGCCTGATAATCACCCAAGGTTGATTTTTCAGAAACTGTTTCTAAAGTTTAAACTTCTTTTTCCTCCCAGAAATAATGAAATAATTTGCATGACACTCCAATAAGTCCTTAGATTTATAAAACAGAAAATGGTCTTAAATACCATTTAATTAGCTGTTTCCCCATGTATGGTAACAATAATATTAAAAGTAGATTTGTTTATTTTAGCACTTCAGGGATAGACTTTTTAAATTTTTAGTTGTTATATATTTTATACTTACGACTTTCTAATTATAGTGATGATTGGTTTTCCATTTATGGTAATGATATGAAGTTTCCTTTTCAAATTAAACTTAAATAACAATTAAAAGAAAAATATTTCTTTTTTTTTAAGTTGCTTGGATTGGAATTTTGTTTTTTTGTGTTTTCTTGTGGGGGTTTTTTAAATAAATTTTATTTATTTTATTTTTGGCTGCATTGCATCTTTGTTCCTGCATGCGGACTTTTCTCTGGTTGCAGCAAGCAGGGGCTACTCTTCATTGTGGTGCACAGGCTTCTCATTGCACTGGCTTCTCTTGTTGCAGAGCACAGGCTCTAGGCGCGCAGGCTTCAGTAGTTGTGGCACGCAGGCTCAGTATTTGTGTTTCACGGGCTTAGTTGCTCTGCGGCATGTGGGATCTTCCCAGACCAGGGCTCGAACCCGTGGCCCCTGCATTGGCAGGTGGATTTTTAACCACTGCGCCACCAGGGAGGCCCAAGAAAAAATATTTCTAATAGCACAGGTGATACTATTTTCAAGGTGATACTCCACTGACTGAAGTTGGGAAAATGTGGATCATCTTATGAACAAGCAAACAGAAAGAGAGAGGAGAAATTACTTTCCATGGTTATACATAATGAGTGACAGAGCCAGAATTCAAACACATATTTTGGTTTCCCGTTCAGGTTTCTTTCTTTTTCACATTGTGAGGATTTCAGTTTCACATGGAATTAGGCTGGCTCCTTGCTGCTTCCAGATTTCTGACCAATGGCTTCACTTTACTTTCCCTGTGAAGTAATCCCAGAATTGACTCAGAGACAAAAGTGAAAGGGCACAAAGGTCATTTGAGGGTCTAATAAACATGAGAATCTAAATCAGTGCAAAATTCTCAAATTATGGAGCACATAAAAATCACTGGGAAGCTTGTGTAAAATGCTGACTCCCGATACACCTCCATTTGGATTCAGTAGACCTAGGTCTTGGAGTCTTGATATTTAACAAGCATACCAGGGAACTGGCTGTAGGTGGTCCATGGATCACACTTTAAGAAACACTGTTCTGAACACATGGCCCAAAGGAGGCATTGCAACCCTGACTGAAAAGGCCTCTGGGACTTTTAATAGCCACACATTGTCTGCACTTGTTTCACTGTCCTCTCTCAAAGATTTTCTTTATTTTCCTTTGGTATACCAGTAGCAAAAGAAGTATCACAGAGAGGGTCTCCTTACCCTATTCTATGTTAGTAGATGTCAACAACTACATCTGTCTGTCAGCCCCAAGAAGTCATATTTCTTCCTCAGCCTCTTGTCTACCACACATTTTCTTTATAAACTGAACATTTCCTTGGAAGCATTTACCATAGCTGCAATACAGGGTTTTCTGAATAATTAATTATTTGGGTTTATTTTCCCCCCTGGACATCGTTATACTCATAATACACAGTATACATGGCACCCAGAAGACACTCAATGAAGGGTTGCTGAATAAACAAGCAGAGTATCACTTTGGGATACAAAATTTTGAAAATGATCCAAATTTCACACTTTGTAGGTAGAGAGAAGAAAATTTCCCTTCCTTTTATTTTTGGAGAAAGTGACATTTCCAAATTCCATACTGTGATATGGCCTGGAAGATATTGGTTATAAATATTCTCAAATTGTTGAAATCTATATAAAGAAAAAACATTTACCATGCATGCAAAAATGGTATTTTGGCTTGTTTATGTATGATGTAAGCAGCGGCACTGAGCTAAGCTTTACATTCCTTGGAGACCATATGGAAAATATCACTGTCTATGATGCTTGATGAGCCCAAATATTGCTATGGTTTCTCTCCAGGAAATAGCAGTGTGCTGACCCAGCTGCTTAGTGTTCATTATGTATTTAAAAATACAAATCACAAGGTTTCCCTTTTAATACATTTATGCAAAATTACAGATCTTACCACCTGAGATTTTCTAGGTTAAGTCATATTCAGAGAAACCTAAATCATCATAAGGAGCTAGGTAGTGAGGAAGCAGGGTACAGAAGATGCAATTCATATAGATATGTGTTTTCATTTTAAGACATAAAACAAGCATTTCCTTTTTAATACACTTGGGCAAAATTGCAGTCCTAGTTGTTTCGAGTTAAGACATACATAGAGAGATTTAATTCTTGGACCAGTAGTGGGTCAGGGCCAGATGGCAACAGGATGCAATGAATATAAATATGCACATGAAAAGAAACCGTATTTAGTGGTTTCTGTTTTTCCCCCATACAATTTGCTTTCAAATTTTAGGCAGAGTCTTTGAAATGTGGGATTCAACCAGCATTAAAATGAAACCCTTGTGAAAGCTATCATTTAATGATTTCTGGAAAGTCCTGCACTCTTTCTTGGATACCACTGAAATTATCTGTGGTGATAAATAATGTACCTTCTTTCCCAGGAACCAAAGGAACACCTGATATCAAGTTTACAGAAGCCCACATCTGAAGCCATCACCAAGGTGTTCCCCACTGGGATTATCTGCTGAAGAAACTGAACCAGGATCCAACTGGAAAGCCTCTTAAATAAGACAATCTAAGATACCATTTGCTTTTCCTTAGCAGCAACCATTAATAATGTAGCTTTTTAAATTAACTTTAAAAAACAATGTGGTATTTAAAAAGAAAAACAGAAAAAGGTATGATTCGCTTATCAATAAGTCAACCAAACTAGATGACCCTTACATCAAAAGCTAATTTTTGGCAAATTTTATTTTAAATATTTTGGCATATAAAAAATGATTCATCAAGTATATCCAATTAAAATAGGGAGCCATAGCCAACATTAGTGATGCTGGATATGAGTCTCATTCTTGGTGATAGGACTGTCCTGAGAGTAACTGCAGCTAAGTTACTACTGATTCAAGAGCTTAATAACAAAGCCACTTTATTTATTATGGTATTGGTACTGAAATAGCCAAACAGAAATAAAAGGATCAATACCTTATTAAGTGATGATAAAACAACTGACTGTCTTTCTGGAAAAATAAAATAGAGACATCCCTATCCTAATCTTACATCATCCACAAAAATAAATTATAGATGGATAAATGACTTTAATTTTTTAAAAAGAATAAAATCTTGAAAATAAACCTAGGAAACTGCATGCACAATCTGCATTGAAAAGCCAGAAGTTATAAAATAGAAATTATAGCCATTTGACTATGTAGAAAAAATTTTACAAGTTTTTTGTCTGAATAGAAAACCAGCAGGTGTTTTTGCTGGCTTCTTGCCAAATGTCAAACTTGATAAAACCATAGACATAAGAAGGGAATATGGATTCCCAGAATCATCAAGAAAACGTGAGAAACCCTGGAGAGCATGATGACTGTCTTGACCCGATTGTATAAGAAACAGATCAATGCAGCCTGGGGCCAAAGATGGTCTGAAAAGCAGTGAGAAGATAAATTGGAGAAAATCTTTAAAGTTCTCTTCTTGTTCTCAGGCTGTTACTTTGAAAAAATCATGGCCTGTCCCTTCAACACCCAAATCTACAGCAATAGCACAGCCACAAGGGTCAGCTAGGTAAAATCTTGATTTTATGGCAGCTCAGTAGCCATAATGAGATGAAGAATTATTGAAAATGGGTACAGCTGCCAGATGCTATCCTTCTACTCTAAAACCCCAGGATTGGCAATATTACCACCTATAGTGTTGACATCCTCACCATGCTATTTTTTCCTAAGAGTTAAAAGAGAAGTTACCTGGTAGAGTGGCACTAAACAAGAATGATCTTATGGTGCTATGTTGTAAGCCCTCTTTCTTCCCCTCTCCTCAAACTCACTGAGGTGGACACAGACTAGGACCTGACCTGTGGCCCTTCATTAATATTCATTTCCAGTGTAACTGTTATCCCTAGGTCAATGTGATCTCACAAGATAAAATAATAAGTCACCTGAAGATATGGCCATTATAAAAGAAAGGCAGCAACTAAAGAAACAGCCAGAATAAATGACTAATAATTTAAAATATAAATGAAAATATATATTTAAGGAGATAAGGAAAGATAGTAGTAATAGAGTAATAATAATATTCATAAAAAGATATTAAGAAAAATAACAGATATGAATAAACACAGTATTTAAAATTGAGAGCATAATATATGAGACAAACAGCAGGATGAATTCAGTTAAAAATAAACTAGGGGACTTCCCTGGTGGCGCAGTGGTTGAGAGTCCACCTGCCGATGCAGGGGACACAGGTTCGTGTCCCGGTCCGGGAAGATCCCACATGCCGTGGAGTGGCTGGGCCCGTGAGCCATGGCCACTGAGGCTGTGCGTCCAGAGCCTGTGCTCCGCAACGGGAGAGGCCACAACAGTGAGAGACCCGTGTACCACAAAAAAAAATAATAATAATAAACTAGGGAATTCATCATTAGGACAATTCAATTAAATAGAAATAAAAAGACAATATAGTAAAATTTTTAAATGAAATTGACAAAAATCAGTCCCAATTTAACTGCAATTAGAATAAATATAAATGGATTAAGCTCACAAATTTTAAAAAAAGGGACTATCAAATGGGAATTTTTTTTAATTTAAATTTTTGAATTTTATTTTTTTATAAAGCAGGTTCTTGTTAGTTACCTATTTTATACATATTAGTGTATACATGTCAATCCCAGTCTCCCAATTCATCCCACTACCTCCACCCCACCACCCCACTTTCCCCTCTTGGTTTCTATACGTTTGTTCTCTACATCTGTGTTTCATTTCTGCCTTGCAAACTGGTTCATCTGTACCATTTTTCTAGGTTCCACATATGTGTTAATATACAATATTTGTTTTTCTCTTTCTGACTTACTTCACTCTGTATGACAGTCTCTAGGTCCATCCATGTCTCTACAAATGACCTAATTTTGTTCTTTTATGGATGAGTAATATTCCATTGTGTATATGTACCACATCTTCCTTATCCATTCGTTTGTCGATGGACATTTAGATTGCTTTCATGAGCTGGCTATTGTAAATAGTGCTGCAATGAACATTGGGGTGCATGTATCTCTTTGAATTATGGTTTTCTCAGGGTATATGCCCAGTAGTGGGATTTCTGGGTCATATGGTAATTCTATTTTTAGTTTTTAAAAGAACCTCCATTCTGTTCTCCATAGTGGCTGTACCAATTTACATTCCCACCATCAGTGCAACAGGGTTCCCTTTTCTCCACACCCTCTACAGCATTTGTTGTTTGTAAATTTTCTGATGATGCCCATTCTAACTGGTGTGAGGTACTACCTCACTGTACTTTTGATTGCATTTCTCTAATAATTAGTGATGTTGAGCAGCTTTCATGTGCCTCTTGGCGATCTGTATGTCTTCTTTGGAGAAATGTTTATTTAGGTCTTCTGCCCATTTTTTTTGTGTGTGTGTGTGCTGTATGCAGGCCTCTCACTGTTGTGGCCTCTCCCATTGCAAAGCACAGGCTCCGGACGCGCAGGCTCAGTGGCCATGGCTCACGGGCCCAGCTGCTCTGCGGCATGTGGGATCCTCCCAGACCGGGGCATGAACCTGTGTCCCCTGCATCGGCAGGCGGACCCCCAACCACTGTGCCACCAGGGAAGCCCTTCTGCCCATTTTTTGATTGGCTTGTTTGCTTTTTTAATATTGAGCTGTATGAGCTGTTTACATATTTAGGAGATTAATCCTTTGTCCATTGATTCATTTGCAAATATTTTTCCCACTCTGAGGGTTGTCTTTTCATCTTGTTTACAGTTTCCTTTGCTGTGCAAAATCTTTTCAGTTTCATTAGGTCTCATTTGTTTGGTTTTTTAAATTTCCATTACTCTAGTGGGTGGGTCAAAAAAGACCCTTTAGGTGTAGTGTTAGATTGTTTAGGTGTAGTGTTAGATTGTAGTGTTTAGGTGTAGTGTTAGATTGTTTATTTGAGATTTTTCTTGTTCCTTGAGGTAAGATTGTATTGCTATAAACTTCCCTCTTAGAACTGCTTTTGCTGCCTCCCATAGGTTTTGGATCATCATGTTTTCATTGTCATTCATCTCTAGGTATTTTTTTATTTCCTCTTTGATTTCTCCACTGATCTCTTTGTTATTTAGTAACATATTGTTTAGCCTCCATGTGTTTGTGTTTTTTACATTATTTGTCCTTGTAATTTATTGCTAATCTAATAACATCATGGTCAGAAAAGATGCTTGATATGATTTCAATTTTCTTAAATTTACCAAGGCTTGATTTGTAATCCAACATGTGATCTATCCTGGAGAATGTTCCATCTGCACTTGAGAAGAAAGTGTAATCTGCTGTTTTCAGATGGAATGTCCTATAAATATCAATTAAATCTATCTGGTCTATTGTGTCATTAAGCTTATGTTTCCTTATTAATTTTCTGTCTGGATAATTGTCCATTGGTGTAAGTGAAGTGTTAAAATCCCCTACTATTATTGTGTTACTGTCGATTTCCTCTTTTGTAGCTGTTAGCATTTACCTTATGTATTGAGGTGCTCCTAGGTTGGGTGCATATATATTTATAATCGTTATATCTTCTTCTTGGATTGATCCCTTGTTCATTATGTATGTCCTTCCTTGTCTCGTGTAACATTCTTTATTTTAATGTCTATTTTATCTGATATGAGTATTGCTACTCCAGCTTTCTTTTGATTTCCATTTCATGGAATATGTTTTTCCACCTCCTCACTTTCAGTCTGTATGTGTCCCTAGGTCTGAAGTGTGTGTCTTGTAGACAGCATATATATGGGTCTTGTTTGTGTATCCATTCAGTGAGCCTGTGTCTTTTGGTTGGAGCACTTAATCCATTCACATTTCAGGTAATTATCGATATGTATGTTCCTATTACCATTTTCTTAATTGTTTTGGGTTTGCTTTTGTAGGTCTTTTTCTCCTCTTGTGTTACCCACTTAGAAAACTTCTTTTAGCATTTGTTGTAGAACTGGTTTAGTAGTGCTGAATTCTCTTAGCTTTTGCTTGTCTGTAAATATTTTAATTTCTCTGTCGAATCTGAATGAGGTCCTTGCCAGGTAGAGTAAACTTGGTCATAGGTTCCTCCCTTTCATCACTTTAAATATATCATGCCACGCCCTTCTGGCTTATAGAGTTTCTGCTGAGAAATCTGTTGTTAACCTTATGGGAGTTCCCTTGTATGTTATTTGTCTTTTTTACCTTGTTGCTTTTAATAATTTTCCTTTGTCTTTAATTTTTGTCAGTTTAATTACTATGTGTCTCAACATGTTTCTCCTTATGTTTATCCTGCCTGGGACTCTCTGTGCTTCCTGGACTTGGGTGGCTATTTCCTTTCCCATGTTAGGGAAGTTTTCAACTATAATCTCTTTAAATATTCTCTTGGGTCCTTTCCCTCTCTCTTCTCTTTCTGGGACCCCTATAACATGAATGTTGGTGCTTTTACTGTTGTACCTGAGGTCTCTTAGGCTGTCTTCATCTCTTTTCAGTGAATTCCACCATTCTGTCTTCCAGGTCACTTATCCGTTCTTCTGCTTCAGTTATTCTGCTACTGATTCCTCCTACTGTATTTTTCATTTCAGTTATTGTATTTTTCATCTCTGTTTGTTTGTTCTTTAATTCTTCTAGGTGTTTGTCCTTTGATTCTTCTAGGTCTTTGTTAAACATTTCTTGCATCTTCTCGATCTTTGCCTCCATTCTTTTTCTGAGGTTCTGGGTCATCTTCACTATCATTATTCTGAATTCTTTTTCTGGAAGGTTGTCTCTCTCCACTTCATTTAGTTGTTTTTCTGGGGTTTTATCTTGTCCCTTCATCTGGTACATTGTCCTCTGCCTTTTCATTTTGTCTATCTCTCTGTGACTGTGGTTTCATTCCACAGGCTGCAGGATTGTAGTTCTTCTTGCTTCTGCTTTCTGCCCTCTGGTGGATGAGGCTACCTAAGAGGCTTGTGCAAGCTTCCTGGTGGGAGGCACTGGTGGTAGGTAGATCTGGGTGTAGCTCTGGTGGGCAGAGCTCAGTAAAACTTTAATCCGTTTGTCTGCTGATGGGTGGGGCTGAGTTCCCTGCTGTTGGTTGTTTGGCCTGAGGCAACCCAGCACTGGAGGCTACAGGCTCTTTGGTGGAGATAATGGCGAACTCCAGGAGGGCTCATGCCAAGGAGTACTCCCCAGAGCTTCTGATGTCAGTGTCCTTATCCCCACAGTGAGCCACAGCCACCCCCCACCTCTGCAGTACACCCTCCAACCCTAGCAGGTAGGTCTGGTTCAGTCTCCTGTGGGGTCACTGCTCCTTCCCCCAGGGTCCTGATGTGCACACTACTTTGTGTGTGCCCTCCAATAGTGGAGTTTCTGTATCCCCCAGTCCTGTTGAATTCCTGCAATCAAAACTCGCTAGCCTTCAAAGTCTGATTTTCTGGGAATTCCTCCTCCCATTGCCGGACCCCCAGGTTTGGAAGCCTCACGTGAGGCTTGAAACTTCATTCCAGCGGGTGGACTTCTGTGGTATAATTGTTCTCCGGTTTGTGAGTCAACCATCCAGTGGTTATGGGATTTGATTTTATTGTGATTACACCTCTCCTACTGTCTCACTGCAGCTTCTCGTTTGTCTCTGAATGTGCGTATCTTTTTTGGTGAGTTCCAGTGTCTTCCTGTCGATGATTGTTCAGCAGTTAGTTGTGATCCCAGTGTCTCTCAAGAGGGAGTGAGCACACATCCTTCTACTCCGCCATCTTGAACCAATCTCCTCAAATGGGAATTTTTAAAGTTTTTTTAATCTAACAATATGTCATTTATCAAAGACATTTAAAAGGAAAAAAACAGAGAAAGAATGAAAAAATGATATATGAAGAAGATATTGGACAAAATAAAATGTGGCAACAACCTGTAAAAATAGTGTTTAAGACCAAAATAACCCACAAGACACAAAGAGGAGCACTATACTAACTTATGCATAGCAGTATACACTGTGGACCACCACCAATATTCCCCTTCAGAAAAAAGACATTCATTCACTCCATTACCAAGAGTATTAGCTTCTAACAGCTCACAGCTGAGTGTCATTATCCACTAAAATAAATTAGGAATTCTAGGAAAAATGGTTGATTCCAGAGCCATCAGAGAAAAATAATTCCAGATCCAGAGGGAAAGTACAGGTTAAGCTAGAATATCTTGTGCCAGAAAGAAAGACGTGCTTTAAGAATCATAGTCATGTCAAAGTGATATAAGAGCCAGCTCGAAAGGATTCCACTGACAATATGGGATGATTTGAGTATCAAATAAATTATTATGGTGACAGATTGCATAAAGAGTAATATCTGAGTCCATATTAATATAAATAAATAGATGGAGATTAATGGAAATCTCTACATTGCAACAGAATGTCAATTAATAACGCAGAAGGGGGACTTCCCTAGTGGGGCAGTGGTTAAGAATCCATCTGCCAATGCAGGGGACATGGGTTCAATCCCTGGTCTGGGAAGATCCCACATGCCATGGAGCAACTAAGCTCGTATGCCATAACTACTGAGCCCATGATCTAGAGCCCACGAGCCACAACTACTGAGCCTATGGGCCAAAACTACTGAAGCCTACATGCCCTAGAGCCCACACACTGCAACTACTGAGCCAACACACCACAACTGAGCCCATGCATTGCAATTACTGAGCCCACGTGCTGCAACTACTGAAGCCCATGTGACTGGAGCCCATGCTTCTCAACAAGAGAAGCCACCACAATGAGAAGCCTGCACACTGCAATGAAGAGTAACACCCACCTGCCACAACTAGAGAAAGCCCACACACAGCAACGAAGACCCAACACAGCCAAAAATAGAATTAAAAAAAAATGATCTTCTCAAAAAAATAATAATAATGTAGAAGGAATAATGGAATTAGAAAACTACTATGATAGTAATAACTGATTCAGATAAAAAATCATCAATTAATATTGAAACTAATGGGTGAAAATTTGTTGAAGAACAGGATATTTACATAATCTCAAAGTAGTTTCCTATAGGTTATTAATTACTTATGAATATAATTGTTTATTGATTAATAAGTAAAATACTTATAAGTAGACTCTAACATAGAGAAATCTTACAGACACCATCTTAACCAAGTAATAAAAGTCAATATCAAAAGTGATGATTAAAATAGACACCATCTGCTTCCTTATATGAAGAAATGAGAACACGGCATCATTCTGTGATATACGTGCCCAAGGACAAAAAGTGTAAAACATTAATTAAACCTGAGAAAATATTAGATAACCCTAACTGAGTAACATTCTACAAAGTAACTTGCTTTTACTTCTCAAAAATGCCAACGTCATGAACAACAAGGTAAAAATGAGAAACTCTTCCAGAATGAAGGAAACTAACAAGATCACAACTGAATGCAACAGGTGATCCTAGATCCTGGAGAAAAAGGAAAGGGTGCCATTTACAAACACATTATTGAGGCAATTGCCAAAATTTCAATGGGGTCTGGGTTTGAATAGCAGTATTATATCAATGTTATTTGATTCTAATAGATGTCCAATGGTTCTGTAGGAGGGGGTCCTTTAAGCACTTAAGAATAATAAGGCATTAAATCTTCAACTTATCCTCTAATGTTTGAGAAATAATAATACAATAATAAAAATTATAAATTAAATACATAGAGGAAAAATGAAAAGATAAATATAGTAAAATGTTAACTTTTGGAGAATTTGAGTTAAGATTATACAGATTTCCTTTTTACTATTCTTGCAACTTTTCAGTAAATTTGAAAGGAGAAAGGAAAGAAGGAAGGAATCTTTGAAATGAAGATAATATCTACCTTGTAGATTTAAGTAATATGTGTAAAGTGCTTTGTGCTGTGACTAGAATCTAGAAGATGCTCAATAAATGATAGCTAATTTACAGCCTGAAGCTCTCATAATATACCTATGCAGTGGTTCTAATGGACTTTTGAAAAAGGTTTCTGACAAGTTTTACTTCTCTTTAACTTAAAAGGATATTGTAACATACAGGGATATTTGAGTTATAGGAATCTTCCAGAGTTTATTAAGTCCATAAAAATGTGTACCAACTCACCATTTTCCCAAATGTTTTAGTGAAAAGATTTCTACTGACAGTCCTTTACATTCATATAATGCATATTCCCAAATACCATCTCACTGGATACTCATAATGACCCTGTGTGTAGTTAAAATTATTGCTCCCATTTTACAGATAATAATCTAACAAAAAAACCTTATGATTACATATTATATGTAAATGATTTACATATAATAAATGGTGGGTGCAATCTCATGTTTCATGACTCTAAATCTAGCATGTTTTCTTCTACTTAGAATTAATGTTACCATATTGTTCAGCATGACAGAATATTATATAACTCAAACAAATTAGTTCATCTGAGGTGAGTAAAATCTTGCTGAAACAAGACTGGCAGTACCATTTAGAGAAGACAATTTAAAAGGAAACTAGACTATATAGGAATAAATAAATCTAGCAACGAACATGAAAGATTTAGATAAAAAGCAATGTTAACTTCACTAAAGTGCTTTAAAAGACCTGAACACTGTAGAGATACCATGGTCCTGGATATAAAAGTTCAATATTATAAAAATGTCAGTTCTGTTCCAGTTAATAAATTCATAATAAAATGCAATTAGAACCATAATTCCAACTGGATCACCTATAAACTGTGACAAGTTAATTCTAAAATTTATGTAAAGATAAAATGTGTAAGTATAGCCAAGAACATTAAAAATAGAACAAGGGGATGAAGGGGGATTCTCCCCTACCAGATGTCAAAGCAAATTGTGTTGTAGTGACAAAAACAATGGTATTGACACAAGAAAAGAAGACTCTTTCATGGTATAAGATAGATTCCAGAAACATATCTATAATTTTATTTGTGATAAAGGTGACATTTCATATCAATGGGGAAAATATGCTCTTTTCAATAAGTAGCATCAAAAACTATTGGCCATCCATTTTGAAAGCATTAAATTTAGACACCCCCCCACCTCACTCTGTATACAAAACTAAACTCCAGATACATTATGGGGTTAAGATAAATGCACAAAATATGAACATATAATAAGAACTATAGGAGAATATTTTATAACCATGGAGGAGGAAAGACCTTCCTTGACAAGATACAAAACGTGGAAAATAAAAGAAAGATTGGACCTCCCCAAAATGTAAAACTTCTATACAAGAAACATCATTATACACAAAGACAAAAATCAGATGACGGACTGAAAGCAAATATTTGCAAAATATTTAACAAATGACATTATAGGGAAAATATAAAAAATCACAAATCATTTCTTAAAAATTACTAATAAGGAAATGGTAAAAAGACATGAACAAGCAGCTCACAGAAGAAGAAATGTGATTGGCCAATAAATATATAAACAATACTCTATCTCACTAGTAATTGGGAAATTATAAATTAAACAACAGTGAGATATTTGTATCTATCAGATTAGCAGAATTTTTTTAAAAGACTAATATCAAATAATGAGTCAGAAATGAGGAAAAGGATAGTCTTACCCAGAGGAGTCAGAAAGACAAGGCTGGTGAGATGTGGGAGGACAAGCAGAAGTTCTAGATGAGGAAAGATGAATAAAAACAACCACGCTTCCTTTCCTGAAGGAAGGCCAAGATGAAATAGGGATGAAGCCTCAACTTTAAATCAAAGCCAGATTTTTGTATTATTACTTGGAATTTAGCATGGTAATTAGTGCACTGAGATGGTATTTTGTGACTTGAATTGACTAGAGAAGGCACAAGACCTAAATGCGCTCTCATCCAGGGCAGGGGAAGACCTAGCTCCCCAGATAAGGACCAGTGGGAATACAAATAAAATTGCTCTATGATTATCTATGAGTTATGCTTAGTAACCATTGTATACATATATAAATAATATATGTATTATATGTGTATGAATATATACATATACTAAAAAGATACAACTAAATTGTTGCCAGAGGTTTCCTCTGGAGAAGGAAGTGGGAAGGTGGGAATTCTCAAGAATTGTACATCTCTTTCAACAGTGCTTCTTAAGCAATTATTACTAAATTGCAGCAGATTAATTCTGTGGCATAATGAATTAAAAGAAAGAAGGAAGAATGATTCTGAGGCTAACAAAACCATATCTTATTCAAATAACAAAGAAGGAAAGATTCCATCCTAACTCATGTCCTCATCATTTCTCACCTGAACTGTTGGAATCAGTCAGAACTTGATTCAGTTCTTTACTCTGGTTTCTTATTGGCTGTGTGATATTGGGCAAGTTACTTAGCTTTTCTGAGCCTAAATTTCCTCACTTGTAAACTGAGGTTAATATTGTTATATTTACCTCTAGATATTATTGTGCAAATTAGATATTATGCAAGAAACAAATGACATTTTGTTTGAAAATTAGCCCAGTGTCTCAATCCTTATGCTTAATATAAATATTTAACACTGAATACTTATGATAGTACAAATACTTAATACTTATATTAATATACCATACTTAATGCTCAGTATATGGTAGCTATTGATACTGTAAGAAATTCCTAACTGACCCCCTACCTCTAATCTCACCACCATCTAGTCTCACTATGACAAAATTTCCTTTCCAAAATAACAGTTATGGCAACTCCTTATTTTAAAATTTTCTGATTTTTCATTACATTCAAGATGAAGTCTAAAATCCTGAATAAACATCAAAGCCACATTTTCTAATCCTTCCCCTACCACCTATGACCCCTATACTCTATGTATAACAATTTCTAATCTCCCAGATATGTCATATGCTTTGGAACCTCTGTGCTTTTGAGTCTGTCCTTCTTTCTCATCCTCTAAGCCTCAGCTTGGACATATCTTCTCCAAGAAGCACTCCCATTTCTTTCCATACTCTGGGAGATAGTCCTTCTTCATGGCTCCTCTGTATAACCCTCTGTTAAAATCTATTTCATTTTACCTCATATATGTAATCCCCCTTACTTGGTGGAGCCATACAAAGTGAGAGAAACGAGCATATACTGAGTACATCTAATGTGAAAAACACTGTTTAGCATTCCACATTATGTTTTTAAATTATCCTTAACAGGTAAGGAAACAGATGCTAAATAGCTTGCCCATGGTCATTGGGTGACTCAGGTGGAGAGTTGCTAGAGAAACCCAGTCTTTCTACTCTAAAGTCCAGATTTCAACTCCTTGGCCTTGTACCTCTGGTGTTCCCAGAACTTGCTACATGATTTAGTAAATACTTTAGTAAGTAGCAGGGATGTAATGTACAACATGATAAATATAATTAACATTACTGTGTGTTATATATGAAAGTTGTTGAGAGTAAATCCTAAGAGTTCTCATCACAAGGAAATTTTTTTTCTTTTACTTTATGTCTATATGAGATAATGGATGTTTACTAACCTTATTGTGGTAATCATTTCATGATGAATATAAGTCAAATCATTATGCTGTACACCTTAAACTTATACAGTGCTGTTTGTCAACTGTATCTCAATAAAATTGTAAGAAAAAAAGTCAACCCCAAAATGACCTAGATTCAGGGATTATCAAACAATGATTTTCAAAAAACGATTATGACTATGCTCAAGAGATAAAAGAAAATATGCCTTAATAAATCAAAATAAGGAAATCTCAAGATATGGATGCAACCTATGTCCATCAATAGATGAACGGATAAAGAAGATGTGGTATATACATGCAATGTAATACTACTCAACTATAAAAAAGAAAACATTTTGCCATTTGCAGCAACATGGATGGACTTGGAGGGCATTACACTGAGTGAAATAAGTCAGACAGAGAAAGACAAATACTGTATCATGTCACTTATATGTGGAATCTAAAAACTACAACAAACTAGTGAATATAAGAAAAAACAGAGTCACAGATATAGAGAACAAACTAATAGTTACCAGGGGAGAGAAGGAAGGGGGGAGGGGCAATATAGGGGTAGGGGAGTAAGAGGTACAAACTACTAGGTATAAAATAAGCTACAAGGATATATTGTACAACATGGGGAATAGAGCCAATATTTTATAATAACTATAAATGAAGTATAACCTATAAAATTTTTGAATCACTAATTGTATAACTTATATAATAGTGTACAGCAACTATACCTCAATTAAAAAAAATACTTTACTCTTGCAAAAAAAAGAAAAAGAGGAAATCTCATCAGAGAAATAGAAAAATTTTAAGTGGACTAGACTGAAATTTTAGAACCAAAATATACAACATCTGAAATAAAATTAGCTGAATGTGCTTATGATTATAATGGTAATAACAAAGAAAATACTCAGTAAACTTAAAGATAAATTAATAGAAATTATCCCAGCTGAAGAAGAGAGAAAAAAAAATTGGCAAAAAATGCACAGAGCTTTAGGAACTTGTAGGAAAAACTTAAAATGTCCTAGCATGTGGATAATTTTAATCCAAATGAAGAAAAGAGAGAATGGAGAAGAAAAACTTATTTGAAGAAAGAATACTGAAAAATTCCCATAGTTGAGGATATATGTACTGATCCACAGTTTCAAGAACCTCAGCAAACACTAAACAGGATAAGTATGAATAAAATCACATCTAGGCATATAATAGTCAAACACCTGAAGCCAAAGATAAAGAGAAAAAATCGAAAGCAACCAGAGAAAAATATATTTCATAAAGGGAAACAAGGATGCAAATAACCAAGAACTTCTTATCAAAACTTATGGGGACCAGAAACCAGTAGAACAACATCTTTAAATCGCTGAAATAAAACTGTCAATCTAGAATTCTATAGCCAATGAACACATTTTTCAAGATTGAAAGTGAAAAAAAGCCACTTTTTTATAACATTAACTAAGAGAATTGATTGCTGGCAAATCTACAGTGAAAGAGGTACTACAATAACTTCTTCAGACTAAACAGATTTGATAACATAGGAAAACACAGTTCTTTAAGAATGAGCAAAAAGCATCCAAAATAGTAAAAACTGAGTAAATTCAAATCCAAGTTTTCTTTCTTAATGTCCTCCAAATACATATAAATACTTAAGGCAAATATTCTTGTGATACTTAATTTTTTGTGCCAACTTGACTGGGCTGTGAGATGTCAGGTAACTGGTAAGACAGTATCTCTGAGTGAGTCTTTGAAGGTGTTTCTGGAACTTTGAGGACAGTGGAAGTTTTCTGTATGATACTATAGGGGTGGATACATGTCATTATATGTTTGTCAAAACCCATAGAATATAAAACATCAAGAGTGAACCCTAATGTAAACTATGGGCTTTGGGTGACAATGACAAGTCCATGTTAGTTCATCAATTATTACAAATGCACCATGTGGTGCAGGAGGCTGTGGGTGAGGAGGAATGATCTGTCCTTTCCACTCCATTGTGCTATGAAATTAGAACTCTTAAAAATTGTTTACTAATTTAAAAAATAATAAATAAACTCTAAAAGCACATTTACATCTTCAATACATCTGTCCTCCTCTAGCTATGGGTCTAATGGAAATACAAAAACAGCAGGCTCTAGTATTGTTAAATTCCCAAGATTTTGCTTTTTAATATTTTATTTAAAGAGGTCCTAACTTTGATCCAACCACTTAAATGAAAAAGAATCTGGACTGAATCAGAAACTAAATTTTATTTGGAAGAGGTTTGAACAGTTTCCATCATTTGATTCTTTATAAATGCATCCCTTAACCACTCCCTGATTTTCTATTTGGGGAATTCTAGGTAGAGAAGGTGTTTAGGCTACTGTATGGTCATCAGTGCATACTGATATAGGAAGAAAGAAGACGGGGAGGAAGAGAAGGACCGCGTGGGGAAGGGAGGGAAGGAGAGAAAGAAGGAAAATGTAGTTTTAAGTACTCTCTTTTTATAACTTTGCCCTCGGCTTCTACAACAGATTATAATTTGATAGCCTAAAAATAACCATTTTACGATTGTCAGATCCCGTCCTTATGGAAAATGGCTTTTTCATAATATTTGCGTTTGGAAAAAATATAGGCCAATTTTGCCAGGTGCCTTATCTGTGTTGTACTGTCAAGAAATCTCTCTGTAGAATCACAGCAAATGAAACCAGCATATGTTGTATTTAATAGGGTTTATAAAAACTTATTTTGAAGGAAAAAAATAAAGAAAACATAACTCTTAATAGAATCATAATGGAAAAGTTTTTTTTAAAGTGATCTTAAATGCCACCTAAGAACTATCTGGACCTAATACAAAGGAGAAAGAGATTAGACTAGAGGGCTCCAAATTTAATAAAACAAAACCTACATACAGAAGTGCTGGCAGACTAGCAAAAAGGGACTTAGTCAACAGTTATGTCCCCATCACAGTAGGCACAATTACAAGCCCCCTAAGATGGACTTGCACAAAATGGTACCCTTGATGCAGAGATCTTTTCCATTCCTGCATAAGGGGTTTTCCCTTTCCTTGAGTACCTAAGTTATTCACTAAGCCATTAAAGGAAAGAACCCCAGAGGTTGCCAGAAGGTCTAATACCCCAGCCAAGTTAATTCTACATCTTCCCTGCATACTTCATACCTGCTTCTTTACCCTGTCTCCTAACTCAGTGAAGAACTCCATCATTCATCCCATTGCCCAAGCCCTAGGAGCAATTCCATGGCTCTCCCTCTCCCTCAATGTCAGCATCCAATCACTTACCTAAACCCCTTTGATTCTACATTTAAAATGGAGTTAAACTCTGCACACTCTCCTACATTCCCCTTGTCACTTCCCAAGTAGAGGTTCCATCATCTCTTTCCTAGTCTAATACTCTCCTCCCCAGCCTCCCTTGAATCTTGTAGGGATGCCCCCCATCTATTCTGCCCTTAACAGCTAGATCAACTTACAACACACAAATCCAGCTCATCCTTAGCTATTATGTAGCCGTATTGCCATAACAGTTCTTTCAGACTGAGTGGTCACTGCATTTTACCAGTTGTTAAACACTGAATATCAGCCGGATTGATAATCCTGTCACCCTCTTCCTTAAAACCATTCTCTTATCTAAGATTTATTGCCTTCAGGATATAGTCCAAACTGCTTAGCAATACAAATAAGGCAAGATAATTTCCTAAAATATCAACTTTTGTTTGTTATTACCATTTCCACCTAATGCTTGATCCAAACAGGTAACCAAGCTTTGTAATTTCTTGCTTTGGGAATTCCCAAGAAAGAAAATTAGAAGCTGAAGTGTTTTGTAAATGTCTAAACCTTTTAAAGAAATTAGATTATGTTAGACTGCCTGGAAGGTTAGGGGAAGAGGGAAGTGATAAAGTCACAGGAAACAATTGTAGGACACTGGGGGGAAGGAGAGAAGTTTTTGAACAGTAGGGATCCAAGCCCTACACCTCAACAGTAAAGCAAGAAAGTGGAAAGACCTTGAGAAGGAAAGCAGAACAGCTTAATCTGGAAATCCGGATCCTAGACACTAGAGTTCCCACCTCAACAAAGATTCTCCTGGGTGACGGGAAAGCAGCATACGCGCGGGAACCATGAAGGCTGAAGCAATGGATTCTCCATGACAACCACTGTGGACACATGACTGATACCCTAAGAGGCCTCACTAATGGCATGACCCTGCAAGCATGGGATGCTTCAAGAATATCTAAAGTGTTGCCTCTCTTATGCCCTCCTAAGGCATCCTACAGTATATTTCCTTTCACTGTTTTTACTCTCAATGCAATTACTATTTATTTGTCAGCCCAGTAGATGGCAACCTTTCTTTGTAAAGGGCCAGATAGTAAATATTTTAGCCCCAAATCACAATCTACACAGTCTGTTGCAGACACTCAACTCTACTAAAGTTGCATGAAACAGCTAAAGACAATGTAAATAAATAATGGGTGTAACCCTATTCCAACAGAACTTTACTTACAGCCAAAGTGGTGATCCAGGTTTGGCCCAGGGCCAGATTTTTCCAACACCCCCCCCCCACCCAGTTCAGCATATTAAACTATTAGTTCACTGAAGTCAAAGATGGTATCTTTTTCTAATTTAGCAAAAATTTATTGAGAATTTACCATCAATATTCCTGAAAAGCTGAGCAACGGGGTTTAATAGTGAATAAGATAAAATCTGTGCTCTAATGCAGCCTAGATTCTAACACATGGGGAGAGAGTAAATAAGCAAAAATCAATAAAATCTGAGAGCAATCAGTCTTATTGACCAATGAGGTTCAGCTTCCTGGCCTAGCATTCAGTACCCATAAGGACTGAGAATACTTTTATTCAATGAACATGTTTGGTACTAGGAAGTTTACACTCGACCCTCAGTGCCCCTATTCCTAAGCAGCCAGGGGCCTAAGCTGCTGAGAATTCTAACAGAAAGTGGATCCCCAAGCTGGCCCTAAAGCAGCTGGCTCAATCACTCATCATTTAATGAAGCCACAAGGCAGTACCTGCCTTCAGCCCCCACCAAGAGAGTGTTGAGGACCAGGAGCTGGAGAACAGCCATCTTCAGTGTGGATGATTCTCCAGAACACTATACCACCTGCTGAAATGACAAGGGATAACTGCTTTTATTGTAAGCTGAATAAAGACCCCCAAATTTATCCACATCTTAATCCCCTGAACCTGTGAACTTTGCAGATGTGATTAAATGAAGGATTTTGAGATGGGGAGATTAACCTGGATGACCCAAGTGGGCCCAATCTAATCATAAGGGCCCTTCTAAGAGGGATTCCAGAGGGTCAAAGTAGGGAGCAGAGGTAGGAGAGAGAAAAGGGGAGGGGGTGAAAGGTCAGGAGGGAGATTTGAAGATGCTATGTTGTTGGCCTTGAAGATGGAGTAAGGAGCCAGGAGCCAAGGAGCACAGATAGTCCCTAGAAGCTAGAAAAGGCAAGGAAGTTATTCTCCCCTAGAACCTCCAGAAGAAACTCACCCTTCCTATACCTTGATTTTAACCCCATAAGACTCATTTCAGACTTCTGACCTTCAGACCTGTAAAATAATAAATCTGTGTTGTTTTAAGCCTGTGGCAATGTGTTATAGCAGTAATAGGAAATGAATACGGTCCCTCACGCCAGAGCTGACACAACTCTGAAGACGCCTGCAGGTCTTTTGGGTCTTACCGTAGATGACCAGACCCACCATGCCAGCTCTGTGCTTGTGGCCCCTGCTCCAGAGGCAGATATGCAGAGATGCCCAGACACCACCAGAGAGGCTGGATGAAGCGGGGGCCGGCCCAGGATCGTGCTGTGCTCTGCATCTTTCTTCCCCTTTGGGAGCGTTCGCCATCTGCTCCAGCAAACCCAGCCCAGCCAAGGCTTCTGCAGGACTATCCTCCCCACTCCTCACCTCCCCATCAGCCTTGACTCACACCAGGCCAGCAGGGCTCCCTGTGTCCTTGATGAGAAAATCCTGTTCTTGGACCCATCTCAGCTGTGCAGCTCAGCTCGCTACAACCAATCCACCAGGCACATCAAACAAGCTTGTGTCAATTCCTAAATTTCAGGTACAAGGAAAAGGATCATTTAGGAAGGTGTTTTATCCTTTCTGGTTTTCTAAGTTACATAATTGGAAAGTATAAGGCTAACATCTGCAGGAATAACCCATAGTCCAAGCAAGAAAAGTGGAATATATTTTCTTCTCCAGGGACCTACCAATTTGTTCTGTGGGTAATTTCTGAGATGTTAGTAAGAATTACCAGCTGTCTGCTCTCAGTGTGGAAAACTAAAATAAAGTGCAATACAGAGTCTTTCTCTGAGAACTAGGAGCTTGAATCCCCTTCCTGTGGAGATTAACTGTCCATAAGTGGTTAGAATTAAGGGGACAATGAGATGAGAGGCTATGACCTTCCCCTGCGGGTGCTGTCGGGAGCTCAGAGTCAACAAAGCACACTTCTGAGCCTGACTGCCACAAAGGCCCTCTTCGGAAAAGTGAGTCTGATTATTTTTTAATACTTATTGATTGATCAACAAATTGGTTTTATTGCATGACTGGATCTATAAAATAGACTAATTTTAAAACTATATTTAAATTCATTTTAAAAAGCTAACATGACATTTGTCTGTGTACATGCAACAATTGTTAAATCTTCTTGAAACTGATAATGTGAAACTGTAAAAAAAAATGAACAGAATATTCTAAGAATATGCACCTGGGTCTAATCCTGTGTCACACAATATGCTACTGAACGCTTTGTTTTGCATAATCTGTTTGAATTTTTTCATAAAATTGTCTGAAAACTTCAAAGTAGCATTTTATGTTTATTAAATTGATAATATCTTAACTGACTCTTCTCAGTAGGTCGTCATATATTTAATTTAAAAATACTTTTTTTCTACAGGTGCTAATGTTCCTAGAAAACTCAGGGCAAAATCTACTAAATAGAGAACGTTAGCATTTTATTTTTTATTAAATGTATAAAAGTTCAGCCCAAATGTGACCAAAGGCACTTTATTTTTGCCTCTATTTAAATCATCTTTATTTGATAAATATTTTATTATAAGGCAACTGTTTTCAAAAAACTTGTCTCTGATTCTTTTGAATGTGTCACCAAATTTAGAGTCTACAAAATTATAGGCCTTCTTGTTTTTACTCCATTCTGGAACAGAATACAAACATACCCCATTAAAATTTAGAATCTCCTTCAAAAATATTCTTCCCAAAGTCAAGATATTACCAAGCACCATTCAGTTTCTCCTATGATTTTGTCTTTCATTTGGAGCATTTAGTCCTTGGCAAACTCTATTTCTAATTTCTATCTCCCCAGCACCAGCACTGTAAGATTGCCAACAGCTGTTGCTTCTCCCCTCATCCCCTTAGATGCATGTTTCTCTTGCCTTCTCTGCCTCTCTATCTGGCCACTTAGAAATCAGCGAAGACCTCCAGGGGAAAGGCAATTTAGAATGCTTGACCAACTCCATGGGCTTCCCTTCTCTCTGGGATCTTGGCTCCTTGAGTCCTGACTGCTTTAGTAACAATCTGATCCCTTAAAACAGATTTTTAAAACATCTTCCACCCTTTCTAGTATTTTTCTGTAGGGAGTTGGTCTGTTGTAAGCAAACCCAACACAGTCTAGAAGAAATGGACTTAGATCTGGGATAAAGACATGCATTTCTGATCAGCAGAGACTGAAGACAAGGGAAGTGCTTAAGCCCAGGTGGTGAGACAGGAAAGCACACAGTACTGGAGGCGTATATCCTATTACAGCTTAGATTTATGGGTCTGAGCACTGAGACTTCTAGAGGCCCCATGACAGCATGAGGCCTGTTCAAGAAACACTGAGACTTTTTTAACAGAAGAGCAGGACTCTTGAAAAGAGAAGAGTCTTTTCAAGGTCAGCTGCCACTATGCTAGGAGCAGTCCCTCAACTAGTCCTCACAACAACTCCAATTATCAACCCCTTACAACAGATGAGGGACTTGAGATCCAAAATGATATAACTACTTGCCTAGATCACACAGCTGATAAGCAGTAGAATGGGAATAAAAACTTGGATCTCCAGACTCCAGGTCCAAGACTATTTCCATGACCCCATAGCTGCTCGCCTTTAGGAAGGCAACAAGAATTTCAGGTTCTAAAATCAAGGGGATCCTATTGTCCCCTCTTTATTCTACAAGTATTACTGAACACTGACCCTGTGTCAGGAGATGGGGAAGAGAAAAAGAAGGTGACCTAGTAGAGAACTCAAGGAAACACTAATATTTAGGGTCATGCAAGGAGCCATAAGTGTTTATAGAATATCAAGTCCTCAGTGAGACTAGGTCCAGAGGCAGAGTCAGTGGACAGATGGAGGGGCCAGAAAACGAGCCCTGTCACAGGTGCCATGTCTTCTGAGAGCTTGCAACTATGTAGCATAGCAGTCACATATTTCCTTATCACACAGTGATGCAAATCTTTTTTGGGGCGGGGGAGGGGGTGAGGGGAGGAGAGAAAATATCTAAAGAAGCAAATAAATTAACCCTACGAGCTTACAGGGGTAGAAGACCTCTGTACAGATATAAGACCCACAAAGCCAAAAATGTTTACTATCAGACCTTTACAGAAAATGTTTGCCAGCTTCTGGCATATGGTGAGTTCAGCCAATGGGAGCCATTACTGGGAGACTGAAGAGTCAATGAAGGGAAAAGCCAGGGTATTTCTCCATCCTGCTCTGCCTTGGGTATCATCTCAGATGGGGTATGCCTCTTCCCCATGGCTCAGGCTCCTGTTGTCAGCCTTCTCTGGCTCCAGGCTCTGAATGGTGATCCTAGCCCTTGGGCTCAGGTGCCACCTTCTCTCTTTGTTCCTTCCAGCCTGGGGATAGTAATGATTTCTTGTTATTGTTGATCTCTGGGTTGCCTTACTTCCCTCTTAGGCATCATAGCTCTTTCATCACTTGTGTAACCAATTACCTGCATTGTTTTCTATGTTTTAAATATGAACTCAGAGTAGCTTAAGTTACCCTGGTAGATCCTGGTGGTATTGCCCTGGTCTAGTTGGCTGGGATGGTAGGATACTGCTGCCCTCTTCCCAGCCTTGGACAGGGAATGAAGTGATCATGCAACTGACAACCATGTCCCCTGCTGCTGACTTGCAGGAAGTAACGAGATAAAGAGAGACAAAACAGTGGCAGGGACCCTACCTGATCACTGAGGACACTGGAAAGAAGCATCTTCAGCCCCCAGTTGTCTTTCAGCCATCTTGACATTGGTCAGCCCAGCAAAGAGGGATTCAGAGGCCATTTGGTATGATATTTCCCCTGGCTAACATTAATGTAACCTAATTCTCCATCAGGCTAAACAAGAAAACAAATCATTCTTTGTCAAGTGTAAAGTTGTCACTTTCTGACACACAAAAGGGAAACAGGCAGACCCTGTGAATTGTCAGTTCACTCATAAATCTCAAGTTTGAAGCTTTTTGTTGGAAAAAGTGTCAAATATTTCTGAATTTATAGCTCATTAAATCGATCTATAGTATGTTTAAATTTATGGGGTTTTATTTGCAGAATAAATGTGCACTTGCTTCTAGTAATGCTCGCAATAAAAATAAAGTCTGTCCCGAGTTCCTTAGCTATGGGGTAATTGGCATCAGTCAAGAAAACTCAACTCAACCCCCAGAAAGAGAGGTTAGCTACCTTCAGATTTATCTGAGTTCATTTACTGCCTTGCTTGCACTCAAAATTCTCATATTGAGAGAATTACCTCCGTTTGCAAGGTTTCCTTTCAAGGAACAAAGAACGCTACACAGGGAGCACTTAAAGCTCATAAAATGGAGAATAAAAGACAAAACTGGCCATTCTGACATTCAAAGGAATAAAGCATGGAAAAAGTAAACATTCTTATGGTTGTCTAAGTGTAATGAACCATGTGGCACCAAATGACCCATATTTGGAGCAATTTCTGAGTAAGAAAATGGAGACTTGCTGAAGCAGATTGAGAGGAAGTGTGTTCCACAATGAAACAAGATCACAGGGCCCTTTGGGTAGATTAGGGCTTCACCTGGTGCCCCCAACTCACGTTTCCATCTAGAGGAGGAAGCTTGCAGATTGCAGTGCCTGGGCCTTCGAGTGTGTTCTTTAGGCAGGACCTCCATCTAGTGGTTTGCCCTGGAAATTGTCCCACAGACTTGATCTCACACACACACAAACACACACAATTTCCTTACACAAACTTGTTGAAAATAGAAAAGTAGATTTCTCTCTTGTTGCCTAGCAGAGTTCCCCTTGAACCCACTGGACCCTGTCCCTCCATCCCTAAGGACTGAAGATTTCTTAACCTCTCGATTTTGTCATACCCTCTTCATTCATGGTGATGTCATCCAGTTTACCTCTTTGCACATAGAAGAAAAGTGATTTCTATGACCTAGAGGAGCAAAGCTGTGTGAGTGTGTATTGTGTTTGTAGTATGTAGTGGTGTGTGTGTGTGTGTGTGTGTGTGTCTGTTGGGCTGGCGTGTGCCGAGGACGAGCTCAGTTGCGAAACAGAGTGGGCTATGGCAATTGCTAAAGGTGGGGATGTAGGATACAGATCAGTAAGAAAAACAGGAGAAGGAATGAATGAGAATGAATGAGTGGGCAATGAGATACAAGTAGATACACAAACACTCAGGGTAGGGACAGCATGGTGCCTCGCAGGACTGCGAAGCAGAGTGTGGCCGAAATGCGACCAGTATCAGCCAGGACATGTGTGATTCATAGCCCTGAGCAAGTGACCTCGGGTTTCCAGAGCCCCCCTCCTCCTACCTGCATGTGACTGTGATCACATCCTTCTCTGACTGAGCTTCTGACATTCCATCAGTGTATTTGAAAGATTCTTTGGCCACATACCACTTTGCAGTTCTAAGTGCTATGGACCCTCTTCTTCTATGTGTGTGTGTATATATATATATAAAAAATTTGGTACACAATTTTGATGGTTTCAGGATGCCTCCCCAAACCATCCCAGATCTCTAGGTTCACTCTTCTGTAAATAATATGCCTGTGACAATTCTTAGCACTGGTGCAGTTTTCCCTGTTCTTTAATATTTCCTTACTTCCACCCTTCACTGTTTTTCAGTGTCTTCTTCGTGTGCTCTCACATATCATTCAACACCAGTGACTCTGTTTTCCCCTTCATTGTTTCTACTTGTGTTTCCCATTAATCGTTCGTGTCTTTTCTCTCCATCTACGTGCTTCCTTTATTTGACACGCCTCCTTTTAGCCACACGAAAAGCAGAAGGGTTTTGGGGTTTTTTGTTTGTTTGTTTGTTTGTTTGTTTTGCGGTACGCGGGCCTCTCTGTTGTGGCCTCTCCTGTTGAGGAGCACAGGCTCCGGATGCGCAGGCCCAGCGGCCATGGCTCACGGGCCCAGCTGCTCTGCGGCATGTGGGATCTTCCCAGACCGGGGCACGAACCCGTGTCCCATGCATCGGCAGGCGGACTCTCAACCACTGCGCCATCAGGGAAGCCCAAGCAGAAGCGTTTTGAAAGGAAATCTTTTCGCCCACCAAGGGAGAATCAGAAAACACGACATGAGAAAGAAGATGAATGATAGTAGGTAGGGAAGGAGTTCTAAGAAGCCATGAAGGTGTGAAAATGGAGAGAAATACAGAAATACATCAGATAAAAACCCATCAATTTTAGGGCAGCAGCTTTCAGCTTTTGTGAGTTTATGGCACATTTACAAATGCTAGTTTTTGGCAGCATAGCTGAGGTGAATGTGTGGCAGAATTTTTTTTTTTTGCAAAGATGACCAAAACCATGTCATTCCACAGACTCTTCTTAAAATGTGACTTCACCCAGTGAAAGGTGTATCTATGTCCCCTGCCCTTGAATATGCGTCGTCTGTGACTCAGAACCAATAGGATGCAATGATAGTAAATCCAAAGCTGGCTCAGAAAAGGTGAGGTTCCCTCTGCCTTGTCCACTGAAATACCTGCACTGGGGCTGTTAGTCAGTGTGCAAGCAGCCCAACTGTTCTGAAGCTGCCATGCTGTGTGGAAACCAAACTAGTTCATGTGAAGAGACCACATGGAGAAGCCCCGAGACTTCTCAAGAAGGAGGGATACAAGGACGAGAGATACCTGAGTGGTCCCCAGCTGCTTCAGGCCCCTGCTGTTCCAGCGGCAGCTGCCAAGTGACGGAAACCTAAGGAAAGGCTCCAGAACCATTCAACAGAATCTTTGCCCCAAATCATTAACCCACAGAAACCAAGAGAAATAATAAAATAATCGTTGTTTTAAACCACTAAGTTTTGGAGTAATTTACTGTACAGCAGCAGGTGGTTGGAACAGAATGAAAGACGTAAACCAATACTGAACAAGTCAGGAATCATTAGAAGGTAGTCACTGCTACACAACCATCATGCCTCACACTGGCTACAAATATATGCTCAATTTCTTCCACAGACTCCCCTCAGCAGTGTTCACTTTGGAAGATACTCAAGCTCCAGTAAATACTCTTTCTTGGACCCTGGCTTGATATTATTATCCTATACCCTGCCCTACAGGGCCTCTCAGACCAATTCAACTTAGTGTTTAATTTAACAGACATTAACATGAGAGCAGAAGTATTTGCATCAAAATCTAGTGGCTCCTCCAGCCCTCACACCTTGGTTTCGGATACCATTCTTCAGTAAAAGAACAAGGGCTCCTTGGTGGAATGGCCAATTCCAGAGGTGGGTCAGGGGAAATACAAAGTGGGTCTTGGAGAATCTGCAGAAGTGGAGAATGTTGCAGTGACAGAAAGTAAATAAGTGCTCAAAAAAAAAAAAAAAAAAAGGGGGTGGGGGGAGGAGGTATGTCAAAATTTAGGAGTTTGGGATTAACAGATGCACACTACTATATATAAAATAGATAAACAAGGACGTCCTGTATAGCACAGGGAACTATACTCAATATCCTGTGATAACCTGTAAGGGAAAAGAATCTGAAAAAGAATATATATATATATATATATATGTGTGTGTGTGTGTATAACTGAATCACTTTGCTGTACACTTGAAACTAACACAACATTGTAAATTAACTATACTTCAATTTAAAAAATTTAAAAAAAAAAACAGGAGTCAAACTGAAAGAGCTTGCAATGGCCAAAGCTGGGACACTTTCATCAAAATAACATAGTATTAGATTATTACCCAAAGTACAAAATATGTATTCATGAATACCCCTCTTATAGATAGCAGTTACATAACTATATTATAACTATATTGTTATTAATAACAATAAATTTTTACATATATTACTTACTACGTGGCAGGTCCTCTCCTTAAACACTTTTAAATATTAATTATGTTAATCCTTACAGCATCCTGTCAGGTAGATATTATTGTTCTCATCATTTTTACAGATGAGGAACCCTGACTTGACACACAGGGTGTTGTGAGGATCAGATGAAATCAGTCCTTGGAAAGCAGAAATGACACAAGGTAGAGTAACATTGTATAGTCATCACACTCCATGAGACCATATCTGGGGTACTTGGTCCTTCTGGGTAGCTATAATTAAGGTTCTGGCATCTCAGATGATAAGAGCCAGACATCACTGGCAATGGAATTTCTTCTAGATGACTTCATTTTGCAGCTGGGAGTTTCTCCTTGCTATGTTCTTCCAGCTGTGTAACATTAAAACAAGTTTCCTGGCCCTCATGTAAATGTAATAAACTTATTAACAAACCTATAACAAATCCCATTCCCAGAGTGGATTCTGCTATTTATTACTAAGATTCTTGACTAATACACATGCTTCCACTGGCTGACAGACTTTTGAAGTGGGAAAGAATATTTAGAGGTTACTGAATTTGAACTATCTCTTAATGTGAGAGAACTTTTTAGAGTAATCTTGACATTCAGCCTCCTTCTTATTCCTTCTAGGAAAAGGGGATTCACTTTTGCTGCTTGAAATCCTTCACAGTACACAATGCTTTCATCTGGCATTCCCTAACATGTCTTCCATAAGAAAATTTTTGCATATACACATTTAGGATTCCGTGGTTGGTTACATTTGGAGAATAACTGCTAAGTTAAATAGTTACGTAGATTTCTTTACTGCAGAATTTCTCAGAGCCTTTCACATACTAATATTCATAGATAATCTTCAAGAAATAGTAAACTGTGCAATTATTTTCCAAACATTTAACCAAACATTTTTCTTTTGTGATGAATCTCCAAGAATTGATGTCACACAAGATGCCTTTTATGATACTTGCCTTAAATTAGTGGGTTACCAGAAGAATAGGAATTTCAGCTTCAAAATAGACCAGTGAAGAGGTTGTTTGTAAACCAAACATCATTTGGCCCCCTTAGAGAACATTACAGAAAAGCCACCAACTACCCAATCTTGAGTTCAGCACTTTTTTTCCAAGATCCGCAACTCAAGAAGAACCCTGCTGGAGTGATCTGAGCTGCTGCCTCTGTTCTGGTGTTTCAGGTATCTACTGATACATTACAGGTCACTCTGACACTGTTACAAAAATAGTATAGAGGGTTCCTACACACCCATCACCCAGGTTCCCCTAACCTTAATACATGACCACAGCTAAGCTAATGTGGTACAATGCTACTGACTAAACTACAGACACTATTTAACTTTTGTCAGTTGACCTACTAATGATCTTTTTCTATCCCAGAATCCTATCCAGGATCCCACATTATATTTAATTATTATTTCTCCTTAGTCTCTTCCAACCTGTAACAGTGCATCAGCCTTGTCTTTCATGCTCTTCACACACTTATGACAAGTACTAGTCAGTTATTTTGTAGAGCGTCCCTCAATTTGGTTTTATCTGATGTTTCCTCATAATTGGAATACCGTCAAACTACATACATGATATCTGGCTTCTAAGAGGGAAGAGAGAAGCTGCCAGTCCTCTTAAAGCCTGCCAAGCAACACTTGGCTGCATTCAAAACCAGGCATAGAGCCATCCCAGATTCAAGGAGAGGAGCTGGATGCAAGGAGCTGATTGACCTCCAGCAATGGAAGTAATAGATGGTGGCCATCTTTGAAGACCATCTATCACAACAGGGTTTTGAAAAATACTTTAAAAATCTGCTTAACGAGACAACCATGAAACCTGGAAATCTGCCATTATCACACTGAACGTCTTTAATTATCTGAAACCTTTTTAAAATAGGGCTAGTAGTACCTGCTCTGCCTACTTCACAGTGTGTGGCAGCCATGGAGCATTGTTGCTAAGATCTTGCTTAAAGAAGAAAAACTTCCAGGAGGAGTACAATTAGCCAGCAACTTCCAGCAGCTGCACCTTGAGCATCTGTGATAGTATTCATGCCAGGGCTACACCCTCCCCAGGCTGCTTCTAGCTAGTGACTGAGTATGGCAGTGAACTAGAGCCAGACCATTTCTTCTTGTCACAGGATTCCTCCGTGGAGGTCCCCGTCAGCCCATAGAGACCTACTCAGAGCTACACTGCAGTCTGAGGCTCTTCCTACCCAAGCCTCCTTCCTCCTCTTGTCCGCTGACGGCTGTCAGACCTGCATTGCAGTTGACGGTTCCCCTTGCCTACTTGTGCTCCCTCTCTCCATCATCTTTCACAGACATTTCCCTCAATAAATCTCTTGCACTTTTAATTTCATCTTAGCCTCTGCTTCCAGGAGGTCCTGACTTGACACACAGGGTGTTGTGAGGATCAGATGAGATCATGGAGGCAAACATCCTTTGAAAACCATATCATGAGGAACAAGTATCAGGTCTTATCTTTAAAAAAAAATAGGGAGCAAATTGTTTTATACAACTCATATTGTTACCCCATTCATTAATTAATACTGATGCTCTTTTCGGTTGTTGGTGTTCATTTAAAGAATAATTATATTCTTGTGATAGTGCTCAGTTTACAAAAGGGTTGTATTATACCTAACAGGCCCCAGTGTGAGAAGGTAGCTAAATTTGTATTGAATTGAAAGAGACTTTCATCCAAAAGAGAATTTAGTTCTTCTTTATCCATTCATCCGATGACGGACACTTAGGTTGTTTCCATCTCTGGGCTATTGTAAATAGAGCTGCAATGAATATTTTGGTACATGTCTCTTTAAAGGGATGTTTCAGTTATCTGGGATATTTATTCAAGGTGAAAAGCTAGGTGTCTTTCTTTGTTGATCCTCTCCCTGGGACACCACCTTTTCCTGGTAATCGGGGGAGAGATGGCCACCCCAGACTAGCAATCTTTGTGGCTGAAGCCCCCACTAAGAGCTTTGAGATGATGAGGATCATTCCTCCTCTTTTTATTAGAATAACCCACAAAGCAAGAATCCTCTGGAACCTGCCTCTTCCCTCAATCTACCAAATTTCATCTTGTTCCCATCCGATCCTATCCACACTTGACAGAAGGGTTGTCATTCTCCTGCTTGATATCCTTGTTAGCGTAACACTCTTAGGATACAGTTGAAATGCCTTAAGACATTTGGTCTGACCACAGGCTACCACTTGCCCATCTCACCCTGCTCCCTGTAACACCCCCCCACACACACACACACCCTCTCTGCTTTAGCCATATTTTATCACCCTTGGAGATGCACATTTTTTTTCACATCATAACACCTGCCCCCTGAGATTAGGATGCATTTAAAAATCATTCTAGAACAGACAACAGTTGTTAACTAATTGGTTTGGTCTTGCATGCACAAACATGAAAGGCAGCAGCTTCAAAACTGTCAGAATGGGTGTTAGCGTGGAAGAAAATCCCAGAAACAACAGTGGGCCCCCTCTTAACCTCTCTGCACCAAATGTTGTGGGAGGTGGTGAATCAGAGGCGTTTAGCAACATTTCCCAAGTGGGACTCAAAAGACAGCTAATTCCATGTACTCGCAAACCCAGCTGAAGAGCCCAGCCCCAATGGCGTTCAGCTCAGCCATGAATTCTGTCACTGAGGCTCTTGACCATATTGTGTGGAAAAGCTCGACATCCATGCCTCTGAATCAAAAATGCCTTTCAGAAGAATCTAACTCTAAAAGTAAGTTTCAAGAATACTGAAAGCAAATTACTTCACATATTTTTTTATTTGGCTGTATTTGATAGAGTACTGTATGATAAAATGTATGTCCAGTAAAGAATTTAATACACTCTTTCAAAAAGTATTAAAACCCTAAATGATAAAACTTTATCCCATGTTTTTATTCTCTTAAGGGTATATAAAATAAGGGCACATCTTAAAAATGAATAGTGTCTCAAGGTAGATGAAATACGGTAGAGCCACTTGATTCTATTGCTTTCTCCAGTCGCTGAGTTTTCACGTGTGTTCCTCTCTTCTTTCCTAGAACACTTTTCTCTCTCTGCCTGTTGCTCCTACCCATCCTCTGGGTTTCAGCTTAATTATCGCTTCCAAGAAGTCTTCCTTAACTTCCCTACCTCCACCCACAAACTATGTGAGTACCCCTGCTGTGTGCCTCCACAGCACCCCATACTCTGCTCTCATAACTCATAATCATCCTCTAACTGCTTGTATGATTTTCTGTGCCCCCCACAGACTATAAACTCCTTGAAAACAGGGAACTCCTCTGTCTTGTTCACAAGGTGCCCCGCACAGCTGGCACTCAATAAAAATTCATTCAGCAAAGAATAAGTTATCAAATGAATAAGTGTCTCAATTGTATAGCATATAAACTCAATCAATTTTTAATGGAGAGCAATGAGGAAACTGAGGCACAGTGAGTAAGAGGCTAGTTAATGATAGAGACAAAACTAAAATGTCTTAATCTTCCACATAATAGTAGGGATCCCTGACATTTATTAGGTATTTACTATGTGCCTGGCAGAGTTCTGACCTCTGTGTATGTATAATTTCACTTAATTCTCATAATCACTCAGGGTTAGGTGATGTTATTCATATATCCCATTTTATGAAAAGGGAAATCGGGGTGCAAAGAGGTAAAATTTCATAAGATAATAGAACTAATAATTAGTGCAGCTGACACACAAACCAAGGCAGACTCTTAAAGTTCTACTCTCAATCACAACATTAGAGAACCTGGTAAACTGGGTCAGAATATTTAGCAATAGTAAATACTGTTAGTTACTAGCAGATGACTTCTTAAGAACATGTTTTCAAGCTGAGCCAAGACAAATCTCTTTATCTCAGTGGATATTGATACCAGCCAAAACATAATTAAGTCTAGCATGGTTGGAAAGTCACTTTAATACAAGTTAGGAGCCCTCAGTTCTTTCTACACAGCCCGCTCATCAAGTGACTATATAAACCTGAGTGAATCACTTAACTTCTCTGAAACTCAGTTTCTTCCCTACTTAAAAAAAAAAAACAGTGGGGTAATGCAAATGAACCCACAATCCTCTGATGGGGTCTGTCACTTTATCTCAAAGCAATTAACAGTTGTATCAAGTGGGAGGGATCAACAGTGATTATTACCCTATGCCAACTATTGAATTCAAGGATGTAACTTAAACTCCAGTGTTTGTTCTACAGAATTCAAATAATGTTTGGCAAGGTGAAGGGCTCTTGATCCTGCACCTGAAAGCATAGGTTTTCATATTTCAGCCATGGACTTTTTTTACCTTTCTGCTATTAACAGTGTTTGCCTTAGTGGAGAGAGGGAAGTCCAGACTTGTGTTGACAGAGTTTGACTGTTGGGGCAAAGTACATACCTGGAGGGGGACCAGTGTTTAACAAGAAACAAGGCATCAGTCTCCACCTGACTCATTCCGAGCTGGGCCTCCCTCTGCTGTTGCTTTGTTCCAACACTAGATCAGAGGCTCGTGTGGAAACTTGTTGAAGTCAAACACTATCAGAAACTCCAGCCCAGCTATGCTGAGAAGGAAAACAAGATTCTCGCCAGATGGGTGTTGGAGCCAAAGCTACTGGGAAGAGCTGGAGACACTTACCAGGGCCCCAGAGAGTAACTGGCCCTCCCTCCTCAGTGTCACAGGGCTGCTGAAACTATTCATATTCATCCAGTCCTTTGGGGAATGCTTTTCAAATAGTCCCTGGAACCCCTTTCCTTTTCTTGGCTTGGTAAGAAGTGAGCAGTCATAATAAGTCATCCCCCAGCTTTGCCTCCAAAGCCAGATTCTTATTCCAAGGCATCCATTATTTTCAGGCTTCGTGATTATACTTCAAGCTAGATAAATTTGGATGAATTTCTCAACCTCTCAAAGGTTAAGTTTCCTCACCTGTAAAACGAAAATAATGATGCCCACACTTGAGAATTAAATGAGATTAAAAAGTACCCCTAACATACAGTGTGCTTAACAGAGGGAGCACTTTTATGATTCCTTTCATGAAGGGTACCCAAAGGTCAATCATTTTTTTAATCCTCTAAAACCAACCAAACTTGGGAAAGAAGCCCTCCTACTAAAAGATTTTCTAGAAGATTGGTTTTTTGGTGGCTTACAACTATTCTTCTTCACATAAGTAGGACCAAAAAATAAAAAGAAAAGTTAATAGATAAATGTATAGAGAGATAGATAAATTGTATTTCCAATTAAGTATGTATTCATTCAACAAACATTTAAAAGCATCAGACTTTGTGTAGGATAATAACTGCTTCCTTTTTAAAGTGCTTTTAGCTTACAATGTTTTTGTTACAAACATTTATTCATTTGAAACCCCAACATATTCTGTGAGTATAGACAAGGATTTTTTGATTAAGTATAGTTGATGTACAGTATTATATAAGTTACAGTGTACAATATAGTGATTCACAATTTTTAAAGGTTATACTCCATTTATAGTTATTATAAAATATCGGCTATATTTTCTGTGTTGTACAATATATCTTTGTAACTTATTTTATACACAGTAGTTTGTACCTCTTACTTCCCTACTCCTATATATTGCCCCACCCCTCTTCCCTCTCCCCACTGGTAACCACTAGTTTGCTCTCTGTCTCTATGACTCTTTCTTTTTTGTTATATTCACTAGTTTGTTGTACTTTTTAGGTTCCACATATAAGTGATATCATACAGTGTTTATCTTTCTCTGTCTGACTTACATGGAAAGATACACCATGTTCTTGCATTGTTGTTAAAATCACCATACTACCCAATGCAAGCTACAGATTCAATGCAATTCCTATCAAAATACCAATGGCATTTTTCATAGGCAAGGATATTTATTCACCTATTAGAGGTAGGAGTGAAAGTCATAAGATCATAGTCTTTGATATCAGACAGACCTCCATTTGAGACCTGGATCTGATATCAGCTCTGTATCTCATTGATCAAGTTACCTTTCTGCATCCCATTTTCCTCATCTGTGAAATGGAAATAATATACCTATTTCATAGAGTTATTGTGAGGATTAAATGAAGTAGTACATGGAGGGTACTTATTACGTACACTGGCTAACACACAGCTTAACACACTGTCAGTTAGTGTTCATTGTGGTCATTATTATAGTGTTTATTATTGTTCAGGGTCATAGAGCTGAAATAGCAGAATCAGGACTAAAACACTTGTTTGCTAAATTCCAATCCAATATTTTCTGCCATACCAATAGTTTCCAAACATTTCAGAGCATCAAAATACCTCTTTAAGAGAACAATATTTTACATAGCTCACGTGTATATAACACAGCAGAGGTGCCCTTGTTAGAGTTGGAGGAGGAAAGCTAAAGTGCCTTCCACCCATCGCTACTTCCCACCACCACAAATGTCTCTCCACACCCCGCCACTGCATTAACTACCAAGTTGGCTGCCTGCAGTCACCATTGCCTGAGAGTCACCAGGGACTTTGTCTCAATGGATTAAGAAGACAGGTGGGCAGCAACGCTTCCATTTGCCTTGTCAGTGCCATTTGTTTCTTCTCCTACTTGCCTTGCTCTGCTCCTAATTTCCTCTTGGTCCTTTGACCATCCACCTTTTCCTGACTCATGAGCTCCATCAACTTGACCACTTCCTGAGTGTTGCTAGGACCTGAGGTCTCCCATTTTGTTCTGCCAACCAGAATCTGTGCTCTCCTTGCTCATGGACTCTCACCCACTTCACACCCACCACCCACCACTGCCTGTAGGAGAGGGAATGTTTCCACCCCTCTCCTTACATCATGCAAGGTTTTGCCATCACTTTCTAGCTCCCTCCCTAACTTTTCAAGAGAGGAAGAGTTATTAATCTGCTTGATCAAAATTCTAGATAATTTTTCATGTCACATTTTCTTTGGAGTCATAATCCTGTGTATTAAAGATACAATCCCATCTATCCCTTTACCTTCTCCATGTGACGAGAAGTAGACAGCCAGGCAGGCCCACCATATCTCCATATGCATGCCTGAGCATTCTGGCCTTTGCCTCTCTATATAATTCAGCCAGTCAGAAGGATTCAGATTTAAGTTTTTAAGACTTTAAGTCCAACCTCGTCTTCAAGCTAAAGTCAGCAATTTGTCCAGAACTCCACAGTGAGGGTTAACTCAATCAACGTCATGCTGCTTGTCAACAGCAGATCTGGGATTCAAACCCTATTCTGTCCGACACAAAAACCAGGGGCACTTAACTGCTTCTGATGTGGTCCTCACCCCATCAGGCTGCCTGGGTACTCCCAGAGCTAATTAAAGTCCTAGCTGCTATTTCTGACTTTATTTCAACAGGGAAATCAACTGGGAGAAGTGACTGGTGGGGTATACTTAGCCTTCCCAGGCCCCTGGACATAAAACCATTAATAATCCCACTTCAATTCCTAGCACCTCTGTGACCTTCTACTTTAAGCATGTCCCCTTTCCTCTGCTCCCAGCCATTCTCAGGTCCCTCACCCTACAGCCATCCCCTGGTTAAACAGATCATTGCAGACACTCCAGCCTGTGCTCCTCTGGACCCTGAGCCCAGCATGTCTTTCCCACCACAAATCCCTCACCTACCTGAAGTCTTCCATTAGCCCTATCACAATGAGTTCTCCCTCCTCTGGTTCACATAGCACGTACTTTTTCATTCAGTTATAGCATTTACTTCATTTGGTCTCATGTTTTAAAAAGTTATTTACAACAGGTCAGTCTTTCCCTCAAGAATGGAAGCAACACAAAAGCAGGGAGCCTGGTTAATCACTTCTGATACCCCTCAGCTTCTACCATTGGGCTTTGCAAAGCACAGATGCACAATAATATGTTGTGATTTGAGAGCCAAATAATGTCCCAATAAACCTGATCAGAACAATTATACATAGTATAATATATAATTAATATAATATATAGAATGCATCTATAGTTTTCAAAGAGCAATTATAAATAGGTAAATACTGATAGATACTTATATTTTATATTTTTATATTTATACTTATAGAAAAATAAATAAATAAAAATTATATATATACATACATACATATATATGTATATATATATACATATATATATATATATATATATATATATATATATATATATATATGTCAGGTTGAATTGTTAAAGAACACAGTATTAGAAATTCCAGGGCCACTGGACACTTTTGGGCCTCCTGAAGCATGAATGGAGAGCACTTTGTCAGAAGCAGGAAGGAACTCATCAAAGCAGCCATCATCTTTGGCCTGCCTATGAGTCCACTTGTTTTCCCCGGGTTTTTTCACCATTTTAATTTACAAACAAGCTGCCTCACATGTTTCCTTTTTTTTGCTACTGGAAACTGCTGTCAGCTTTGAGTGTTGGTCTAAACACTGATGCAGGAAGTGCTAGTCATCAAGGCTGGGCCTTGTTTCCTGGGGCACGCAGAGGGATTCCAACACCCTGGGCCAACAGTCAGGCTTCATGATGAGCTCCTGCTTCCCTCAGAAGGTCAGGTGGCGCTTCTGGGAGGTACTGGGAAGAGCACAGGGTGTAGAGACTGAAGATTCCATTCAAGTTTCAACCCCGTCACTGGCTTCTTTTCTTTTCTTTTTTTCTAAAGATTTAATTTTATTTTATTTTGGGCTGCATTGGGTCTTCGTTGCTGCACACAGGCTTCCTCTTGTTGTGGCGAGTGGGTGCTACTCTTCACTGCAGTGCTTGGGCTTCTCCTCGTGGTGGCTTCTCTTGTTGCAGAACGCGGGCTCTAGGCACGTGGACCTCAGTAGTTGTGGTGCGCAGGCTCAGTAGTTGTGGCTCATGGGCTCTAGAGTGCAGGTTCAGTAGTTGTGGTGCATGGGCTTAGTTGCCCGTGGCATGTGGGATCTTCTGGGACCAGGGATCGAACCCATGTCCCCTGCATTGGCAGGCGGATTCCTACCCACTGTGCCACCAGGGAAGTCCCCCTGTCACTGGCTTCTTATATGACCTTGTGCAAGTTGCTTAACCTCTCTGAACCTCGGTTTCTTCATCTATAAACTAAGACCAATGAGGTTTAAATGAGTTCTTATGGAAAGGCAAGTATAGAAATATTTTGTAGACTCTGGTTCTCTGGAAAATAAGATGCTATTATTCTCATATGTCAAACAGCTTTGTCTGCTAAAGGGATGAATGTATCTCTCCTAGAAAGGAAATTGTCATGGCCCAGTTTGGGGTGAAGGATAAATAATTACTACTAAAAGACAGTGGGAACGAAAGGTCAGATACTAAGTCTCCTCACCAAAGGTGAGTCCTTTGGTAAGGACTCACCAAAAATACAAGTGCTTAGTGACTGGAAAATATGCTCTTTTGCAAATAGGCTGCTGCTTTCTCCCCATTCTTCCTTAAAACTCTCCCATTTGATGATGGGTTGGCTCTGAGGATAGAAACATCAGACAAAAAGGGGCCTGCCTCTGGGTACCTCTGGAGAGACTAGCGCATTGTTGTTGGCTCCCCTGCCAGAGGTCTGCTTTCAAGTTCAGTTGAGGAGGCCCTGGACAATGAGACTATGTTACCACCCAACATTTCTTCACTTGCCATATGCAGGCAGGTCTGTGCGCCAGCAGCCGACAGCTGTGTTTACAACTTCCCATCACCCTTGTTAATTAATGGATTCTGGGCCTGTTGCTCACCCTGAATAGACTTCTGCAGCATGGGATGGTGCCAGGTCATCCCTGCAAGAGACAGCATCTGGGCACTGGTCTTAACTGGGGGCAGTGCAGGACATGCGTGGGGATGGGTAAAAAATGGCTGAGACAACAGAACGCAAGCCTTATGCACAAAGGTTAACCATCCTAATAAAATTCACAGAGGCTCTCAGCTTCGGTTTCCACAACTTTGAAGATATTGGCTCCCAATTTACAAAAGTACAGCACATTTCAGATCACATGCCATACAAAGTGTCTCTGAAGATGTGAACTAAAAATTATAACCACTTCCACTGAAATGATCGATTATTCCCTGGATTGTAAGATGTGCCATTAAATCTTATCAGAGGGTGTAAAGAAGCAGTTACCAGGTCCCATGGCAATTCCAAGGGAGAAAGGGAGTCTGTCTCATTTTCTCAAAAGCCCTGCCTCAACAGAGACTCCAACCTTGGAAAGCTCTAAAATGGAAGCAAGGAGGGGGACTCCCCTCCCCTGGTGGCGCAGTGGCTAAGAATCCACCTGCCAATGCAGAGAACATGGGTTCGATCCCTTGTCCAGGAAGATCCCACATGCTGTGGAGCGACTAAGCCCGCGCGCCACAACCTCTGAGCTGGCTCTAGAGCCCACGAGCCACAGCTACTGAGCCCACGGGCTGCAACTACTGAAGCCCGTGTGCCTAGAGCCCGTGTTCTGCAACAAGAGAAGCCACCACAGTGAGAAGCCCATGCATCACAACAAAGAGTAGCCCCCGCTTGCCGCCCCCGCTCGCCGCAACTTGAGAAAGCCCACGTGCAGCAAAGAAGACCCAACGCAGCCAAAATAAATAAATAAATAAAATATTAAATTATTTTTTAAAAATTAGAAAATAAAAAATAAAATGGAAGCAAGAGAAATTGAACTAGAAAATGGCCTCAGTCTTTAGAGTTTTACTCTAGAGACAAAAATGTCTATTTGTGTGATTGTAATGGCAAATGAATTATATCCTCAAACCAGGATATAATTCTGTGTGACTAGAGTCAAGCATAAGTAACATGACAGAACAGACTTGCTATCAAAATACTCATGTTTTAGAAGATTACCGTGAATAGAAAAAAACTTAGGTTTTCATAGATAAAGAAATTATCCCTGTCTTTTAGAATGCAATAGATCTAACAGTCTTTGTGATTATCTAATAGAAAAAAAAAAAACCTGTAATACCAGGTGCCTAGTAAGCATAATTGAACTCAGGTTTTCCATCATAATTCTGGCTCTATCACCAGCCAGCTGTGTGACCCTTGACTGCTCCCCTCCCCATCTAGTCATCACTTTCCTCGTCTGCAAAGTGACAGTAACAACACCTAGCTTGGTTCCTGCATTTCCCAGGGCCGTTGGTTCCTAACAGAGGATGGATAGGAAACTGATTGGCAAACATGAAGGAGGAATATGCTGATGACGATTATATTCTGGGGTAGAGTTTTTTAATGTTTTGCTGCTGCTGCTGTTGTTATTGTTGTTGTCATTTTCCTCCTTACAAAGAGCTTTTACAAGCTCTTTGTTTCAAAATATATTTTTTAAAGTTTGTTCCATTTTAGAATGTTTGATGGCATGAGGCAGGGTTATACTTATGAGTTGTCTCTAAAACATAATTTACAAAGACAGTTAAGGAATACCACCCTTTTAAAATATTGTTTGAAAAAAAGGAAAAAAGGAAATATTAGCCTAATAAAGGAAATATGAATAAACATTTTATAAAGTAGAACAAATACTAAGTGACAGTTTAACTCAAGACATCAGATGGAGTGTGTCTGGGAACTAAACTCGGTACATGGTGTCACACTTGAAAGAACATAGAGACAAATACATTGATATATTCCTGGAATAATTTAGACTCTCAACATTTACGTGAGAAATTGCTGTTGTTCTCTGGAGTCACAGAATTTTACTATACCGTATTTTCTTTACAGCTGGGAAACAAAGAAAGAAAAATATTCTCAAAACCCAGTTATGGATGGCATTATGCTGCTTGAAAGAAGCAAAACTCAAAAAGCTACACACAGTATGGTTCCACTTATGTGACATTCTCAAAAATACAAAACTATAGTGACAGAGAACAGATCAGCAGTCACCAGGGGTTCAGGTTGGGGGTGGGTGAGCCCAGAAAGGGATAGCATGAGAGTTTTTGGGGGTAACTGAACTGTATTACATCCTGACTCAGATGGTGGTTTACAAATCTATAACTATATTAAAACTCATAGAACTGTACACCAAAAATAAATCAATTTTATTGTATGATTGTTTAAAAATAAAATGAACAAAAGGGGGAAAAGAGAAAAAATAATCCCATCACTGAATCATATGTAGGATAACACAGGCCTTGTCCTCTGAAATGTCACAGCTGTATTTGTAAACAAGCTTTACCACAGCACTTTCCAACATTAATGGGCACAGAATTCACTTCGGCCTTTAGTTACAATGAAGATGCTCATTCAGTGGGTCTGGAATGGGGCCTGAGTTTTTGCATTTCTATAAAGTTCCCAAGTGATGCTTCTGCACCTATAGATAACACTGTAGAATGTGTAGGCTTTGTAGAATTTAGTACATGTAGAACAATTGCAGCAAATATATATAGGTGCTGTCATGCTAAACGCCCGCATCACTTACCAGAGATCTTAGCAGAGATCACTAATTGGTCAAACACATTTTCTTCCTAAGCCCAGATTAGGACCACCAGATAGAGTGCAATCAAGGGCAAGTGATGCTCAATAGGGAAGATTATGTGAGATGAAACCTACTGGTCACCTTGACCTACAGTGCTGAGACAAGTCCCATCCATCAACATTGCAAAGAATCCACTTAGAAAACTCACATCCTTTCTCAGGCCTTAATGTCCTGGCTCCAATACTCTGTGTCCTAGACAAATTAGCCGCAGTTAATTACAGATGTATCCTCTCAGCAGAGATAAGCAAGCCTACCTTTCCAATTAGGCTGTAGATGGCTTCAGGGTTAGGGATATATCATCTACTTCTTTTATTTTAGTAACTCCCTTAATGTTACTTTGAGCCTCAGTTTCTTTATCTACAAAATAAAGATAATAATACTATCTCATAAGGTTGTTGTGAGAGTTAAGAAGAAATGAATGTGAAGTGCTTAGAATAGCACTCTGCCCAGAGTAAGACTCAGTAATTGATAATTGTTATCAGTATTCCCCAAGGATGCCCAGCGCTGTGCCATGCCCATGGCAAATGTTCAAAAATAACTGCTATAGGGAAGCCAAGAATGAAGAGTAAAGCAAGCACTGAACTTGGAGCCAGAAGATGGCGGTCACAGCATCAGCCCTCTTCCTCTACCTGTCTGAACTTTCATTTATCAGGGGTAATGAAAAATGGAATAAGTTATTTTTGTGATTACCTTCAGTTCTAACATTCTGCATACATGTCTGTATGTATCGATAACATTACATAACACTCCTGGGCTTCATTCCACCATTTAAAAAAAAAATCTGTATAGTAACCTAAGTATCCACATGAAAGCAACAGAAAATTATACTACTTCCAAAATCTAGTTTAGGCAATAATTGAGAGTTCATTTTCACCTGAGTTACTGGTTTTCTGCCACTGGAGGGCGTGTGGTGCTTGGTTGTAAACTATCCCTCTGGGCTTTCGCTGTCTTACAGCTTCAATTTCAGTCCATCGAATTGGAATCAGAGCATCAAAGAAACCACCTCCTGCATTTGACAGTTAACGGATGAGGTGTAGCCCCAAGAGATTATGTGAGTTGGTAAAGTCAACAGAGAGAAAAGTCTACTTAATCTACCTGGTGCCATTTCGACTACCTTTATTTCCCCTTAATAGTAGCCCCTTACAGACCTTCAGGCCACATCATCTCTTAACCCAGTTATGAGCAAACGTCTTCTGCTCCTCTCTCCTGCACGTGGCTTCTCGAAGTTGCCTTGTCTTTTTCACAAATCTCCAGCAGAAACTAGATCCTGGTCCTCTTGAATATGGCCTAGTGGGTGGAATGGGTTTAGTTCATAGACAGCCAGAGCCCACTTACTAGGCTATAGAAGATTTGCTCTATTCTTTATCTGGGATATGAATGCTGCAAAAGGTGGAAGAAATGGTGCTTTCCAGGCAGCCAGTTTTTACTGAAACTCTAGTGTCCACTAAGTGCAAGGAATGGGTCCTACCCTTTAAAGAGCTCCCAAACTAATTAGGGTGATTAAATAGAGAATGGGAGAGAAGGGACACAAAATGACAAGTCTTGAAGGAACTTTAGGAATCAAGTGTAAGGAATATAGACTTCTCTCTTGCTACGTGTGATCAATTGAAGTTCTATGTTGAAAACAATTGGGAGGTGTCTTTCCAATTTGGAGAGAATGAGTGCTGTGATCAATTACTCATGCCTGCCATGGGCACGGAATGAAGTTAAGATATGCATGGATATACCAACCCTGATTTCCAATCCAATCCCCACATTTTTTTTTTTTCCAGTTGTGGAAACTAAGGCCCAAAAAAGGAAAGGAACCTGGTCAAGGTCTTTCAGTTAAGTGTCAAAGGATAAGTGTTCAAAGCATTATAACCCTAGGCAGATCAATCCAGGATTAGAGGAGGGTGTTTTTACTGTTCTGAAAGCCCTGGATGGTTCTCCCCACCTCACTTAGTTATTCCTGGCACACTTTGGACTGATTTGTTTCTTCTTCTGAAAAACCCCATAATTTCTTCTTTCTTTTTCATTTTTTCTTATGCAGTTGTTGCTACTTGTAAAAGAATGCATGTCACACACATAAATAATAAAGCATAAAATGTAATACATTTTATGTATTCTACCCCTTAATTCTACCCCCTGTGATCTACCCCTTAATTTAAGAAATAGAAGCTATTCTTGTGCCCCTCCCTCATCCCATCTCTTTACCTCCCTGTCAAGAGGTATCCACTATCTTAAGTTTAATTTTTTTTCTTCATTCCCTTAGTTTCTCTTTCAAGCTTTGCTACATAAGTATATATCCTTAGACATTGCACTTCTTGTTTGTTTCATTTGTTTTTAAATGCTGTGCAATGGAATCATGGAGTTTGCATTCTTCTTCAGCTTGATTTTTTCACTCAAAATAATATTTCAAAAATTTCCAAGGTTGTAGTATATTCATCATTATTACTGCATAGTATTCTATTGTGTGAATATATCACAATTTATTTATCCATTCTATTGTTGATAAATATTTGAGTGCTTTCCAGGGTGTTTTTTTTTAATTGTTAAGAATAATTCTACAGTGAACAATTTTTTTATGTGTTTCCTGGTACACAGGCAACATTTCTCTAGAGCAGTAGTTCTCAATCAGGGCAATTTCACCTCTCACGGGACATTTGGCAATGTCTGGATACATGTGTTGTCACAACTGGGGGGATGGGGTGGAGAAAGCAGGGGGCAGAAAACTGCTACTGGCTAATGGGTAGGGGCTAGAATGCTGAGAAACAACCTAAAATGCATAGGCTCCAGGAAGAGAAGGAGGAAACGATATATAAATGGCAGAACTCCAGGCATTGGAGGCACTGGGGGATGTTTTTGTAGGGTCTACCCAGAACCACTCCAGAAAGAGCTGGAGGCAGCTGCCAACTTGTGAGGAGGGAGGCCCAGCTCTCCACACACCTTGTGGCTTAGCCTGTGGCTCCAGCTGCCCAATTCTCAGCCCCCAGCAGTAGCCAAAGGCAGAGAAGGCAGTGAGGGAGGTGCTCAGTGGTGTGCTGGAGCCAGTAGCACAGGCTCCTAAGAGCCAACTGTGCTCACCTTGCCCCGACTGCATGTTCAGTGACATCACCTCTGCAGCCTAAAATAAGCCATTGGCCCTCAAGCCCCTAGTCAGTCTATCTGCAGCCTATTTCTCCAAATATATCATCTGCCATTCTCCTCCCCATCATGAAGCTCCAGCCACATAGACTTTCTTTTCCTTCCTCAAACTTGCTAACGTCTTTTCCATTGCAGCTTTGTGAGCCTGGCACGTTCCGTATATGGCTGTCTCCTTCTTACCTCAGTACAAAAATCATCTCAGAGAGGTCTTCCTTGATCACTCAGTAAAATTCCACCCATTCTGCCCCCCACCCCAAGGCATTCTCTATCACAGCACTCTGTTTTGTTTTCTTCCCACTCCTATCCTTAACTGAAATCATATTATTTTGTTGTTTACTTGTTTATTTTCTGTGCTTTCCTCTAGGATGCAAGCACCATGAGGTCAGGGACCCTGTCCTCTTGGCTTTAATCTGTGCCTTCAGCATCCTGCCTAAAGCCTGGCACATGGTAGACAATCAATGAATATTCGTCGCACAAATGAATGAATTTAATGTTGTTGAATGTTTGGTTGTAAATGGTGGCACCAGAATCCAACCAGACCTGTCCTGTATGTTCACAAAAGCTACATTTTCTTACTGTCCTCATCTTCCAGTGGGAGGGCTCTGCTTGGTACTTATACTCCTATCCTCTAAGGGAGATGTTCACTTCACCCTGAATTGACTTCAGAAGTGCAAAGAAAGTCAAATGCTCTACAGTACAAATAAAACCACCCATGTCCTTAACTCTTTTCCTTCCAGTGTGCATTATTTTTCTGATTTGCAGGATACTGGAAAAAGGTCTGGGACCTAATCAGAGAAAGAGGTCCTCCATAATACAACTCCTCTACAGGGAAAGTTCCAACATTTGATCTCTTCCCAACAACTTCCCAGCCTCCCACTCCAGTGCTGTGAGTTTCTATCTGTGTGATCTGTGTCCTATTCTCTCTCTCTGTCTCCAGCTGTGCATGTATGTCTCTCTGATTCTCTGCAGCGATTGCCAGAAATCTCTTAATCTCCTTTGGATATAATCTCCTGTTCTTTTTTAGTCCTGCAATTTTTTTTCAATCTCAAAAGAAGCCTAAATTGGGCAAAGCCGGTTTGGTCAGTTTATTTTCAAATTTACCTGAAGGGAAATCTTGGGATCAATCACATAAAAAGAGGATACCTTTCTCCCCTTTCTTTGAAAGAGAACCCCAGGGTCTGGTCTAGACCCCAAAAGCAAGATCTGGCCATTAAAGCTTAATACAAACTTTGGTTTTCTCAAGATCCCCCTGTTGGATCTGCTCTCAAAGGAATATGTTAAATGAAGATGAAAATAAATGCCTAATAACTCTGCTGTGACCATAAGGATGATATACCCTGCCCTGTCTACGCAGCTTTTGGTTTTGCTCCTTGAATTCTCTCCCTTCCTTAATTAGGATATATATTGCTAAGAACTTGGTGTTCTGTGTGAGTTGTCCATTAGGAGATTTTAACTAGATAAGGAGCCCTGACTTTGCCCCAAGCCCTACCCCCATGATACTAATAATCTAGCTAGGTTGAAAAGTGACTTAACACAGCTTTTATGCTCTACAAGCTAACAGTAAACTTCTATTATTTGCCCAACATATGTCCTGAGGTCTTTGCAAATCTCTAATTTTGAGACCACCCTTGGCATATAATTTTCCCTGATAAATGTATATATTTAACCTTGCAGTGCAATCCTCATCTTACTTGATCATAACTGACTGTTCCTTCCTTTTTGAAATATTCTTCCTCTGGTTTCCATTCTCTCAGTTTCCTTTATTGGCTCCACCGTCTCTGCTAAATATTGAAGTCCTCAAAGCACAGTGCTGAGCCCTTTTTCTTCTCACTTGACATGTTTACCACAAGGGTTCTTACTCATTCCCGAAACTTTAAAGACCATCCATATGCCAATGATTCCCATATTTATCTCTCTCTTCCAGATAGCTCCTTGACCTCTTAGTCAATACTTGCAACTGCTTATTGCATGCTTGTGCCTGATATCTGCTTAACATTTCTCTAATTGAACTCTTGATTATCTCTGTTAAGCCTTTTATTCTGGCAGTCTTCTCCATCTCAACAAATGTCACCTTTATCTACCCATTTGCTCAAGCCAGGAAAACTTGAGTCATCCTTAATTCTTCCTTCTCCCCCACCCTCATCTTCTCACATTCAATCCATCACCAAATCCTATAATTCCTATTTCCAAAATGCATCTCAAATCCTCTTTCCCATCATAATTGCCACTCCCCAAGTCTAAGATGCCATGACCTTGCTGTCCCCTTCCAAAGCATAAATACACAAACATCAACTACACAAAGCAGCCAGGATGATCCTTTAAAATTATACATCAGATCATGTCACCCACTGGCACCAATCTCCTTAATGGCTTCTCTCTGCATTGTAATAGAACCCCAGATCCTTCCCAGGGCCCACAAAGCACGCTATGATCTTATCATCCACCTCTCCAGCCTCATCTGCCACTCTCCTGACACCCACTCTGCCCAGCCACCATGTACCAAATCAATACGCAGAAACCTTAATGAGCTGGAATGCTCTGGGTGACAGAGGGATAAGCAAAACAAATTTTGTGTTTCCACTCTTTGGGGTTGAAAGTCTTTCCAGAAAGTAGGAACTCTCCATGCTGTTCTGGAAGTCAAAGTCAGCAAAAAATGACAGTAGTGTTCTTTGTAAACTGAAAATTTGACAGGGCTTTGGCACCATTTTTCACCAGTAAAAACTATACCAGTTACTGTTCAGGGTAGTGGGTAAAGATGAAAAAGTAATTGGAATGAATCTTTACAGTTTTCACAAAATCCACTGGGATTGACTTTTGCTATTTTTTTAGGAGAACTAAGCTATTTATGTAGCTGTCTGCTAATTGTCCTCTTGCTCTTAACAGTGGAATATGGAGAGAGATTCTTAATAGTCAACACACATGGCTCATCAATCCCACTTAGTCAAGACAGCTTTCATCTGTGTACGTATTTGTGTATGCAGCTCTGTGTCATGGGAAAGTTATTTAAGTTTTGTGACCCTCAGTTTTCTCAGTTGTGAAAAAGGATGATAAAAATCAAGGTTGTCGCAAGTCTATATGAAGCATTTAGAACACTAAGCCCTTAAGTTGGTAGTTATTAACAGCAAGTGGGGAAGGAAGATGCATAAACAAATCTTCCTCTATATTTTACCTCACTTTCTCCCAAACCAAGATTATCTCACTTTGTTATTATCAACTGTTAAAAATTTAGGCTCATAAGTACTATATAATTTGCTTTTCCCAACGACATCTTTGTATTCCCCTAAACAGACATTCTAGGGTAGGGCAGTGGTTAGGGAGACCCTATTCATGCCACAATGGCCATGCTTTGAGCCCTTGCAAAATTCCTCTTTCTGGACATAAACGCTTTTAAAACAGAGTGCTGTTATCTCAAGGTCCGGCCCCTGGGTTTTAGATAAGCTGGGACTTTCCATCAGTCTCCTTTCCTGTTCATGGTAAACATCATCTCTCTCAGAATGTGCCCTGTCTCCCTTGTAGGGCTCCAGACAAGTCAGATATTCAAACGAAAGGTTCCTGACACTGCCGTGAAGAAGGATGACGCTGGGAGGGGTTTTCCATGTTACACCAGATTTGAAGGCCAAAGGGTCAACTTGGGCAACTCGGGTTCTCCATCAATAACTCCAGCCAGGACAGGAGCATCAATTCCCTTCATCTTAACCAAGACCTATGACCACTCTGTTGGAAGCTGAGCCAATGGCCCCAGATAATTTAACATTCTTCCCCTTACTAGGTTAGCCTCAAGTAGAACATCATGGGCCCCTCTAAAGCCAGCAAGATTTAAAGAAAGTTGGGGAGTTTCCAGCTGTACATAGAAAACATCTTTACTCTATGGGAGATAAAAATGCAGGGGAGAGGTAGCTTTCTTTGGGAAAATTTATTGAACCTTTTTAAGGAGTGATGGTACAGAGATTCAGATGTCTAAAGCAGAAGCCCAGAGAAGACAATCACATGGTTATTCCTTTAAGTTCCCATAATTAACTTATACTGCAAATTTGTATAAACGAATGAGTTATGAAACAACAGAATGCAAAGAATGACTCTTCCATTTCTACAAATGAGAGATTTATACTAGCAAATTATAGTTCATTGTCCAAAAGCTAACCATATCAGAAATCCTTGAATATGATGATTATGTCACTCTTGTTTTTATTAGTATTCACTTATAAACAAAAGAGTCAATAAAAACTCCTGGTCAACATGTAAGACATTAGAAGACCAATTAGCAAAAATTATTTACACCAAAAGACTGATGGGTAAACCTGGTTTCAGTTATTAAAAGGGGAAAACACACACATGTGAAGCAAAACAAGTATAGTCTGTAGCTTTAGAAGAATTGGAAACAGATATTTAAGGAAAACCAGTTGTCAACTGCGTGGCAACATTGGTGTAACACATACCGTTTGGGGGTTCATTCTGTACTAGTGACAATGTGAAAGAGATGTGATATGTCACCAGGAGATTTCTGCCATCAGAGTCTTGTGTGTGTCTAGATTTGTTATGCTATATTAATCTAAAAGAGAACAGTAATTTTTTTAAAGGCTTGTGTCTGTAAGAAATTATTTTTTAACCTTCCAGATCCCTTCCATACCTGTTATCTTATGCCATTTCCTCTCCCGGGTCCAGGAGGAGACCTGCCTGTGAACTGAGAGATTCAGATGGAGGCTCTGGGTTTTGGATGGGCATCCACTCTGGTCACACATCATGCTGGAGGCCAGAGTTTTATGGCTCTTGATTTGCCTTCTACATGATCCTAAAGAAGGGGATACAAAGATCCAGACACCAGAATTTAAGGTAAGTATGAAAATGTTCTAATTGTCATTTTGTTTCTAACATTTTATGCAGAGAGGTGAAAAAGATTTCTCAAAGGAGTCTGCTTCAGAAACAAGGACTTGAAAAATCATGCTCAAGCTTTCAATTTCTCTTCTTTCTTGGTTCACTTCCTACACATCTCTCCTTCCTTTGATTTGCCCTTTCTTCATTAATACATCTCTAACTTGTTAGATTTTCAAATAGAACATCTTTTCCAGAACTGAACTGAAGTGTTCATTTATCTTTAACCAGAATACAATGCATGATATGGAATCTCCTGAAACACAAGGTCAGACTATTATTACTGATTCAACATTTTTTAAGCTGATGAATTTGAAATGCTAATTGAAAACTGTCCTTTTTTTAAAAAAAAAGAAAAGTTAATTAGTCATTTTTTTTTCCAAAATGAGTCTCCATACTTTTTGTCCCAGAGCAAAAAACAAACAAACAAAAAAGGCATATGCAGTTCATTTTGCATTATGAGGTCATCAGCGCTTCTGGTTGCTCTTCTGTTTTATTCTTAAGTTCCCCTAGGCTTCCACATGAATGCCAACACAACAAGGAAAACACTCCCCACCCCCTACTTTGAATTTTAAGGAATAAATACTAATGTAGACACAACCAACCATGTACTTTCTCAGCACTCTCTTCTCACTTCCCATAGAAAGCAGGAGCAGCAGGATGATAAAGGGAAGAAGGCTGAAGATGAGATGGAACCAGAGTGGTTTTCAAAACATCAGATCTACTCCTAATATTCCCCCTTCTCAAAAGCCTTCACGTTGACTCCCAGCCAACAGACCAGCCCACCCTGTAGAGAAAAATTCAAGCACCCTACACCTAGCCCTTCTC